>NC_135489.1:80237351-80551351 GCF_052094955.1 Ictidomys tridecemlineatus | reverse complement strand
ACTAATTGCTGAGCTTATAAAATAAGCATAGTAAGGTCCATATTAAAAGAGCATTTCCACGAGTTTGCAGAGTACCAGATCAATACACAATATCAATTGTATCTCTATTTAATGACAATGAATGATATAAAATGAAACTAGGAATGATTCAATTTATAATAGAATCAAAAAGTAAAATACTTAGGAATATAACAGGCAAGACTTGTATGTTGAGAATCACGAGGCATTGGTGAGGAATATTCAGGATGTGATGAATGGCCTTAATCACATTGGCAGTCTCTCTTGCCATGTGAGGTGACCTACCACAGGGGTAATAGTAGGGAAGGGAGATCACGGGGCCAGGATCGTGTCCACAACAGTGTGATCAGCTTCACACACCAACTTGACTGGGCTCCGAGGAGCCTAGATATTCAGCAATGCTATTTGGGGTGTGTTGCTGGGGGCATTCCTGGGTGATATTAACAATTGATCTATGTGGAATAAAGCAAATTCCACTCCTTAATGTGGGTGGGCCTCGTCCAATCAGTCAAAGGCCCGTGTAGAGCAGGAGGGTTGAGTGAGCTTCCACCCACCCACCCACCCGGAGCTGGACATACAGGGACCCCCGGGGTCACCCAGGCTCAGGCCGTGACCTGCCACAGAAGCAGCACTCCAGTGGGAGGGAAGCTTCGTAGGCACGCTCAGTCTCCAGGCCCTGGTCACGTCTCCCTAGCTCTAGCATGTTCTCTTCCGTGACGTTTGCCCTTCTTAACACGCAGCTTGACCTTGCCCTCTGAGCTGCACTCAGGACCAGTGTGGTTGACCGTCCTGGCCAGGAGGAGCCCCCTGCACAGGCCTACCCTGGAGCTGGCTTGGCCTGCCACTGTCCTGTGCACCTTCCCCAGCAATGAAACACTGAGGCCTACCCTGGGGGATGGCGGGTATGCCCAGACAGAGGGAGTGCAGGGTTGGGGAAGGAAATGGGGCAGGAGGTCAGGGCCCCAGACTCTGGCGCCCCCTTCTGACTGTCTGTGTTTCCTTGTCCTGAAACCAAAAGCAGAGCTGGCAGGAGGGGATGGTGGCAGGTTGGGAAGTGCCCATCTTGGGGTCTCTCACCCTGAGGCCAGCCTGATGGCTGTTGAGGTTGCAGAGACATCTGTGTGACATGGCTCCTTGGTGCAGAGACCTGGTGGGGAAGCCTCTGCCTTTCCCTCCTCGCTTCCCGCAGAAAGCAGGTGAGAGCTTGGCCGGGAGCCTCAGCTGCGTCCTGTCCTGAGGCCCGGGTGCTGACCCTCACTGCCGCAGCAGAAATGGCTGGTGCAGAGCGAGGCCCAGGCCTCTGCACCTTAGGGTAAGTGGCCTGGTGGGGATTGCGGAGGGCTGCCCTGAGCCTCAGCGGCCTTCCCAGGGCTGCCCTTGAGTGGAAAAGGGTTTTATCAAACATCATCTCAGAGACACTCAGTTCCGCCTCTCCAGCAAGCAGTGGCTCCCCTCCTGGCAGCAGGGCCTGGCGCAGGTGCCCTCTGTGCACGGGGTCTCACAGCCCCATCATCCCAACTGGCACCGAGCACGGCTGCTCCTGACCACGCGGGCACACCGGCACCTCCTCCAGGGTGAGATTGGTGTAGAAATGAACCTTGACTCTGGAAAGAGAAGGGTGAAGTTCAGGTGTGTTACATAGGAAGGAAAAACCCGGAACATTCCACCAAGCGAAGGATGCCTGACACAGAAGGCCACCTCTCGTGTGATGCACGAAATGCCGGGACAGGCAAGCGTCCAGCGACAGGAAGTGGACTTATGGTGTGGCAGGACCTGCGAGGACGGGGAAGCAAGGACTAATTGCTAAGGCTGCAGGGCTGTGTTCTGGCATGATAGGAAGATTCTGGAATCGACTGTGGTGCTGTTGCACAATTCTGTGAATACACCGAGAGCTATGAATCATACATTGAAACAAATTCAGTGGTAAGTGGCCCAGTGTGTGAATATCTCTTTAAAGCATAAATAAGAAGAGCGAGTGGCTGAAGTGTGCACACAGGTGTGCCCTGCCAGCCACTTTGCAATGTCATTTTTGACAAGTGCTTAAAACATATCATCCCTAAATTTGTGCACAAATGAGGCTTCAGTAATATTGCTCTATGGCATCGTTTCCACTCTGTATCATCCCAACTCCCATGGAGGCTCCCACGGAGGCTCCCCACCCACTCAGTACCAGGAAAAGGTGCAGGTGGACACAGCTGGTGGAAGGGAGGCCAGGACTGAGTCAGCTTCCCAGGTCCCAGGGCTTTTCTGACCTGGCAAGTGGCCAGAGGACAGCATGAGACCCTCCAGAGTCCATTACCATTGAAAACAGTCGGTGCAGTTAGTGGCTGGTAGCTCCACCACTTGTGGCTCACGTGGACTTTGTCAGGCGTGGTGCTAGCTTGACGTGCTCTCCTTCCAGGCTCTGGCCATCTCCTGGGGGCCTTTCTGTCACCCTGATTTTACAGAGGAGCCATCTAACGCTCAGGGGGCAGGAGAACACGTTCCTCAAGGCCTCACAACTGGTCATGGAGACACAACTGAAAGCCAGGACTTTTGGAGACAGGCTGGGCCTCACCTGCTTTACTCCTGTGGGGACATGGGGTCTCCCTGATGACCTACCTGGCAGGTACGTCCTTCTGATGCCTTTGTAGCTGCATCGCTGTTCAGAGAACAATAATGCTCTCTGCAGCCTTCCCCTGCCCTCTTAGCAGCCACAGGACCCTCCCCCTCCCTCTCCAGCCTCTGCAAGGGGACACGAGGCCAGCACAGTGACACAGAAGCAGCCACACGGTGGTGAGCACCCCTGGGGCATCTCGGGTGGTCAGGGTGGAGGGAACCAAGATAGCTGTGCTGAGATGTTTCCACCACGAGGCTCCGAGTGTGTTTCTGATCTAATTACACATCTAAGACAAGGAGGCCTCGGAAAGTGTTCTGTAAAGAGCTCTAAGGTGAAGGAGGAGAGGAAGACCTTTTCTGTTCCATTAAGACTTGATTTTCTGATCTCCTCCTCCAGTGGGTGGCAGGAGGAGGGCGGGTCCACTATTTTACAGTAGAGTGGTTCAAAGGTCGGGCTCAGAGTCTGGAGGGGGGGGGGGGGGGCGGTCTGGGTGGTGATGCTTACGGGTTGAGAGGCACTGGATATGTCATATGTCAGAGTGACTAGATTTGGCTACAAAGGTAGAGAAGCCTCCGTAAGAGTGAGTTAAACAAGACCTAAGGGTCTCATTATCTTGTGTGAAGATATAGCAGGCGGTTCAGGCTGGCCCAGCAACCCACAGGCAACTGACCCCTGTCTCTTTCACCTTTCATCCTTCGCTCTCCATGGTTTCTACTATTTTGGCTACCTCGCACAGCAAGGAGGCTGCTTGAGTTCTAGCCATCATTTCCCCATTCCAGGCAGCACTCCCCCGCAAAAAAAAAAAAAAAAAAATTGTGGTAGGCCCAGAACACCAGGGCACTTCCCCAGCTTAGTCAGCCCACCCTAGAGGTCTGACACAGCCCTGCTGACAGCTCATTGGCTGGTACTTTATCTCGTGGCCACCGGAGCTGTAAGGGACCCTGAGCAACGTGACACATTGCTGCTTTAACACTTGGGGGCTGTTACTAAAGGACAGTGGAGCAGACATGGAGAGGGGTGGGGGCTGCCCTGGGCCCGTGGTGAACTCACGTCTTCCACTTTTTTATCTGAGGCACAACCATGGCATCTGCCCCCTGGGAGAGCACAGGAAGACCCTAGCAAAGGGCCTGCGGACGGCCCCACTCAGAGTGCCCAAGCTTCATAGGAGCCCTGTGTAGTCACCCACGCCAGAGGAAAGGGACCATGGCCACCACCAAGCGCAGCAACAACGGGCTTCATTACTCGCCCCTCAGTCTCTCCACTGGGGCAGGGCTCCTCCCCCTTGGCACCGCTGACATTTTGAGCCAAAGAATTCCCGATGGGGTTGCTCCTGGCTTCCTTAGAGGTCAGCAGTGCTACTGTCTCCACCGCCAGACGTCAGTTGCACCGTGACCGCCCCCATGGCAGCCTCAGAGAGTGTCTTCTGGGGTAAGACCACCCAAAGGTGGACCCTGGCTCTGGGTCTGGGAATCCTGGAGCCCGTCTCTGCTGGCAGGGCCAGGGCCAGGGGCAGGGGCAGCCTCTCGGGTCAGCACCTCCAGTGGAGGGACGCAGAGGAGGCGTCCAAGCAGCGGCCTGGGGACAGCAAGGCCACCCTAATCCAGGAAGGAGAAACCTTTCCTGGGACACAGAGACTGTCTGCAGACCATGAGCCTGCCCACCCATCCAGAGGGCCTGTCACCAACCAGGGACATGGCAGACAGACAGCCCGTATGAAAGGAGAGTGAAAAACAGGGGGAAAAGGGAAAAGAGGGAAACTCCCAACCCTTGGGAAGTCTGGAGAGTCTCCTGAATAATGGAGGAGCTTTGGTTCTGTGAGATCCGGATCAACCACAGGCATCATTAGAGCAAGGATGTGCACGTCTATTGACATCTTCCTTTGACACGGGGAGCTGGGTTCTGGGCCCATGTTTTATAAAACACACACTTGGAAGATGTCACGTGGCCTCTGCCCACAGCCCCAGCCTTCAGAACCTCGGTTGTGAAGAGGGTGGGCTTCCTCACGGGTCACTCAGGGCTGCTCAATGGAACACTCACCAGGTGAAGGGACTTGAGTGTCCTGGGGGCGGGAATGCCTGGTGGCTCTGGGTTCTGACCTCGGGAGGACGGGGTCAGATCTGCCCCTGGGCTCCCCAAGAGCCCCCTTCCCCAGCTCTCCAGGGGAGACACCATCTTTTCTACCTGAGGTTCGCAGACTGTCCTGGCTGAAGGCCCTGTAGCCTCAGGGACCTCTGGGTTCTCCTGAATGTCTCCCAAGAGACCTCTAGGGGACAGTTGAGTGGCATCTGAGAAGGCCACCACCACTAAGCATGGGCTCCCAGAGACCTGGCAGGGCTGGATCTTAAAATACAACCCCAGGAGGTGGGTGTAGCTCTGTCTCCTTCCCCCCACCCCCTTCCCCCTCTCCCCCAAATACACATACACACACACACACACACACACACACACACGTCATGTGTCATGGTTTAGATGTGAGGTGTCTCCTGAAAGCTCATGCGTGAGACCATGCCAGGATCTTCAGAGGCGAATGACTAGATGGTGGCCTGCCAGGAGACTGATCCACCACTGTGGACAGAGGGTGGGGCTGTAGGCGGGCAGGGTAGCTGAGGACCTGGGTCCCTGGCATATGTATTTTGTCCCCAGCAGGTAACTCTGCCTCCTGGTGGCCACCTGAGCTGCTTTCCTCCTTTCCTTCTCACTTGTGCCCAGAGCCGTGGAGCTGGCTGGCTGTGGACAGAGACCTCTGAAACCTTGAGCCAAACTAAACTTTCCCTCCTCCATGTTGTCCTTGCTGGGGCCCTGTGGTCACAGCAGTGAGAAAGGTGACAAAGCAACACCTGTACACACACACACACATACACAAACACACACATGTACATATACATACACACACGGTAGGTAAGCAGATGCCTTCTAGGCCTTGGGGCAGCACGGGCATGACCCTAACACCACCATGGGGTTGGGGGAAGGGCATTGGAGGCTGCAGATGGGAAGAAATGGAAGCACACAGGAGGAGAAGTCACCTGGGACTGAGTTTAAACCTGAGTATCACCCACCAGCTGCGTGACCTTGGGGAAGTAACCTAACCTCCCTGAGCATCTGTTCAACAGTTGCAGAATCTCCTGGAGACCATCAGTTCTACTCCCTGACAGGTACCTCACCACTCCTATCGGGGCTCCTGAGAGCTGGCTGACTTCTTCCTGGGCCCCAGTGACCACCAAGTACAGGACACGCTCATCAGCTGGCCTCCTGCTGGCCTGTGAGCTGTGTGTAGCCGGCCCCTCCCAAAGCGCAGCCTGTCTGGTGCCTAGAGGGCCCTCTGGAGATATTTGCTGAAGAAATGAACAAACTGCCAATAAAGACAAACATTTAAAAAAGGAATAAAAAGGGGAGTTTACAGAGATTCAGAATTTCTGGCGCTCGCGACTATTTGTTCATGGAATCTATTTATCATGGGCCTGGGACTGCAGAAGGCTGAAATCGAGGGGTGACAGCAAACCACGGGGTCCCTGCCTGAGAGCTGGTGGCTGAGGACACTGCTTTCCTCTCCCCTCAGCCCACGCGGAGTAAGAAGCCTATTAGGGCTGAATAAGGCCCGGACAGCAACCAACACAGAGAACCAGCCGACATCCAGCAGCCCCACTCAGGGTGGGCTCAGCACCAAAACCGTGTGTGACCTCTTCTCGCCACTCCAGATGCAAGTCTGGTCCAGGTCATGGTCATCTTTGGCTTCGAAGGCTGAAATGGCACTGTCACCCTCCTGTCCTTCTCCACTGAGTGGCACATGTTTTCTTGTACCAGTGGGATCAGATGTGACCACTCTCCTGCTTAAACCTCCCCCAGGCCTCCCTAGGGGACAACATGACCCCAACCTACAGGCCTGGAAACCAGACTGTGGACTTTTGTGCAAAGCATCAGAGAGTGCATAGTTTTGGCTCCGTGGAAGGTACAGTCTCGGTCCAAGCCACCCAGTCACGGCAGCATCACACGGAAACAAACACAGTCAGTGTGTGGAGAGTGGGCAGGGCTGGTCCAATACCACCTGATTTTAGAAACAGGCAGGGGCCATACCTGGCCCAGGGCCTCATCTGTTGGCTCTTGCACAGACACCCTGCCCTGCCTGCCTCCGGGAACTCTCCTGGGCTTGCTCCTATGTTTCCCAGCCACATGGCCTCATGCCTGCCCCCTCCTCTGCCACTCCTGCCTCCAGACCTTGGCACATTCTGGTACTCTACCTGCAGCACTTCTCCAGGCCCTGCCTCCTGGGCTCCCAGGTCACTGGGCTCAGTGGGGCCCCTCCCTGACCTCGCCTTCGTTCTGTCACCTCACCTGGCTCTATCTGACCCAAAGGATTTAAATTACCTTTGTTCATTTAGCAGATTCTCTCCTCCTTGCCACACACCATAGCTGCCTTGGGAACAGAGTCCTGGAGGGCCTTGGTTGCCCCCATCCCAGCACCTAGAATGTGACCCAGCTGGTAGCAGCTGCCCAGTGACCTCCTGAAGTAATTCCTTGAACGAAATGGTGATAAGGAGCTTATGTAGATAAAGCTGTCCCTGAACTTGCAGCACTCGATGCCACGTGGACCTGCTGTTCACCCTCAGCAGGAGCATGGAGCTCCCTGTACTGCAGAGAGGGGACGCTCGGACATGGGGTCGCTTCCTGGGACAGCCCAGGTGCTCTCCTGCCACAGCTCAGGGCGTCTACTCTGTATGCTCACTGTCACCCGATTTCCATTTTGACTAGACATTCCCGTCAGAGTTATTCTTTGAAAAGGTTGTGGAAAGATCAGTCGCTTTCTGAAGCTACGGAAGCTGCTTTACCCTGTCTCCACTTTGAACTGTTGTTTTAATGGAGTTAATTAAATTTACATCTTATTTTCAAACGTTTGAGGCCACAAATCCTCTCCCAAGTGAAGAGTGGAGGAAGGAGGGCTTCTTGCCCACCTCTGAGCACCTCCTCAGACTAATGCATGGAGCTGCCCAATGTCTTCTTTGATAGGGAAGCAAATGATGTGATCCCGAGGGCTGTGTCCCCCAGTGCCCCTGGAATGCAAAGGTCTACCAGAGTGACACTGGCAGTGGGGAGATGCCAAGGCCAATGTCTCGGCTTGGCACCAGAATCACGAGGCACTCACAGCTTTGTAGGTTCAAACAGCAATTCTTTATTCCAGCTCTCACACCGCCTCCACACAGGTCCAGGGGCAAAACATTCTGCCGTCTCCACGTACAATTCACCTACTCCACCAGGCTCTCTCCAAATCCCATTTTAATCTCATGATAACTCAACGGGAACAAGCAACAGGAACACCCTAATCCCAGCAAAAATCTTCAACCTCTAACTTCCCTAAAACCCATTATCTTAAACTGGCAACGCCTTAAACTCAAGGAGCCTGTTACTTCCTCAAACCTGATCAGTTTTAAACCCGGATCCACCTTGGTCCTAGAGCAAGGTCACCTTATTAAAGCATGCATGCAATGTCCCATCGAATGTCCTCTAAGCACCATGGGGTACGCTTGGCAAGGAAATTTCGATGCGTCATTCGTACTTGGTAATGGCCCTCAGCAGGGAGACAGGCACACAGCCTGGCCTCGGAATAAAACCTCATGGTGGAGTAGAGGGCCAGTCAGGAAGCAAAGAGGCATCCCCAACCCATCTCCAGCCCTAGGGATGTACAGTCAACTTAGGGTCAAAGGGGACTATGGGAAAGAGAAGAGAATCACAAGCATCACTCAAATTCAAATCAAACTGCAAAGGCACATCCTCCGAACTCAGTCCCACTTACATGAATTCATACTAAGTAAATTGTCAACACACAGGGAAGGGATTCTGCTCCCTCCAGAACTGATTGAAAGTGAGAGCATCTTTGGTCCACAGGGGACTGGATGACTGGCAGATGGTGGAGCTGGACACTATCTGTTGGCAACGGCGATTCAGCTCAATGTTCACTGATTAACAAAAGCTTTCCTGGGACCCGTGGTGCAGAGTGCCTAGCAAAAAGGCAGGTGCAGTAAAGCTGTGGACCTGCCTCTCCCTGGGTAGAGATGCCTGGGCATCTGCAGGGTCTCCCAAGGGCCACCATCTCTGGTGAAATGTGGTATGATTGCACTTTTTTTTTCCACTTTGAAAAGCTAAAAAAAAGTTGCATTTTAAAAAAAAGTTTTAATTCTTAGAAATCAAACAACATGGTTGCACACCTCAAACGTTCCAGAAGCCCTGGGATCTGCTGGGACAGCCAGAAGGAAAGACGTTTTAAGTTTCTGAAAATATCAGTGAAGACAGGCTTGACCGTAGGTGGCCTGAGAGCTGCGTCCCATGGGAAGAGGCAACCGTGAAAGGACCTTAGTGCCAGGCCAACCCAGCAAGCCGAGGATGCTGCTGCCCTGAGACAGGGGACAAATGTCAGCCATCAGATGTCACAGCCATCCTTACTTAGCGCAAGCCACACTGGGAAATAGCAGATGCCAGGCAGATTGAGCCCCCAGGCAGCCTCTCTGAAGGACCACTTGATGGGCCATTTCCCTCCCGCCTGCCTGGTGGGACTTGTTTAAGGATTAAGGTGATTTGTGTCCCAAGGAGGAGAGATCCAGGTCATCCTGGGAACAATAAAGGGCAAATGCCCGTCCTGCCCTCACATCCCCTCTCCAGAGAGGGCCTTCCCGTAAGCCCAGGTTCTGTCCCTCCTGGGATAAGCAGCCAGGCTGGCTGTGACCTAGTTGTGGCACCCATCTCCCTGCATGGCATGAATACAGGAGGGGCTGAGTGCCCTCGGCCCAGGGAGTGGCACAGAGAGGTGCTCAGAGTGCCCCCCGAGGGCGGGCAGGATAAACACCACAATGGCCTTTCTCAGTCGGGGGGTTGGAGACCAAAAGAGTCCTCGCATTGCCTGTCTCCCCAACAGCCCTCAGAGCTGCTCCCCCTGCCTGGGGCAGGGATACAGTCTCCCAGTTCACCCGGTGGCCTCCAAAGTGGCTGGGGCAGGGCAGGAGGCAGAGCCCAAGCCAAGCCCATGGCTCCATGCAGTATCTTGCTACAAGGGGCCCTGGGAGCCCCAGCTCCCAGTTTGCCCTGTGCATGGCCGAGGTTGAAGTGCTGCTGGACACGGTTCCTACCCGCTATCTTCTCCTCAGGCTGGGGGACAGGCATCCCAGCGCTCACTCCTTGGCTGGGACAACTCTGCTGTGTGTGCTTGATGTCCCATCCCCAGAGCTCCCCCAAGGCTCAAGCTGAGAAGTCTACTCTGCTAGCCACCTTAATGTTGTGCCTGCAACCGCTGGCCTATTGTCCCCTCATGCCCCTGAACCTCCCTGGTAAGCCGCACGCCCTCACGGGGTCTCTTCTGGGAGGAAGCCCAGCTGCCTTTTGTTCCTCATGGGTAGCCCCTCACAGAGGTGCCCAGAAGGCCACTGGCAGGAACACCTGTAAGTTGGTGCTGACAGGCTCCAGGGGCCTTGGCACTGTGCCTCCAGAGTTCCCAGGGCCCTGTCCTCCTCCTCCCATGCTCATCATGTCCTGCAATGCCTTGGACATTCAGAAAACACTAGTCTCCCACAGAGTTCTGGCTGTGGAGCCCCCAGAGTCTGGCTCGGGCCCCATAAATCAATGCCTTGTGACGCCGTGAAAGGAGCAGCTTGTGATCCGCTAAGTTCAAAGACCATTATTTCCTGTTGATCTGCCTTCATGCAGGAGTGATTCCCCCAAATAACACCCTGGAGTTTCGCACGGAGCTGCTGGGAATGGTCTCCTGTCTGCAGGTACAGATAAATACGGGTGACCTTCCTCCGTGATGGATTGACGCTGTTGGCATTCAGGTACATGGGGACATGGAAATGATGCCTGTTTGTGGGAGATGATTTCTCCTTCACACTAATTGTGTGTCCCTTAGCTTTACCTGTGCTGAAGGGTACACTGTCAGAATGAAAAGAAGAATCACAGGATTAACAACACACCAGTGTTTCCTGCACATTTATTACACTCTAAGCTCTGGGCAAGGCACTGTCTCACTTGATCCTCCCTCAGTCTCCAAGGCGGGCACTAGTGCGTCCACCCCCTCATACAGACAGGGCAGCTGAGGCTTCCAGAGGTCCAGAAATTGGCCCGAGTTCTTGCCTTGCTTAGAAGCTGAGCAGAGTGGCCGACCCAGTGCTGGGCCCAGTGCAGAACAAAGACGTGGAGCCCCATGTGCCACAAACGTTAAAGGTTTCAAGATGGTGACAACAGGGCATCAGGAAAGCAGGGTCCTTCTGAGCATGAGGCTTTATGAAGCTGTGTAGCCATACCCCGTGCAGCCAGTCATGGGTCTGTGGGCTCAGGAGAGTGCTGTGGGCCATGACTAGGGCCTCGGGTCTATCCTATGTGCTTTGGAGATGGGAAGCAGCTGGCCTTGTACTGTGTGGATTTGGTGAGCCTGGTGATTGGGCAGAAGTGCTGGCCATTTTCTGTCAGGATATGAACCAGCTGATCCAGCAGAGCTGTATGATACCCTCCTCTACAAGCCAGGCCTGCAAAGAGCACGTGATGCCAGCCAGGGAGCTGAGAAGGACCCCAGTGGCCAAACAGGAACAGACGTGGTCAATTATACTCAGACCTGGAGCAGGCTCTGAGCAGGACAGCCTTGCACACGTGGCCAGAACTTCACCACAGAAGTTCAGATTGGCAGCTGCCTGTCAGCCAAATGAACACATCTACCCCATTCTCTCTCCCTCATCCTGCTCTTGGAGAGGCGATGGCCAGCGCCAACACAGAGCGTGGTTTAAAGAGCTCGTGCGTGCCCTGAGCCAGAGACATGGACACCGATTCCCTCTCCTCCATCAGCTGCCCAGTGTGGGCACGTTTCCAAACCTCTGTGAGGTTCAGTGTTCTTATCTGTAAGATGGATAGGGGTGTCCATCTCTCAGTAAAGCCCGGCTGGTGGGGGAAGTGGCACAGTGCATCAAAAGCCCCTGGCGGGGGCTGGGGATGTGGCTCAAGCGGTAGCACTCGCCTGGCATGTGTGCGACTCGGGTTCAATCCTCAGCACCACATACAAACAAACAAAGATGTTGTGTCCATCGAGAACTAAAAAATAAATATTAAAAAATTCTCTCTCTCTCTCTCTCTCTCTCTCTCTTTCTCTCTCTCTCTCTCTCTCCCACCCACTCTTTCTTTAAAAGAAAAAAAAGCCCCTGGCACCCAGCAAGGTTGAAATCCGTGCATCGACAGTCCCAGGGCCAATTTCATCATGAAGTGTGTGGGACAGGTGCAAGAACATGTGACCAGAGAAGACCAGACAGAATATAGAGGTCCTCCCCCAGCTCCTACTTATGGTCTGGAGAAGTCTCTTGGCTCTCCACGTTCAGCATCCTTTCTGTAAACGTGTATGCTCAACACTCCCGACACACAGGATTCTAAAAGCCACAGATGAGCAGAGTGCTGTGGAACTGCGAGAGGCGGCCCTTCTGATGGCCTGCCACGGTTGGCATAGGTTGGTCTGGGCTGGGGAGGGGCAGGAAAGGGCCTGCTCCCGGCTCTCCCAGGTTTGCTCTGTGTCATGGAGTCCACGGCCATCTCTCCTGAAGCTCTCCTACAGGGTGCAAAGTAATCCGAGTAGTTTTCCTCCAAAAGCTTTCTATAAAATTTCCACATTCATGACCTGAATGTGACACACTCCATTCCGATGCTTCCTCTAGAGATAAACCCAGGGACCCTGAAGAGAGAAAACCAGGCCAAGTTATGCATCGTCAGCGGCAGCTACTTTACACAGAGGCCCAAGCCCGGCACGTGGCTTTATGGGATAATACCAGTCACAAATCAAAGCTCCTGCGTTTCCATGTTCCTGAAGATGTCTCTACCCCTAACGGATAGCTCTGTGCTTTAAGAAATCCAGTGTGCTTTAAAGATTCTATTTTTCTTCAAAAATATTACATGTATATGAAACAATCTGATGCTCTTTCCTAAACCTTAAGAAGGACAGGGGGGTGGGGGGGGAGTTGGCTGTCATCTAATCACCTACGCAGAACGCACAAAGCCGTGCATGCTCACAGCGCCCAGGATGTAGCCTCTGCCACTCTTGGTGAGAACACCTTTCCTGCACATGCACATTCCAGAGCCCCAGCTACAAGGCCCAGGGGACTGCAGACAGAAACCTGGAATCCTCCGGCTCCACTCCCACCCTGGCCTCTTTAATAGCTGTCCGCATTGCTTCTCCCAGCTTGTTCTGCACAGCAGCTTGTTAAGTAGATTTATGTAAACATCCAACCCAAATTCCAGGGGCTCTATCATTGAAGCCCTCTCTCTGTCAAGAGCAGCACGCAGCCTGTCTGCCCTGACAGCATCTGATCTACCCTCCCCGCAGCTCTGCCTCTGGGGGGGCTGTTGTCCCTCCTCTGCTCTACACCCCCAAACACCCGCTGCACACAGAGCACAGTGGGAAGGGAGAGGGTATCTCCTGCCCTTGGGGGCTCTGATTAGGTGCCAGAGACCCAGCTCCCAGAAGCCCAAGGGAGGTTTCAGGCACCTTGCATACAATTATTCACCTGGCAGTCTGGGCAGGTTGCCATGGCAATGCTTCCTGAGCCTCCACATCTACATGTCACTGATACATCCCATCAGTTCAGCAGTGAGGGAAAAAACCGGCCAAGCAGTCCTTGGGCCCCCACTGCCCTGACTCTGTCACCTATGGTTTGGGCATAATCTTGGACCCAGAGACAGTGGTCCTTTTAATAAAAGTGCCTTTCACTCAAGTGTATATTAAAGCTTAAAATCAAAATCCAGCCTAATAAGGATTTTCCTCCTTTGTCCTTCCTTCTTCTAGCACCGGACATGAAAGTGGCTTCTGCTGTTGGCCCTATGGTGCTTTAATTAGTATGTTCTGGGCCAGGAAAGGGAGCTCTAACTTCTAAAGCCTCCCCAGGAGGGTGGACCTTGGGACGCGATCGCAGGGAGCTTCCTGGTATCCGAGCGACTCAATAACACCAGGCACGCGCTTGCCTCTGGGCCTCTAACTGAGCAAAGCTTCCTCTGTGCATATCTCTAAGGAGAGAGAAAGGAGTCCTACCTGCTTCACCATATTGTTCTCATTAAAAGGTGACAATGAAAAGAAATAACAGTTCTCTAGGCCTCACCATATCACAGCGCTCAGCCCTACCTGCCCTGACACAGGTGGCCAGATATCACACGTGCTCAACACCAGCTGAGCATCAGAGACTTGGAGGTGGTCATCCCAGAGGACCCCTGCAGGGACAAGGGAAGACACTTTATAGCTCAGAGCCTCATCATTTTGGGCCACCTTCCACCCAGGGAAGTGCTGTGTCAATGCTGGTGCATGCCCCCGAGTTAGGACAGCAGGACAACAGTGTCTGGAGTCCCCGAATTCCACAGAGTGCCACTGTCCAAGCTACCATGCTGACACAAGGCAGCCCTACGTACCTGTGGGTGACCCCTCCATGACGTGGCTGATGTAGAGGCCTTCCCGGAAGGTTGGCCTGTTGTCATTCTGATTGATCACGATGATTTCCAGAGGCACGGGCCCTTCCAGGGTTTTGCCATTGACATCAGTCGTCTCCACTAATAGCTGTTGGGCAAAGAGAAAGGGGGAGAAATAAGGCCTTAACTCATTATGAAGACTGAAATCTGGTTTCCCAGAGAAAGTAGGCTATGTCTGCAAGATTATGAGCCAGTGGCCATATTCAAACTTTGGTCTCAATGGACAGGCACTGGGAGTGGAATAGAAACCAAACATCTCAGCACAGAAGGCGGAGATCAGCTCATGTTAGAGTCCCCTGGGAAATTACAATTAATTCATCAAATATGCGAAGAGTGTTAAAAAAAAAAACAACTCACAATCAGCCCTAGATGAGAAAATGTGCTTACATTGTTTTTGTTTTTCCAACATCATTCTTAAAAGGAATGTTATGCTAATAAAAGTATTTGACTAAGCATTTACGAACGGAGCACATTAAGGGATGAGCTGGAGTGTTTACGCTGACGTTCAGGAGAATGTTCAGCACGCCAGGCAGTGTTTTAGAAGACATGGCTCATGCCAGAAAGCCAGGATCTGCAGGGCCCTGAGTGGGACCTCGAGATTCCTGCCCAGCGGGCTTTCACCAGGTCCTGGGATTCCCCAGGCCCATGAGGCACTTCCACAGAGAGCCGCCTTCGGATCCCCAGGAAGGCAGCACCCAGACCCAGCTGCACTGGGTTAGAAGCAAGGAATTACGCCATGGCACCCCCTGAGAACCACGGGGACTTCTTGTTTCCATCTTCTGTGCTCAGTTCTGCCTTTGCTGCTTTTGGCAAGAACAGCCACCCTTCTTGGATGAGTGCTGTTCCCGGCAAAGGTGTCAGGAAGCAGTGTTTCAGTGACAAAAAAAAGGCATTTGCAGTCAGAACTCTGGGGAAAGGGTCTGCATTTTGGATCCCAGCACAAGAGGGTGCCCTCTGTGACCTTGAGCAACACCCTCAGCTGTCAGTTTCCTCATCCATCAAATGGGCCAACAGAAACACCATTAGAGTCATAACAAGCAGCTGTGGGCAGGTGGCCCTAGTCACTCACTCAGTCCTCACAGCAACCCCACAGCCACTTTTGGGTAGGTTTCAGAAGCCAGCAAATGTTAATCCGGGGATTCCAGTTTGACCTTGCGAGACCACCTCCAGGTCCAGGGTCAACCACCATAACAATATGTCTAAGCACCTCATGTAAGGCCTGGGACAGAAGACTTCACAACTGCACTAGCTGGGGCTATAGTTGCCACTGCTATGATCAATGCTAAAGTCAAATTATCCCAAACTCAGAAATGAAAGAGAAGAACGGTGGAGACAAATCAGTGCAGCCATCCCCCACCTGGTGGTATCGTAGCCCTTCAGAAAGTAGCGCCACAAAATTCAACAAAACCACGGAGGCCTGGGGCACTTTGTTCCATGTTGCTATGACTCCTGGTCCTATCTGAGTGGTGCTGTTTGGAGGAAAATATTTGCTGCAGTGTTATTTCTAATAAAAGCCCACTGGCCACCAGGTAAATGTCCAATGGAAGGGGACAAGCTGAATTCAAGTCGGTGTGGCAACGTGATAGACTGTAGCCATCAGGAAAAAATAATTAAGCTGTGTTGATTCCTTAGAGCACTGAGTAATGCACAGAACGGTGCGTACCTGGCACAAACAGGGTGCACAAGGAGGACAGGTTTGGTGTGAGCAGGGAAATCAGGTGAGTGGGGAGGGAATTGTCTTCTTCGTTGTTTCTTTAGCATGATTTCATCTTTACTCTCATCAGCAAATTCACACACACTCACATACATGCACACCCGTGCACACACACCATCTTGATTTCTGGAGCAGATAAAATAATGTAAAGTTACCTTATTAAAAAAATAAATAAATGGGCAGAGCCTTCTAACATTTGAACCGAAAGAAGATCTTACAGAGAAGGAATTTTACATTTTTATGTTTTTTTGAGAGCTATTATGAGAATAATGAAAACAAAAAATCAATCACAACAAAGCTTTGGGGGTAATTTCATGCTATAACAAAGTTATAGCTTTTTGTTCTCTCAAAATAGCCAAGGATTCGACTTTAATTTGACCAAAAATCCTTTGTCTAAAGATAACAAATATCTTGTATCTGAGCCCTGAGCTTCCACATTCTTTAAGATTTGGCCAGTGTCATAAACCACAGGAGGGACTGAGAATCAGGATCACATTGCCAAATTAACGGCTATATTAAAACTGGGAGGGGCCGATCCCAGACCCTTGCCAACATAAGGGGAAGACAAATAGACAACAAGGAGATAGGGCTTAGTAGGAAGACCACAGAATGTCAGGCTGAGTTTCAGAAAACCCATTATGTAAGTAGACAACCTGCCAGTATTTTATGTCACAAAATGTGCCAGAGTTTGACTGTCACGGTCGGTTGTTTTTTTCCCTTTTTTTACAAAAATAAACAGAAGCCAAGAATTTGGGATCATCTCAAAAAAAATTAAAAAAAGCCAACTACTCCTAACTGGCATTTCCTCATTTAAAAAATTATATATAGAGATGTTGTAGTTGGACACAATATCTTTTTTTATTTATTTTTATGTGGTGCTGAGGATAGAACCTCACACCTTACATGTGCTAGGTGAGCGCTCGACTGCTGAGCCACAACCCCAGCCCCACAATTCCTCATTTCAAAAATAACAAGAAATCTTTGAGGACTTGCAGTGCTGTGCTGAGGCTGAAGTACGACGTTAATAAAAAAGGTTCCTGGTGTGGAGAGGTGGATGAGAAACAGACAGAACATGTGAGCAAGGTGATTTCATTAGCAACAAGGGTGATGAAGCAGGTCTGTCTCCTGTGGCTCCACCAGCCTCCCTATAACTACTTGCCACGTGTGGCTATTTAACTTAAACCAACATTTTTAAAAACTCAGTTCTCCAAAAGAGGCATGCTTCAAGGCCTCAACAGCTGCATGCAGCTAGTGGCTACAACAGGAGACAACCCCGAGGGAGCACATCTGTGTGCTTGAGCAACTGTGTGTAGGAGGATGTGAGAGTGATAAAACGGTTGAGAAAAGCTTATTGCAGAGGAACATTTCAGTTGAGACTCTAGCGTCAAGAAAACAGTGGAGCCATCCACACAAAAATGAATAGAAAGAGGCCCAGATGGCAGAAGTAGCAAGTGCAAAGGCCCTGGGGCAGAAACAGACTTGGTGTTCTGAGGACAGGGTGTGATATAAAATTAAGTTCAAAAAGGAGGGCTCCACTCAACTCTAAATGGGGTGAGTCGAGCCTCAGCCCCAGTCCGGATTCTTTGCATTGGAAGCTGCGAGCCCAGTGAGGAAGGCTAGCTTTCTTCCTGTGATCTGCCAAGGAAGGTCAAGGTGAGGGCAAAGTCCATCATGCTTGTTCCTAACAGAGGATTGTGTAGGGGAGGAGGGAACCTCTAGCAGGAAGTGCTTTTGGCTTATTGAGAGCCCTTCTCCTTTTGCAAAGGCACATTAGTGACGCTGATGCCCTGGAGGATGCAGGAAGGTGCCTTGGTGAGCCCAGCCGGACACGCCATGCCCCTCCTGTGGGAGCTCTGGCTATGCCTGGGTTCTCCTGACTGTGCCCAGGTGAAGGCCACACCCTCCTTGGCCAAGGCCGCACTTTCTGCAGCGGGACTCCAAGTCCCAGAGGGCACTTCCAGTATCAGAAAATAAGTGTTGCTGACGCTCATTTCCTTTTCTCTTTCTAACTCACATACCCAAACTCACAAGTCCACAGTTTGAAACTTCTAGAACAGCATTTGTCTCCTGGGACTCCCAGGATGGGTTCTGGTGGCCACGTTTTAGGCTCAGAAACAAAGCAGGAAAAAAGGCTCTCAAAGCCAGAATGCAAAGTCGGCTTCCTGAGGCCACTTCTCGGAGTCTCCTGTGAGAGGAGCCCAGGAGACACGGAAACCAGCCCTCCACCTCTGGACCTGAGGCCTCCTGCTCTTCCTCTCAGTGGCTGCCCTGCCCTGGAGTGTGAGGTGTGACACAGAAAAACATCCCTATGGAGCCAGATGGGGGTCCTCAAGAAACCACAGCTGGGGACAACTGTCCACGTGGCCACGTCCAGCGCACAGGCCAGGTGGTGCGGCTGCCCCTGGTCTGCAAAGGATCCTGTTTTCCCCTCACAGACACACACAGAGACCTGCATGGAAACACACGCATGCAGATACAGACACACACGCCAGACACACACAGAGGTGGGCACACACACGTCAGGTTTCCCACCATGCAGTGTCCCCTCTGCATGATGAACACATAACACACGTTTGTTCCAAGAAGCTGCCGAGCAGAATGGTGAGCACCATGCTGCCGACCCAGGGCCAGATGGAGAGGCGCAAATGGGCAGCTCACGGGGACGGTGCCCAGGCCTGGGCCCCAGTGGCCTTAGCCTGGGTGGGACTTCTGTACCCAACTGCAGTGGCATTTTCTCCATGGGGACCCGAGGGTCGTGAGAGAGCTGGCTCCTCAGGATGTCTTCTGAATCAGCACTTGGTGGTCCTGTGACAGGCCTTTCCTGCTGCACTCTGGAAAAGGTGGTGCACATGGAAGGTGGCAGCACCTGGTCCTGGTGCCAAGGAATGCTGGCACATCCCATATCCTGAGCATGGAGCTCCAGGAGGCATGAGAGGCACGCTGGGCTGTGCTCAGGGGCCTGGTACCCCATCCTCCTGGTGTTGGGGATGGGCTTTGCAAGGCACAGTCTCCAGGAGCCCTCCTGTCAGTCATCCGTGCAGCCTTCCCAGGGCCTCAGGAGTCCAGTGCTATTCAGGGAATGAGCCAGGGAAGTGCCTGATGCAAGCCTGTGCTGGATTTCCAGCCAGCTCTTGCTCCCAGTGTTCAAGGCTTGAATTTTCTGGAACTAGTAGAACTCTTTTTCCTTGTTAAATAATTTAGTCAAAATATTCTTAAAAGCCACTATTGGTGGTGAGGCATTCTGAGAAACTAGAGAGCAAGACCCAGGCACTGTGCATTGACCATTTGGCTCTAAATGTAGCCCAGAGGGTGGCTTCTCCAGGGACCACAGTGGACATGCAGAACTCGTCCTGTCTTCAGCCCAGGCCTGCTCTCAACCTGGCCTCATCGTCAGCTGGCAGGCCCTTCCTGCCCTGGCCACCCAGAAGATGTGTTAGGACACCTGTGCTGCACCAGTCACCTCCCAAAGCACTCTGTTCCTTACAGGGCATACACGGTTGTTTTCTAAATTTGTATTTAGAAATGTGGTGCCAGGGGTGGTACCACATGGAAGGTGGCTTATTATCCCTCTTAGGATAAATAGCGAATGCCTTTCATTTGATAAATCCTTCTATAATCTGGTTCCAGCCATGTGCCCAAGCCATTCCATATCACAAGAGGCTCCTACCTTGCCTTACTGTTGGGCTACACTGGCCCCTGCAAATCCTCAGCTCACGACGTCCCCCCCCCCCAGCACAGCTACTGTCTCACACAGCCCTCCTGCTGCACATGGGCTTCCCACTGGAGCCCTGCTCGTCCTTCAGACCCAAAACGACAGAGATCGCCCTCCCCTGCAGCGGCTGGAGAGCCCCTGGTGTGTACTCCTGCAGCCCCAGAACCCTACAGCCCTTTCCATGAAAACATTTAAATTCAATTAATGTAAAATGCATGTAAATTTATTTCAATTCCTTCTCAGGAAAAAAATGTTATTTGTTGAAATTTACCACATTTGAAAATTAGATTTTAAGAATCTTATGCCGGGGGCTGGGGATGTGGCTCAAGCGGTAGCGCGCCATGCCTGGCATGCGTGTGGCCTGGGTTCGATCCTCAGCACCACATACCAACAAAGATGTTGTGTCCGCCGAGAACTAAAAAAATAAATATTAAAAATTCTCTCTCTCTCTCTCTCTCTCTCTCTCTCTCTCTCTCTCTCTCTCTCTCTCTCCCCTCTCTCACTCTCTCTTTTTTTTTTAAAAAAAAAAGAATCTTATGCCTTCAGACACATGAGCTGAAAATAAATTAGACTTGGATAAATTGTTTTTACTATTCTTTCTAAATGTTTTGCTTTCTTAAACAGTCTAATTTGTTTGACTTGAATTATACTATCTCAGATTATAAAAAGTTGAGGTGTCAAAAATAAAACACAAAAATAATAAAAATGACCTAGTTTCCAGATAGTTATGGACAGAAAAACAGAAATAATTGAGGAATACTTTGCACAGTTATGGTAACGAGTAGGAAAATACTGTCTCTTTTCAGAATTTCATTTGGAGGTTCTAGGTTGTAAAGTAATTGCTTCTCAAATATAAATCCACTGAGGATAGGTCAGTCAGGACTTGTGAATAAATAATAGTCTTCACACTGATAAAATCAGGTCTCCATTGAAAGGTGGAAACAGGAGAACCAAGGAAACTAATATTTTCATCCTAAATTTGACCAATAAATTCTCTAATTCACCTTATATCTATTTGATTGTTACTAAAATCACAGACTTAGAGTACAGGTAAAAATCTTTCTTTATGAATCAAACTGTGAAAGATGATGTATTAAGAACTGTGTAATGTTTTGAACGACCAACAATAAAAAAAATCTTTCTTTAATCTATGCTTCTTTACACAAATAAACACCTCAAAAAATTTATCTGAGATTAATTCAAGTGTACTCATGTTAAAACTGCAAGTTTAAATAGCTTTCCTATTGGAAAATTTATATTTTCATTCTAAAAGAAGTCTGTTAACCTTTATAACATAGAATTTCACACCAAGATATTACATACTAAAACAAATGAGTTATTTTGAAATATGCAGTTTGAATTCAGCAAATAGTAAAATAAAAAACTTTACCACATGTGTTTAATTTAGGATTCTGTAATAAATGCAAGCTTTAATTATGAAATGCTCTTGCCACAGGTTGCTGACTTCCTTATTACGTACATGATAGCAAATTACTCTCATATAAAAAAAAATTACTTCTCCTTTATACTTTTGTATTTGGATTCCTCCCATAATCACCAGAGATTAAAGCATTCTATGTGATATGTGACAATACCATTCAATAAAGCTTTCTTGTAATGTTAAAGTTAGTATTTGTAGGAGACTTGTTCAATCTTCTGTGAAACTCTTGGTTGATAATAAAATGCACATAATCAACAGTGACAGAGCTACACTTTCCTTACACAAGATCGTTCTCAGTGATGGCAGAATAAGTCTTATGTGCTGAGAAATTCTGTTATTGATGCTATCATGAATTCAATCTTCAAAAATATTTACATAACTTTATATAGGTTAGTATTTATTAATATTGCCACAAAATGTAATTTAAGTGCAGCTCCACATACATAACAATTATTAGTATGTGTGTATACTATTATTATAATTTTCTGTGTCAGAACTAATTAGTAAAGGCAATTTCCAAAGACTTCTAAAAACCATGCCTTTTAATTGAAGCACTCAGTGCAGGTTGATATCCTGTGTCACCTACTTAACAAAAAGTTTCTACAAATAGAGTGCCTGTTTGAATAGGTATAGCCAAATATCAAGCTAAACTTAAATTCACAAGGACTTTTTATGACATAGTTATAATGATTCAGAAGCTAGCTACAAAGACATAACCAATATTTTCAATTTCAATTGTAAAAAAAGTGTCTCTGAAGAGTAATACAGCCAACTGAAACTAGTAATCATTGTAAAAATAGAAACCAAAATTATTATACAATTATATTTTATGTTTATTATTGGAACAAGTAAGACAATTGATAAGTTAGTCTTATTTAAATGTGATTCTGAGGCTACAGTCATCTAATCATACTTTTCTAATGAAACAGGTTAGATACACATTGATTTAAGATAATCTTTGGGCTGGTAGGGTCTAGTCATTTAGCTCTCTCTATTTCCTAAAAGCTCAAGAATCTCTGACCAAACAATACTAACTCCACTGAGGGATGCAAACTGACGTTTAGACTCCTTGATAACCAAGTAAAGGTTTTTCTACTCTCTGTTTATTCCTCCTGATGAGATTCAAGGATCTGGCCAATTTCAATTTTTAAGTTTTCATCAACTATATAAATACAATCAGAGGATGATGTCCTAAAGTAGAAGGAGGTCTTCAAGACTCAAGCTTGAAGCATCTCTAATATTACTGACCAAGAAAGGAAGGATGTCATGCATTCTTATACAAATTAGTGTTGAAATTAATCATTTATTTGTCCCATCCACATCTAAGATTTAAGATTAAGAGAATCTTTGGTCTGGTAGAGTCCAATTAAAAGAACTAATACAAACACGAACTAGCTTAATTAATGTGCATGTAACTGATAATATGAGAAAGAAGGGATTAGGAGACCATGGATATTTTATATTGAAAGACATGTTGTTAGTCTCCTACTGATTGTTCTCATTCTCGTGTGGACTGAAGAATTGATTCTTAACTATATGCAAAATAGGAATGTATAAAATGTTATCAAGTGATTTTATATTTCTGAAATCTTTTGATGTTTATGTATTATTGATGACCTTTTTTATTTTTGTTGGTGCTTTATAATTATAGATAATAGTAAATTTAATTATTCCCTCTTCACACATGCATCTCTCATTCCCCCATATCTTCCCTTTTCTTCTCCTCTTCCATCACCAAGATATGCTTGTTTCTACTCTGTTGATCTCCCTTATAGCATTATTATCATTGTTATTATTATTTTTAAATTAGTGCCTTATAACTATATATTTAAGTGAGATTTATTGTGGTATATTCATAATTCATATAAGACAATTTGTTAAATTTAATTCCTCAGTACTTCCCTATACTTTCCCCTCCCCCCTTCCTCTCAATCTCCTTCCTCAACTTTTTGGTCTTTCTTCTAATTTCATGAGATCCCTCTGTTTTATTTCTTCTCTCTCTCTCTCTCTCTCTCTCTCTCTCTCTCTCTCTCTCTCTCAACAGTACACTAGGTTTTCCATTTTGTAGAGGGCAAGGGAATGACATATTGAGATGCTCAAGAGGTAAGTTTCAGTTAGAAGTAAAGAAAGCTTCAAAATAAAATGAGATATTAAAGAGCAGGGCTGGAAACAGAATCTAACTCCTTAACTCAATGTGTACTTAGAAGGGTAAATGAAACAATCAATCTAACTCAGTTTGGTTAAAGTAATGCTCCTTCTGAATCATGAATCATTTTATTTGAACAAATCATCAAAATTATTGTATAGGCATGTCTTAAAAATATATGAAATTAACAAGTGTCTACACGTTAAGTGGTTGGAATAATTAAGCATTGGAAGGGGTAGGTAAATTTTTCTTTTCATGTATTTTATTATTCTAGTTTTATTTCAACCCTGTGAAAGTGTTGCCTAATTAAAATTATGTAACAAGAAGGGATTCTTTGGTAAAATATGCTATTTGATACTAAAATAAATGTTGTAGATAACATTAAAAGAACTAATACATCAGTTACCCTTCCATTGATTGACATATTGCCTTTCTAGGGTAACTGATGTGAAACAGCAATCTGTTTACGGGGTAAAGTTGGGAGTTCATAACCCACTTGAATCAAACTGTGAAAGATGATGTATTAAGAACTGTGTAATGTTTTAAACGACCAACAATAAAATAAATAAATAAATAAATAAAATAAAAAGCTTTTAGAAACAAAAAATAAATAAATAAAAGAACTAATACAAATAGTGACAAATGCATAATACTGAGGTCCACCCCCAGTTTGAAGTATAGAAGCAATTCCTATTAGGGTGTCCCAGTTTATACAATAGGATTGTGTTGGGAATTTCTTTATTTCTTACTTTCTTTTTTTTTTTTTTTTTTTGCTAAGGGGAATTGAACCCAGGGGTGTTTCTCCACTGACCACACCCTAGCCCTTTTTGTTTTATTTTTCATTTTGAGACAAGGTTTCACTCAGTTGCTTAGAGCCTCTCTAATGTTCTGAGGCTGGCCTTGAATTTGTGATCCTCATATCTCAGCCTCCCTAGTGCCTGGGATTACAGGCACATGCCATGGTCCAGGGTTAGTGATGGGGAAATTAATAATACTAGTTCTAAAGAAAATCACAGAGCTTATTGGATTTTGTACGATTGTATGATCATTCTTTTTGAGAGTGCATATTGTGTTTCAACAAACGTAGATTTTGATGAAATTGGTAATGCTCAATTTCATTTGTATAGATATGATTTCAAAGCTCAATATTTTATGCAAATATTTTTGCACTTGAGCATTTAGAGTAAATGCACAAATAATTATTTCACATGGTTGTATTGATTAATACTGAAGTTAGAAAGAAGGCTTACTTTATTAATATCAACTAGATTTTGTTTTGCTTTTTATTCCTCAAAGAAAATAGGTACAGAGGAAAGAACTGAAACAGGCCTAATCATTATTCTTAGCCTCCACTGGATATTCTTTCAAGCTCATTTCAATAATCTTTATCAATATTTGTCAACATTCTGCAATTGTTTGAGGTACCGGCCACATTAAGATTTTTGATGAAAAGCATTTTCAAGTATTTTTAAAAAAAATTTCCAATAATAACACATCTTGGAAAGATTATGGATTATACATTATAGTAAACTGCTTAATATTTGACATGTTATGGATCTGCATCTGAAGTTCTATAATGCGTAGAAGAATTAGGGCTAGTTTATATAGGGTTATGTTCCTTGTCTGTAAAATAACATTACTTCAATAATTCAGAGAAAACAGGTAAACTAGGATCTTGTTTTATAGTATGATCTTCCTTGCTAATGAAAAGTGCTTTGCAGAATTGAACTCATATTTAATAATATTGAAGTCTTAATTTCCTGTCAATATGTGCTTTTCCTTCAGGAACATTCGTCATCCAGGTAACAGCAAGTGACGCTGATGATCCTACAAGTGGCAATAATGCAGGTCTCCTGTACAACTTATGACAAGGGCAAGCCTATTTTTCTGTTGAACCCACAACAGGTATTTCTGATTTTAAAAAAAAATGAATTTTGTTGATTTTGTTGGCTGGGGTTGTGGCTTAGGTGTAAAGTGCTTTTATTCACTTTTATTCACTTTTGCGGCTGTAGGTAGTAAACTTATGGAATCAGAGATATCAGAACATGGATGCTTTTGTGAGATTATTCTTCTGCATACCCCAAATAATAATTTAAATGACTATTTTTATTGTGCAATTTTGTTTCAAGAATAAGATACTTGCTTTGATCGCTCAAGTAATAAATGTAAGGTAGATTGTATGAAAATTCTTTTTTTAAGGAAATATCTTTTTGAGGAAACTCTGTTTTAGCTACACAAATACATTTACAAACATTTCCAGAAAGCATGAGCAACTCTCATAAGAAGAAATTATGATTAAACATAGAACAAAGAAGAAGCAAGTAAAATTGTGTATGTGTGTTTGTATCTATTCACACATATTCAACCAGAGCATGATGTCCTAATTATTGACTGTTGAAAAATGAAACAAAACTGTTGATTGCTTCATCTTCTTCTTCTCTCACTTTCTCTCTGACTTGCCCCATGCCCCAATGTCCAGTGAAATCATATTTATGTTGATGGCTCAACAGAAGTCACTTTCACTCATTTCCTTCCAGTAGAATAATCAGTAAACCACAGCAAGTTAGCAACATTTAAATCTATTTTTACATATCAGGTTTCCCAATCATTAGTTGTATATGGGAGAATGGTTTGTTAGTGTGCATGTACACACTAAATGCACAGGTCTAAATCATGTCGATGCTGCTCAACTTAGCAAATTCTTGTCCGGATTAGGGTTCTCAAATCTTCTGACTTGTCAAGCAAAACATTTATGTATCAAAAAATGTTTTGGTCAACAATGAAGAATGGCAGTGGTTCCATAATAGTATCATGGATCTGAAAAATTCCTTTTTGACACAATTTGAATGCTCATTGTAACATCCTCCATGCCTTTTCTTTTTATTTTTTATTGGTTAGGTTTTTGGTCTTTTCCCAGTCTTCAGACTTTCAGTCTCTACATAGTTTAAACTTTGATATATTTCCGGATCAAGTCATTGGACTTATTTTCCCAAAACCCTTAATCCTTGATGCTATTAACCCTGTGGCTTTAAAGACTGCTGCTGGGCCTGACAACATCCAAGTCTACATGTCCATTCTGAATTTTCTCTTGAACTCCACAGGTAGACATCAAGCTTCCTACTCAGCATCTTCATTTGTACATGTTATACACATTTAAAAGCTAACATTCTCTTTATTCAGCTTCTGATCTCATTTGCCTCCTATTCCTCTTATTCCTACAGATTTTCTTATCTCAATTATTAACAAATCCAGGCTCCATATTGCTCAAGCTTAAATCTCATTTATTCAGTTCAAACACCACTGGGTGTGAAGAATTAATGATCCAACTCAGATTGAACTGGGCCAAATCCAGTTCAATTTTAATTTCTACTCAGCTGAGTTGATGATCAGTTCTATACATTTGCTGATACCTTCTGATTTTTATTTTCTGTGAGCAAAGACACATACACACACACTCAACTTTTAAGAGGAGAAGATTCTGTTAAGGTTTAGAAGTCCTTTTCTCTTTCTCAAACCAAAAACTCAATCTTTTGCAGGTATTGTTCATTTCTCACTTTCAAAACAATCTGGATGCTTCTCACCTGCTCCTTCCAACCACATTGGATCATGCTGCTGTCTTAATCAGTCTCTGTTATTGCAATAAGCTCTCACCTAACCCTCGAGTTTCACCATCTTCCTCCTTCAGTTTATTTCAACACAGCTCTCATGATCTTGCATGTCATATCTTATCAGTTCTATGCCTTCCCATCTCACAGATGAAAAGTCAGCACCCTTAGTATCACCTAATGGGTCCTAGCATTCCTAAATGATCTGACACCATTCAATCCTGTTAAGGACCTCTGAGACCTCATCTATGTCACTCTATCCTTTGCTTTCTGGAAAACCAACTTCAGGCAATCAACATGGATTTTCATCTTCTCTGTCCTCATATATTTCTTCCCCTATTTAAATTCTTAACCAAGAGCCATATAAACAGTGAGTTCTTTCCACTTCATCAAAATTTAAAACTATCCACCACAACATAGCCGGAGTACTTGTTAGTATCCAGTTTATTGTATGCTTCATTCCTGCTAATATGAGCAGAGGGAAGCATCATTCTATATATTTTACCTTGTTGTATCCCAGTTACTAGAATATGGACTTGTTAAGAATTCATGCTGAAAAAAATATTTTTGAATGTGAAATAAACTGCAAAGACTGAGTACTGATGGTAGAAAATATTCTTTTGTTTTCTAATTTTAAAACCTGGTGGTTTAATATAAACTCAATAATATTTAATTCTGAAGCATCTGTTTTGAAGTGTATGTTAATGTCATTGTTTTCTCTTGATTAATTGTTGGGAACTTTAATTTGTACAATCAAATCAATTATTTTTAAAAATGTTTCCATAAGGAAAGAACTACAGTTAAATCATTACATTCACTCTAAAAAATAAAAGAACAAAGAAAACAAAAGTAAAGAGTAATATATTCACAACTTATAAGTAACTATTCTCCCACTTTAAATAAAAGTATAGTCTCAAAATGCAAGCTGTTAAGTAACTTGCTGTATACTTCTAAAGGAACCTAAAATTCCTTTAAATAATTCTATTATGTCTGCTTTATTTTAATATTTTATTTTCAAGAAGTCTCATTCATTGAAATATTAACACCTAGGATTATTTCTTACATTTCAGAATAAATCATATATAATAATTTAAGAATGGGCAGCTGGAGTTGTAGCTCAGTGATAAAGTGCTTACCTCACATTGCATTTAAATAAATGTAAGTCAGTCTAGAATGTCAGCTTTACATTAATAAGTCACTCAGTTAGTAGTTCTCTGATATTATTTAAGTCATCTCTTAATTACTTATAATACCTTATACAATGTAAATGTTACTTAAATAGTTGTTATCTGTGTTGTTTAGAAAATAATGAAAAACTTGTACATACTCAGTACAAATACACATTTTCCAAATGCATTTGATACATAGTTGGTTGACTACACTGACATGAACCCACATATGTGAAGGAATAACTGTCTCTCTATATATGTATATATAATATATATGATAATAAAGGTAGGTTTGTTTTTTACCACAGATATGCATACATATATTTGCTCTTGGATATTTACTCAGGGGGCTTAAAATAAAAGAATCACAAGAAGTAATGGAGACTGTTGCACCTACATCTTGCTTAAAATACTCTTCTTCAATCAAAAGAAATGAAACTGACTGGAGAACTGGTTGAATCCACAGTTATTACAGGGAGAACATTGTGGTTCTAAAAATGTAAGGAAGAAGCCATAAAAGAATGGAAGAATAGGAGTGTGTTGAAACGGCCAAGGAACCATGCTGTAATTAATACCTAATGTCCAAAACTGAGTATTTGAACAAAAAATGAATTAAAATATTTGGTTTGTATGATGAGTTTTGGTTTGAATCATTGGAAACAATTCTTATGAATAGATACTAATGAAGATAAATAAAGAAGCACATTTTTAATCACTTGTAAAATAATTTTAATTAATAAATGTATAATCAAAGAAATAGATATCAACATTAGCAAAATAAAGTGGTAATATTGTGGTCATTATTTGTACATGGATACTGAAATCAGTAGGTTAATATATAAAAAGAAGCCAAATGTTTTCAGAATATCTTCCTGAGATCTTTAATAATTACAAAAACATAGTAGTTTTACAGTGAAGAAACCTGGCAGATACTTTGATCAAGAGTCACAGCTAATATTACAATTACTAAGACAAGATTGATACCTCTGTAACTTTCAGGCTCATTTTATCTGATCATGAGAAAGCCTCAGACAGACACCGACATTTGAGAGGCACTGTATAAAATCACTAACTAATATTTTCCCATACACTAAAGGGCATACCAAACAAGGACATTGATACACTATGGAGGGGACTAAAGTGACATGGAAAAAAAATGCACTACATAATCCCAGACAGGACTATGAATAAGGGAAAAGAACATTAGTGGAGTGACTGGTGAAATCCAATACTACAGTTTGTATTTTATTTAATAAAAGTAGAGCATTTAATTTATCTTGAAATAATAATAACATTATGGTCATACACAACAATTTAGAAGCAGAATCTGGTTGAGAGGCATAAGGGAAAATTTGTACTTTTGAGAACAGTCCTATGAGACTTAAGTTATTTAAAAATATGCATTTAATTGAATTAGTGAGAACATTGCCAGTGTAACTGAGAGGAGGATAGTACAAACCAAAATAAAATAATTTACTATTGATTAGTTTTCTGATGTTTTCTCCTAATTTAAAAAATGTTGTAAAAGGAAAATGAATGCACATATAAAATTTGATTAGCTGCAATTTATCTCAAGGCCAAGGAGATTTCATCTGGTGAAGATGATGTGAGAAAGAAAAAAATCTATATAATCAGAATTGGTGGCTCTAGAAAAAAATAAGGAAAATAATTCATATTATATATTATTGCTTAAATCACATACTATTATCCAATCTTCCTAGGGGATCAAATATGATTTTATTCCATTTTAATTTGTCAATGGGATCTACATCTATTCATTATCTACTAATTTAAAAGAATGTATAACTCCTTATCAAACTTTTAGTGGGTTTTAGTTGCAGTGGTGTTTCCAGAAACAAAATGGGATATTTAATACAAAATGTCAACTGTTAAAATCCTCTTTAATTTTGCTGACAAATATATTCAGTGGGAAATATGATCACTTGTAGCTATTCAAATAAAATGCTTATGAATGTTTAAATATATTTAAAACTGAACTCCTCTATGTCTTCATTCTAATTTCTATTTTAATTCTTTCTTTAACACCATGATAAAAATTAGTATAATATTTTTAGAAATCTGTCAATTCAAGATTAAATTATTCTCATCTTTGCCACAATTTTGGCAAATCTCACTGAAGTCTCATGGAAATATTCAGGAATATATGCACAGTGAGAAGCCGTCATTGAAACCACATGGTATTTTACTTTACTTTTCATTATTCATCATTTGCAAGCTGATGAGACATGCCGAGAACTTCAAGGCTTCTTTAATTGTAGATTTGAGATAATTTTGCAGACTTTCGCATGACGTATTTTGCAACTTGACTTCCTTTCATGTGTGCTCAATTGTACATTAATCAATATGTGCATCCCCAAAGTAAAGGACAGTGGATCTAGGATATTTCTGGAACTTGAAATATTATATAATTCTGGAACAAAATGAAAGGTCAATCTGCTACTTAAAAGAAGTCATTTTTATCAAGTCCTATTGAATTTTTTTATTTAAATGGACAAAAGTAACTTTTGTATGATAGTAATTAAGTAATTATAATATCATACACAGATTCTCACGCAGTAGATCTAGTGTAGGAAAGAAAGAAAAAAAGAAAAGGTTCACAGTCACTCATTTCTGCTACTTACTTTTACTTCTCTGTATCTCACAAAATTTTTTTGCAGGGGAGGGCAAGGTATTTCTTTTTAACCATGTCATTTACATATTAAAATCCTCTCTTGGGTTTGATAATGAGTTATGCTTGTTTAGATTTAGCATACACCAGTTTAAATGTAAAGCTGTATTAGTTTCTTTTTCCTATGACTGTGGAGTTCACTAAATATGTGGATGTGCCATTTTTAAAATCGGCATCTCATAAGCTATGCAGAATATGCTTTTAATAATTTACCTGGTGGCATAAAACCATGTTATATATCAATGTGATACAGCAAATATGATGATACAAGGGGGGTCTTTTCTCTTGGTACAGATATTCTATTACTGGAAGTAAAGAGTTCACTATCAGTGACAATGGCACAATCATTGTCACTAGCACACTTGACCGGGAGATCAACACATGGTACAACCTAAGTGTCACAGCCACAGAAAGATGTAAGTACTAATTTGGAAACCGTATATTTCATCACGGTGGTCTTAATGACATTGCATTATCCCTACACCTGAGGACAGAGCTATTTTTAAATGTTGTTGAAATTTGTAGTTAAATGATGTTTGATATGTAAGGTTACATACATATATATTATTTGGTCATAAATTATTATGTATTCATTTCTATTAAAGCTTTCTTAAAATGTTATGACTAAGTATTTTCTAAACTGTTTTTACTTATTATATAACAATAAATAATGTTTAATGCAAAGATAATTTGGAGGAAAACACAACATATAAAACTTGAAATTTTATGCCCTGACAATCATATGCATTAAAATATTTTCATTTCAATAAATAAAAACTAAAAACATATTTCTACAAGTTTTTGAACATATATTCTGTGTGAGTTTATTTTTATATTATCATTTTAATTAAAAAAGGAAAATCTTATGTAATTTCTAAAAACATTCATCTGAAAAGACAGTTTCAGGTAGCAAACTCAATTCATGGTATTGGTTCCCCAGATTGTCAATTTAGAGAAGTATGTAATTAGTTTTATATACTGCTTTATGAAAATAATAGTAAAATTATAAGATCTGAACTAAAGTTTTAGGTTTATAATGATTTATATTTGTTTAGTTCAAACATAACTAGCTTAGTCTATCAGTTCACAAGTAACTCTTCCAGAAAGCAGATAAGAAATGCCTCCATTTTTACCTGTGTTTAGGATAAAATGTCAGTGTTAATTCTTTTAGAATTTAGACATTTAACATAAATCATAGTTCAATATTATTATAGTACAGAATATGGAGGATACAAATCATATTCATCACCTGTCTGCATATCCCAAAAAGAGTGGTCCCTTTTTTAACTAAACTTACATTTGCAGTTGAACTGATGGTCAGATCTTACTAATCATTAATGACCAGTTGTCTGCTTGTTTGTTTCAGCGAAAAGCAGATGATTTCATTGTTAAGGTATAAAAGTGGGTAAAATAATACCAATTTACCATTTGAATAGTGTCCATAACATTATGAGTGAATCAGTTATTCAATCATCTGACATAAAGCATAAAGGAATAAATACAACACAATAGGAAAGACTGTCAAAATCATCACCATTATTTGGTACATGAATTTAGTGTAATACTGTAGTACAGCACAGGAGTGAAGCTGTGAATTTGAGATGTTCTAGAAGGCATCCTCCTTTCTTATAATCGATTTTACATAGAATTTTAACAATCTTATTCCCTTTTTTTGTATTCCTTTGAGGCTTTAAACCTTAGTCTACCTTATTCCTCATGTTATTGAACAGCTGCAGGTGATATGGCAGAGTGGAAAGTGCTCTCACATGTTTTTTTTTTTTTTTTTTTTTTTTTTTTGCAATATGTTGAATAACTCTGCAGAAATGTTGCAGCAGGACTTGGGTCAGGATTTGAATTTTCTGTCTAACTAAACAATAAAGGACGAGGAGCAAATGTTACAATGGAACAAATGCCTGCTGCTGCAGAAGAAATGCCAAGGCTTTTCCTGTCAGGAAGCACAAAGGTGTTTATTCCGAGAGCAAGAAGCTTTTATTCAATGCGTATTTATTTCTGAGAACAAATCATTCATAATGTCACTCTCTACAAAGCTATTGTAAAAAAAAAAAAAAAAGAATCCAAATCAGGTCGAAGGAAGACTAGATTCCTCAAAAAATATGTTTATCTATAAAATTGCTCTCAGCTATTAGATGATCAAAATTTATTGAATGTATAGAAATGTTTTGTATTCAAGCTTATTTTGTATGTTAATATAATGCTTATAAGAATATATAATTTCTTTTCTTAACTTAGATGTACCATAATGTGAATTACTAGAAGGTAAACTCTTTAAAATTTATAGTTTGTACTTTTTGATATAAAATGCTCTAATCTTGTATGAATAAAAAGAATCAAAAAATAAATGAATGCAACAAAAATTTCCAGATAATTTAATTATATACTATCAAATTAGCTATATAATTACTTTTTTATCAGACAAATGCCTTTCTATGATAGAAGATCCCTATAGGAAAATTATCTAAGCATTTTTTGGTTCAGCATTGTAAAACAAAACAAAAACAATAATACGTATCTTTGAGTTATAAGATACCTGCTATCCACAAAAGTCGTTACTTCAACACTTGTATGTTTACATATGTACTATGAATAAAGTGCATAATCTGATCAACACTATAATTATGTCATCATATATTCTGTTCAAGGGTGATATTAAAATATTTAAAGACCAGCCCAGTACAATGCAGGTACTCAGACAAGACTTCAGCTCCTAAGCTGCATTGGTTCCACAACTGATCCACAGCCCCTACAGCATTAAGAAATAGCTCCATATGCTCTGCATAATTCACATGTTTACATATGTGTGTGGTAATGTACATTATTCAGTTAATAGAACATAAAATTTATAGTTTAAAAGATGGCATATTCCAATGGCTCACACTAGAAACTATAGATATTACAATGCTGTGTATGTTGAAGAAAATAACCAAACAGCAATGATAGCAGAAACTGGGAATCATTTGAGGCACATCAGGGAAAATGTCTTCATCTTGTCACTTCTGAATCACATTTTCACATATTAATTTATAAAAATTATAGTTTGTGGCTAAAAAGATTGAGTTCTGTGAAACTGCATATTATAAACATTTTATTAAGTATTTTACAGATTAACATCTCAGTGATTTGTTAAACTATTTTATGTAACATAATTTTAAAATTCACAGTAAAATTTGAGGTCAATATTATTTGAATTTCACACACACACACACAAACACACACACACACATACACACACACACACAAAACTGCAGCCTCTGTAATTTGCTTTCCCACCCTCAGTGATAAATGGATAGAACAATCACAATTATATCAGATTCCAAAGCCTGTTGTCTTAATCCTATGCTACATTTTCCCATATTAATAGAGCAAATGAAAGAAAGTATGTGTTTCACTCAGTGTTTTTAAATTAACTATAAACACTATACTCCTCACCAGTCACATTTTTCCATTTTTAAACTTGCAAGACAATTATATTTAAATGCTTTTATTTGTATGAATGACTCAAATGTAGGGTCTCAATTAGCCCCCATTGTGTGGCTTCCTTAGAACCAAACTTGAACAATCTATGAGAACATTTAGCCAAATTCCTGTCACTACTCTCTGAGGTGTCTCATTTCTCTCCAATGTGTTGTTTCTCCTATGTTCTCAAGTGAGTGAAACATGTATCTAGTAATACTAAAATGATTCAAGGGATTTAAAAAAAAACAATTAAATACCAAATATGTTTTAAAGACTTTGGGCTTGTCTTTCCAAAATATGCTAGAAAATCTCTTACAAAACAATTGTCTTGGCTGGGGATGTGGCTCAGTGATTAAGCTCCCTTGGATTCAATTGTGATACCAGGAGGAAAAAAAGAAAAGAAAAAAAATTTTTCTTGAAACAATAAAACCAAAATACATTTATTTTTCAGTTATACTTATATATTTGAAAATAAGGAATATAAATGCAGATAACATAAGAACAAAGGAAAAGAATTGGAAATGTTTGAATTCTCCTGAGAAAAACAGTAAGGCTTCAAGTTGAATTTAAGGGAAAAAATTAAAACATGAGATTTAATAAAAGTAGACATATAATTTATATACAAAATCATCAATGTTGAAATTGATCATCTGAAATAAAGTATCAATATTTTTAAAATATTATATTTATTTTTAAAATAAAATATAATTTTAAAATTATTGTACATTGTGGAACATTCTATTTAAACAAAACAATTTTTGTTTTTAAAAGGTGCACCTAAATTTTAATGATTAAGAGAATTGATTGGTATATATTTTGGGGATTGAACCTAGAGGCGCTTAACCACTGAACTTCATCCCCAGCACTTTTTATATTTTATTTAGAGATAAGGTCTTGCTCAGTTGCTTAGAGCATCGATAAGTTGCTCAGGCTGGCTTTGAACTTGCAATCCTCCTGCCTCAGCCTCCCAGGATTACATCATACACTACTGTGCCCAGATTGCCTTGTATATTCTTATACAAATATTTCTACATTAACTGAAATCTCAGGCAATGCTGAATGGTAAATGGTTTCTCAATCTTCTTTCAGTGAAATCAGGGAAATTAACAATACCTACATTCATCAGAATTAGGTGTGTTTATATAAATACTAACAGCAATTACAGGAATGAAGCAAGCTGACCTTATACCTACTATTTTCCCACTATGACCAACATCCAGTGAAAGACACTTAGTAAATATTGCTTGAGGAGAAGGTGTGAAACAGAAATTTTCCTTAGCTATATTGTTGAAAAATACATGAATCATTTGCAGATCCTGTCCTCATACAGAGATCTGGCTCTTTGGTTTTTCAAGTGGAAAAAAAAAAGAAATATACTGTGTAGTCTTGAAGGCAATTTTTCATGATTATAAGACATTATTATACTTATTTTTTCATTGTATATTATTCAACTCATAGACAATGTTCAACAGATTTCTTCAGTTCCTGTGTATGTACAACTTCTAAATGTCAATGATCATGCTCCTGAGTTCTCTAAATACTATAAGACTTATGTGTGTGAAAATGCAGACTCTGGTCAGGTAAGAAAGCTTCCTAAATTACCGAAGTCTGAGTAACACATCACTGTTTTATATACTATACATAATGACTATATCACATATAATACTAATATTCATATGATATTATATATATATATTATACTATAGTGATTCTATATTTCACATATTAGACATGATTACTATTTTATATGCTGTACATAGATTTTTTTATATACTTATCCCACTTTGAAATGCTCTCATAGACACTTTAATTATCTTAATTACATGTTTCTGTTTTGTGCTAAACATAATAGTATATGTTTCTTTTTATTTAAACAATTTCTAAAAACAAAGATTATTTTATTTTAAAAATTTCTAAAGACACTCTGTAGGGCACTCTGTATGATACATACCATAGCTTGTTTTTCAAATGGCCCCTAATTCCCAAAAATTTTATAGTCCTATTTTCAGAAATACAGAAATCAATATATTCTAAATGACATTAAATTTCTCAATGAAGGGAATTGGAGACCCTTTGTATTTTACAAAAGCAGGAATTACATTTTTTTACCAATCAGGAGTAGTAACCAACCTTATGTTTTACTTTTAATTTTCTAATACAGTAGCAGATAGGAATATCTTAAGACATAGGTACATCATAATTGTTATTCATTTTTCAACCATAAGATACTGGAAATTGTCAATGATTTTTAAACTGTTAAGTGAACTATGTTCAATTATGTTTATGCTTGAACCATTTTATCCTGAAAATCTGAAATCTTGTAATTTTAAGCATATATTTTTTAAAAATACATGATTATAAATATGCAAATAACCTTTTAAATTTATTCATTTTTATGGGTTAAAAACCATAGTTTTTGAGAAAGTGTAAGATATAAAAGTTCTGAGTTTCTCCCTTGTGCTATACTGCCCAGAAATATAAAATTTAACAAATTTAGACATCAGGGACATATGTGTAGACTGGTAGAGATCATTAAAATAAAATAAGAAAAGAATGCAAATGTACTGGAACTCACAATTCCCAAGGAAACTAGGCTTACATAATTTTTTAAAAATTTATATTATAAGTGGATTATTTCACTTGTAATTTATATGCTGTACATAAATTTTGATGTTTTCAAACATTTTAAACACATCTGATTTCTTGAACAGAAAGACAAATATATTAATGAGCTTCGAAAAATCACTTTAACTAGTTTTGTTTTTAATATGTGTTTTTAATATATTTTCCCAATAACATTAAGAATAAAAGAGTATCTATTAACTATTTTGAAATACTAGAGCATGTTTTAAAGGCAACTTTTTGTAGTTTACATGCTGGTAGTTTGGTGGTCTGTGTCTTTTATTATTATTATTATTAATTTATTTATTTATTTTAGTTAGGTATATATGACAGTAGAATGCATTTTGATTCATTGTACAAAAATGTGCTTATTAATTAATATCATATTATGCTTCAATTAGGTTAAACACATATGTCTTCAAACATTTATTATTTCTTCATGGTGAAAATGACAAGATTTTTTTCTAGTTTTTTGAAATATGCAGTATGTTAGGATTTTAAAATATATAACTTATATGGCAATAATTTCATAATAGCTGTGAATGTATTTAAATTGTCACCTTTATAAGAAAAACTCTAAAAATTTTAAAAAGTGGTTTAATATACTTCATTTTTCTATATAACTATGATGCCCCAGGTGGTAAGTCATTTACCAAGTAAGACTGCATTTTCAGTGCTTTCAGCTGAGCCAAGATCACTGAGCAGAAGACTTGGGAAGACAGCACAACTTACACATTGGAGGCTTGGGGTCTAGGCCAGAGTATTAGATTTGGCTGATAAATATTTGTTGACTAAAGATAGGTGATTCTAAGGACCACACTGTATTTTTTATTATAACTCCTCTATTGTTGTTTACAATAAAATTATTAATAGCTATGTTAATAGTAACCCTTTTCTACTTTTGCACCATGTGTAAATGAGAAATATACATTTGATAGATTGGGTTTTCCTTTTTCATTGCATTGGAGTTCATGTGTAGCTCTACCACCTGAGTGGTTGACACATTCTTTTCCAAGATTCTGGTTCATAAGCTACAACTCAGAAGTCAGTGTATTTATATAAATAGGAGTAATCACATTTTTTTGAGAATGAGGGTACCACTTAGTGACAGGGACACCATGCTCATCGGTGGCTTTGGGCCATAGACTGAAGTGAATATCCCACTTATGTTTAGCAAAACAGAATGGCTCAAAACAAGATATTTTGTAATGAAATCCTTCTTGTTTAAAGACTTATAGGATGATCACTAAATTGTATCTTATCCATATAATTATACTGTTTAACTCAGTATAATTATATGGATAAGATACAATTTTTAATTTGAGAAAAGTTAAATGGTATAACTTCACCTGAAGTCTCATAATCTGCATCTTTGCTTTCATGGTAAACTTTACCAGTATCCTGAGCCTACAGTGTTAGTTTCTACTTTGGTATTCATATTCTGATTGACTTAAAATTTGTGAAATATCTTCCCCTCTCAGTTTTCTTTTCCCTGTGCTTATGATAAAATAAAAAAATTCTGAAGTTTTAACTTCTTACAATGAAAACTCAAATCAAACTAAAATGATAGTGTGTCAGTCTTTTTTTAAATCTCTTTGAGAGTTAAATTAATACTAGGAGCAACACAATTAAAAGAAGAATATTATGGTGAAAATTTATTTCATTTTTACCATTCTGGTAGGCCTTTCATAGTACAAGTTTTGAAATGTTATAACTCTTTAGAAGCACATTTGAAAAAAATTGTGAGCAATGATGAAATAATTGTTTTAATGATGAAATATCTTGACAAAGTTCAAAACATATATCACTGTTTCCATAGTGTCTTAACTTTTAAAAAATTTGCAATGTACCCATATAGTAATTGAAAAAATAATTAACATTTTTTTAATTAAAATAAGTTAATTATTCTTTCTTTATTCATTGGAACACTTGTAAGAATGAAAACAAAGAAAAAGGAAAAAAAACTTAGAATATCAACCTCTACATCTTGGTAGAACTTTTCAAAAGAAAATTCAAATACTAATGTTTGGTACAACATACTATAAAGGTATAGCCAAGATTAAACCCTACTAAGAAAGGAGGGTTTTGAATTTAAGGACATAAGAGTTCTCCTGTACTCTGATGAAAGTTTAAATGTAAAGTTACACAGGAATATCCATAAAAGAGCATGCTTTTTTCTAGTTTACAGATGATTATACCATGCCTCAAAAAGGTTTGACTTTCCAACTCCACATAATTTACAATGGATTAAGTCAAGCCTGTCCTATGTACTTGTCTCCAAGAGGGGAGTTAATTGTAACTATTTTTGCCATAGTAATCTTAATAGCTATCCTTAAATTATTTTCATAGTGGAAAACAAACATGAAAATAAGGGTTTTCTCTATTGATTTGTAGAAAGAATTATATTCATGATGTTGAGGTCAAGAGTCAGTTTAATTCTCACCTCTTGTCTGGAATAATCATAATTCAAACTCAAAATGTCACATGGATCAGCCTTATTTTACAATCAATTTACTTTAAGGAGGAAGGACAGACATCATCAAATAATCATGAGGGGGACTTTCAGATGTCACTCTCAAATTATCTCAGTTTTATAAGTATCTGAAAGAATGTTACTCCACTCAAAACCAAAGGGAAACCTAAATATGTCTCCCTCCCACTGCACTACAGGTGATGGACTGAAATCCATGTGCAGGTGATTTAAGTGCTACCGCTGTACATGACAACAAGGACTGTATTTCGTGTTCATTGAAAAGCCTTATTTTCATAATCTAGGCATTAGTGCTATGATGTCGACAAGATTGTCCTTGTTCCTTTCATGTGTTTCTTTAGAGGTTAATAGTAGATTCAGACTAACTTGAGTTCAGATTTTTGTTTTGAAATGTTCTGACTAGGTTTTCCGCAAGTAAAATCAAAACCAAACACTAAATAACAAAATAGCCTTTGAAAGAGCCACTAAAATCTTACAAACATGCTATTAATCTCTTTCTCCCTCCTACATTTAGATAGTAATATATGAACAATTTATTGTTCATGAAATGTATTGACAGAAATCAACATATTATTTACTTTTGTAAGGTCTAGAAATTATATTCTATTACACAGTGATGAGCTATCTAACATTGTTTCAGTTAGAGTGGGACAACATAGGTGATGCTAGACCCATGGCACCTAGGTGTGTGGTCTGCTGTTCCACCTCGTAGGTATGAGAGTACTCCATCATAATGCCCCAGGGGTTAATGCCCTGACAACCCATTTCTCACAAGTCCCTGTTATTAAGAGTTATATGGCTGTATATCCTATTACATCAGAATTTTTATTGTTAATAGCATGGGGATTGAGTATTTTAATAAATTGATTTTGTATCCTGCTACCATCAAAGTATATAAAACTTGTGTAAAATGTAATTTGTATAAAAAGTTGATCTTTCTTAATTTAGGAATATTATCCAGAGTAAGAAGTGTTTTTGAATGCCATTCACATAATAAAGCACCTTAAATCCAATAAAAAGTAGAATATATTTCAAATTGGCTTCTAAATTAATAGAGCAACCAGATTAATGAGTCTTGAAGTAACACAATTTGAGGCAATTAGATTCTACAACAATCAATAAATCATCCTAGAAAATCAATTTTCCCTGATTACCTTAATGTTAATATCAAGATTATCAAATTTTTAAAACTTGTATTCACAAATAATTAAGGGAAAATTCTTTGGATAGTGAAACTTGTTCTTTCAAGATTGTGATGAGACTGTGTCTCCAAGTTCTTAGCAGGAAGCCTGTTCCCTTCTGTGAAGACCAGAATGTGCTGCCAGGTGCGCTGGCATTGCATAGAAGCAGCACTGACTGCGTGGACTGCAGAGGGCAGCAGACCCAGGTTCATGTCTTTAGCCAGATGTGTGAGGGTATCCGCTATTTACAATGCAAATGAAAAGTTGTGAGTTCCTCTTTAGCATCATTGAGATTGGCTTCCACTGTTTGAGTGGAAGGATGTAAGGTTAATTGTGTGCTGAGGTTATATCTGATGCCACCCTTTAGTAAGAGTTGAATGAAGTGTTTAAGAGAGCCTATGGATTATTTTTGCAATTTCCTATGAATCTATACCTATTTCAAAATACACAGTTCAGAGAATCATTAGGTTGAAATGAAACAAAATAAAATATTCAAGTAATGCTGTAAAAAACCAAAGGAGAGTGAATTAAAGCAATGACCATTAAGATTATTAGAGCATGTGATATAAAATCCTAAGAGATATCTTAGTCAAGAGAATTGCAAACATGAATATGTTCAAAATTATAAGTTACAAATATCATCATAGGATTTAAACTTTCCCAAAATAAAGAAAGGATCTCCAGCCTATTTTTTTTAATATATGTTTTTTAGTTGTAGTTGAACACAATACCTTTATTTTGTTATTTATTTTTATGTGGTGCTGAGTATCAAACCCAGTGCATCATACGTGCTAGGAGAGAACTCTACTGTTGAGCCACAACTCCAGCTCTCCAAACCATTTTAAGTAGCTTTACTTATGGAAAAAGAAAAAAAAATTAGACATTTGCACATATTAATTTCAACACAAATAGTATTACAAGTATGGTTGTAACAATATGTAAATTATTATTAAGAACAAGGTCTGAAGAATTAAAAGGTAATGTCTAAAAACATAATGTTTTTAGAAGGGTAGCAAAACTTAATATTTTGAATCTATTAAAATTTTTCATTATGTAATTATATTATTAATTTCACTGATGATCATTTTATTAATTGCCTCAGTCCGGCTACAGCAAAATAGCCGGGGGGTGATGAGCAACTTGTGTACATTGATACAGCAGGAGTAGGAGCCATTTATTGTAGGATAAAATCGGTATTTATACATGCAACACAGCTTATCTAATTAACATAAACTAGATACAGCAGTCAACCAATAAGGAATCTCCATACTTAATGGCTCGCTGGCGTTACTTCACAAACCACTCCCTCTGGCATTTTGCCAGGCGCCATCCAGACTTGTTTACAGACTCTAACAATTAATAACACAAAAAGTTGCATTCTAGAAAGCTCTTTAATAAAATTGAACCAAAGTTCTGCATTGCCATGAAATAAGTCAACTTTATTATTTGACTTGAAATAAGTCATATTTATTATTCACACATAATAAATATGAGAATGAACTGTTGTAACTAGTGCTAAAATCAATGATCAAAATCATATACTAAAAAACATTACTATGCTTATATTGTTTGCTTTCAACTTTTCTCAATACTCCTAGCAAAAATATTAACACTCATCAAGATGCACATGAAAGATATATGGACATCATCCTTACTTCCTCTTATGTTCATTCTCCAGATGCAGTAAATCACCAAGTTCCACTGATTCCATTTCCTCCCTGTTTTTCATATGTCAATTTCTATTTTCTTCTCACATATCCTACACTACCCAGGACCTAAGATCTCTTCTGAAGTGGATTCTTCTTAGATAGTTATGAAAAGGGATGCTTCTGTAATATCAAACTTTGCTTTTTTTATCTCACACCATGTACATGGCAATGCGTGCTAATTTTTTAATCAATTATATTTTAGTTATATTTTAATTATATATTTTTAATTATAGTTTTTTAATCAAGGCTGTACACATGAAGACAATTTCCTGGACAATCATATTTCAGTGGTTGGTCAATGGTCAAAATAATACATAGTCCCTTTGGAAATGGAGAAAAAATATTGTTTTGGTGACATCATGTGAAGCACAGCATACCCAAGGGGAAATTGTGGGATTCACAAGCTCTGTCTCCATCTGAAGTTATGTTGAGTATTCTCAATTCATGTAAACACTTCATTAATTTCTGTATGTTTCTTATTATAAATAATTCTTGTGATTTTGATTGTTAGCATCCTTTTGGATCTCTTATCAGGAAGTCTTCAATAACAATCAGTGGGTCCCTGGTATCATGACAACAGTTTTTTCATACCTGCTTTAAAAATGTGCTCAGAAAGAGTTTTTCAAAAACTAATTTCCATGGGTCACAGGACCCCAAATAAAAATGAGTGATCATGATTTTCCCCAATTTAGAACTTGTGATTTTCAGTATGAAGTTTAAACTCTGTAATATGCCATCTTAGAACATTTCATGATGCACACAAGACTCACTCTGTAGCAGGTTTTCTAATTTCAGTCTATATCCCAGGTCCTCTGACCCTATTTATTCTGAGCATTATGGACTTTAGGTGTTTTATGTATTTCAAGTTCTTCCTCAACACTTTGCAGGTTTGTAGTTCTGTTTCTCTCTCTCCTCCACTAGAATGTGAACTATAGGGACAGACAGTGCGTGTCCAGGGTCTGGAAGCACTTGGCATGTTCTTGCCAGTGGAATAGGCATCAAATGATTATCTCAAGACATTAATCAGATACTTTTGTACTTTAGTAGTTTTCATTCATATGTTTATTTTGTACAACATTTATAAATTTTGAAATTATCCTAAAGGGAATTGAAATTATACATTGAGATAAAACTTTAAGAATATATAATATATAATTTTTAATGGAACATAGATTTATTTCTACAAGAAAATTGCCATTAAAAGTATGTAATCCAATTTTGTGAGATTCATTTTTGGAAATTGGGTATTTCTCTGTCTCTGTCTAGGACCAGAATGTAATACTACCATTAACTTCTCAAAAATGTTTTCCCAGTAAACTGCTGAATAGGCAAAACTAGAGCAAAAACATTACTGTCCATATTTTCTTGTTGGCTCAACTATTACTGTATTAATTTTTACTTTTAGTTTTTGAACAGATATTTTTAAACTCTTTTGAGTTCTATAGATTATTTTTGTCAGAGTGGGTCTATTTTATAATCATTTTCCCAATAAATTAGTACAGAAGGTGATGGTCTAATTCAAATTTATGAATAGTTTTTTTTTCTGACAATGGGAAAGAATTTGCATCTTTAGCCTACTGCAAGGTAAAAATCAATAGAATATATACATAATCAAAAAGGCAGATGAAATTAAAAAAAACTATGTCATTCATTTATTGCAATTCCTACTTTTTCTTTGACATCTTTGTACTGAGGAACATTGCTTACTAAGTACATTTTATAAAATTAATTTATGAAAATTATTGCTCATTTTCTGTGTATTTATTCAATTTATATTTTATAATCTTTAGCAATTTACTCCTAGACTTATTTTAGAAGTAGGTTTTATTGGTAGCTGATCTGCAAGAAAAGGAAACAGAGTCAAATATATTGTTGGAGACAATAGCAGCTTCTTAGTGTAGTTGTCAAAAAATGTGTGTTTTTTGAACGAGGATAATGAAGCTAGGAGTGACATTTTAGTAAGTGGTCCTACGTATGCCTCTTCTCTGGAAAAATACACAGTGCAGTGATTATCTTTCTTCCCATGATCATCTTCAGAGTCAAACACTATTTTTACTCCATCAAATAATTAAGCGGAAACTTATGAAACTGCCAATATTAGACCATCTTTGACCCACAAACGTTAATCTCATTTACTTCTACCTATTATATCTCTGCCCTCTTGGTTTTCACGGGCTAGCATTTGGTCTGGGTGAAACTTTCCCCAGTAATTCATGTTTTACTCAAGAATTAGTTCACTTGCTCTACTTCTGGCCTAAAAATACTTCCCTGTCTTTCACAGGAAACCTAAGATTATTTTCTTGCTTTTTAACCATTATTTTTGGTCTATATCTACTCTGTATATTATAAATGTTATATTATACATTTCTCTGTATGTCTCTGTCTTTTACATAAGAAATGTCCTGGTTGGCCTTCTCTGTTCCATTTCTTTTTTCAGTAACTTTATATCCTACCTGTAAGGACAGTAGCAAACCCAGGGAAAGAGCAATGTGCCTGATAATCCTCCTGTAAATCTATTATCTCAAAACATCCGAGAATGAGATTGCATTGTCATTCTGAGCCAGCCCTTTCCTTACATAAAACTCAAGTTTAAATGGGGTCAATAACAGGATTTATTCAAAAGGGTTATGGCAAGATTAGGTGAAATAATATATAGGATAACATTGAATCCATTGATGAATCCCTATTAAAAGACTCTCTAGGCTGGCACAATATATTTCTATCATAGAGTTCACAGTACTATAGATAGGAAATTGAATGTAGTATATGAGAAAGACATGGGGCAAAATTCTACCCAGAGAGAAAGGAGAAAATTAAAAGTATGAGCTCTTGACATTTGTTGTAATTTGGAATTATTCGATTGCCTCTATTTCTAGTATTTTTAATCTTGGTGACTTGTTGTATGTTCTTAACTTTTCAACTTGTCTTTGCTTCTCTCATAAATATAGAAGGGCAGAAATGAGTCCCAAGTTAGTCAACGTAAGTAAATCGTTTAGACCTCTGGGCAATGTAACAAACAGGATTTTCTTAGACTTTTATTGAAAAATTAACACAAAGTCCTTTTCAATGTTATTTTGAAAGGAAAAATGAATATTCTCAGTGAAGAAATTTTAGTGTTGTCCTTTGTTAGAGATTTTTTGTTTTCATGAAAAGTGTACATGTCATGTGTTCAAGGTTAATTCAATTGAATCAATGATTCCTCAGATGGACTGATTGGATTCTTATGTTTTAAAGTACTGGAATCCAATAAAGCATATTTTATTTGAGGCTCAATTTATAAAGCAAATAGAAGTGTAATCATGTTTGTTGAAAGGAGACAGAGTTTTGAATCCTTGCCCTCTCGGTCTACTAATACTATAATTGGCATAGTATTTTAAATGTAATTCAAAATATATTCAAAGCCTCTGCAGTCTTCTTAAGCCTTTATATTCAAAGTGGAGATTTTCACCATATACTCAAAAGTTTGTGTTCAATATGGAGCATCAGGTGATAAGATAAAGTATCTGGTGTCTAAAAATCTAGAGTGTATGTGATATCAAATGATGTCATAAAAATCAATTTTAGAGTATGCCATCAATCTTACCTTGCTATTCATATAAGATTACTAATATCACTTAGGACACCACCCTGTACAAATATCAACAAAAGAATGTTTTCACAAAGAAAACTTAATAGAAATATGCCAATTGGGCAATAAATTATTTGATAAGTTAAAGCACAGGATCCTTAAGATGAATTTGAAAGTGTTCATGTATACAGTTTTTAAACTTAGAAAACCTGCAAGTAGTAAAGCTGAGATTCACAGTATGAGACTGTTAGGATTTGTCCTCTCCTTACACAAAAACCTACACAAAACAACTTATACAAAAGCATATGATATTTTGAAATTAAAGTACCATCCTGATTCAACATTTGCATTTATTACTTTAAACATGGATTGAATGAAAATGTTTTCTTTTATTGTATTACTTAGTTATCACAAATTTATTATTTACTTAGGGAGGTTATGAAAAAAATATAAATGAATGCAGAGAAATAGTCAAATTGCATTAGCCTCACAATGTTCTTCATGCATGTAGAGAGAAATCTGTTATTTGAAATATAGCTTCATAAATTTGTATTTGCCATCATGCAACTGAGGATGGTTTTGTCTGACACATTGTTAAAAGCACTTTAATTATAGAAAATTTAAAACACTAGCTTCTATACTCAATTTACTTCAATTTTCAGAATTAATCACAATCTCACTATGCTATTTTGACAAGCATATCTTTTTTTGACAATAATGAACTACTTTACTGATACATTCATGTTTTGAAATAAAAGAATTAATTCAGAACTGATGTGTTCATATCTGCATTACTTCATCATTTTATTATCTGAGATAAATAGTGGAACATATTTTGATTGAAAACGCTTTTCTCTAATCTTTATGGGTCAAAGGAAATCATATACTTTCCCCCTAAGCTTTAAATGCCTTATTCCCTCAAATCAATTAAAAAACTCATTACTTTAGCAAATACTTTAGTAAGACAATAACTCTACCCGTTTTGAACTCAGTATAAAAAGGAAATGTATAAATTCAGCAAGTCATAATGACTAGATTTCAGAAGAAGTAAGAATAAAGAAGGAAGTAAAGAAAGAAGGAAAGGGAACATGTAGGAAAGGAGGGTAAAAGATGATGTCAAAATATAGCAACAATGTTTGAAGAACTTCCAACAAATTTAGCTTCTGGAATCCACATGATGCATTTATGAGAATGTATTATATAAAGTCATAACCCTCTTTATAAATCACAACATACACATTATTGTTGCCTAAGAAAATTTTTAATCTTCTCCATGATTTGACAATTACCCATCTGTAGTGTCCCTAATTATTTGGCTAAACTACTTAATAAAAGCTGAAAATAATAATAGCAGTGATAATTGCCCTGAATCAATACAGCAATGATAAAAGTCTATCCCTGTCTTCTCGTAGGTGATTCAAACCATCAGCGCAGTAGACAGAGATGAATCTATAGAAGACCACCATTTTTATTTCACTCTCTCTGCAGAAGACACAAACAACTCAAGTTTCACAATCAGAGATAATCAAGGTAACACCATTCAGTCATAATGATTTTTTGACTCATTTTTCATAAATCACTTTTTTATTTTAATGGAACTTGAGGCATTGTTTTTCACACTGCTTTTAATATCATAATGTCAAGAAATAAAGCAAAAGAGTAATAATAAAAAAGTAAAAAAAGAAAAAAAAACCCTCAGAGTCAAGTTCTGAAAATACTGGCCACACTTCCTTCTCACTGCATTTTTTCAAATTAGAGGTGGGTTTTAAAAGTCACAGTGGCTATAAGCTCTTTTCTGTCTGACCCGGCAAACTTCATTGCAGTCCTGGATTCTCGATTCCTTCGTTATCTTTTTCTTTTTACATTTATATTTTTAGTTGTAGTTGGACACAATACTTTTATTTCACTTATTTATTTTTAATGTGGTGCTGAGGATCAAAACCAGGGCCTCACATGTGCTAGGCAAGTGCTCTACCACTGAGCCACAACCCTAGCTGTTCATTCATATCTTAATCTTCAGTATTTTTCTGAAGAGAAAATACCCTTAGTGTACTGTGAGGTGAGCTGTTTTTGATTCACAAATGTTTAAAGTCATCAATAAGGAGTTACAAATATATGAAAGTCGTTTATTTTTTTTTCTTTTCCCTCTAAACAAAATTATTTTATAAATCAAAGGATAAAATATTCTGGAAGGATTTTGGGTAGAAAAAGAATTTCTCTTCCTTTTGTGTAGAAGTGGATTAATTATAGAAGGCCATTCTGCTCCTTTTAAATTTGCTTTAGGAAGAGACATTTGGCCATAATATAGATTTCTATTTAAACCTTTCTTTTTACCTCAAATATATAAGCCACACAATATCTATGACCAGATACCTGAGCCGTTCCTCCCCACCACTGGGTCTAGTCTCCAATTCAGAGATGCCTTTGGTGGGAGAGGGAACAGACACATGTCTCTATTTTATTTGTATCAAATTCTTAGTGAAAGTAGTTCAAATATATTTAGAAAAAAAATCCCACAAATATCAAATATAATATGTCTTATACATCTTTATAATAATTCAAAATATATTACTGAGGCAAAATAAATATAGCAAAACCTAAAGAATACAAGTTTGGTTTAATGTTTGTAGTCCCAAGTAAGGTAATAAAACACATTGAATTGAAAAGATGAGAACTGTTTCTCACCACTTAAATCTGCCTCATACATAAATTTCATGGGTTTTATGGACTTCAAGAGCATTATCTTTTTAGCATTGAAAAGATGATTTGGAAAAAGTTTTAACTACATATGCATTTCAAGAAGATTTCATTTATTTGCACTTTACTATCATCTTATAAAGTAGACTGATGGATTCAGAACATACTTAGGTATTGCAAAACTATTCTGAATAAAAAAATACAGAGGAAATATAGATCTAAGACGCAAAGAATCACATTGATAAACATCATTCAGAATATTTTGGGACTTGGGGAAAAACAATTTTACATTTTGAGTATGTGTTGGCCATTTTCATTAATATTTTGAGTGGCTTCTCTAGATAAAAATTGTTTGAAGATTCTCTGAATTTTAAAAATAAAATGAGTGAAGTCAAAATCAGATATCCTACTATTATCTTTCCCTAAAAGTAAAATCAGTTCTTTTTTCTATTTAGAAAACCTACTATTTGAGATCACATGCTTTAATAGTTATATAATAGAAAATCTATGTATTTCTAAGATGTATGAAAATAAAGGGCTCTAGATGTTAGAAAAAGCAGTGTTAGTGCAGTTGATCCAAATAAAACTGGTAGCATCTGCATAAAATTAATGCTAGTAACGCCTATAAATGCTCATATGTGGCTATAGAAATGTTTGCTCTGCTCTGCTTTTATTTTCCATATTTCTCAAAAACGTTTTGAAACTGATTTAAATAATTCATCTCATTTCACAATTAGGTAATGTCAAAGCATTAATTAATTTTCAGGGAACCTTCAAGTTGTCTTTTAATCAAAAATTTTCTCTTTTATTTGAACTTATTTAATCATATCTCTATAGTAGTGGCTCTAATACACAAGATGGATTGATTTATTTTATGTTGATAAATTTTGGTATCTTGTTTTAGATAACACAGGTACAATTTTGACTAATAGAAGTGGGTTTAGCCTTCAAGAAGAGCCCAACTTCTTCATAACCATTTTAATTGCGGACAACAGGATCCCATCACTTACAAGTACAAACACACTTACCATACATGTCTGTGACTGTGATGACAGTGGGAATACACAGACCTGCAGTGATAAGAAACTCGTGCTTTTCTTGGGACTCAGGGTCGAAGTAATAATTGCTATTCTGATCTTCATTATGTTAATATGTGGTAAGTAGTGCTGAACTGAACATATCTCCACTTATTAAAGTAACATGATAAATATATAATTATGTTACAGCAGTATGGTTTAACTGCTATTCTAAATGTATTATAATTTTTAAACCAAATAGAATAAATGAAAAATAGAGTGGGCAAATCCACATTTCAAACCAAAGATCACTGATCCTTCAATTTTAAGAGTATGTGTATGTATGCCAGTTTATAAATGTTTTGACATATGCATTGCACAAATATAAGATATAAAAATACCTAAGAACAAGTGGGCACTTCTGTTGTCCAGAAAATTGTCCTCATGCCCTGCATGTGTTACAAAATTTTATCTTCATAGAACCTTATGAAGTAACAGTGGTTATGGCCACCTTCCCTGTCCTACCTGCTTCCCCAACCCTTTTAGAGGATTTTTGCATCTATGTTCATCAGTGATGTTGGTCTGTAGTTTTCTTTTCTTGCAGTATATTTGTCTGGTTTCAGTATCAAAAAGTGTTATTAGCCTCATAAAATGAATCTGGTAGTATTCCCTCTCCTAATTTTTCAGAAGATTTTGAGATTTACTGGAATTACTTCTTCAGTTGTTCAGTAGAATTCAGCATTGAAACCATGAGGTCCTAGACTTTAATATGGATTTTGATTATTGATTCAATATGCTTACTACTTATTGTTCTGTCCTGATTTCCAGTTTCTCCTTGGCACAGTGTTGGTAGCTATATATTTTTAGGAATTTATCTATTAATTCCAATTACTTGGTCTGTGATAGTTTACAGTATGTTTTATTATCCTTTATTTTCTGATATCAGTTATGATGCCTCATCTTTAATTTCTAATTTTACTAACCTGAGACTCCTCACTGTTTTCTTTTTGTATAAAATAGTACCAATATATTTATCTTTGTGAAAATTCTAACATCCCTTCATATGTGTTTCAAATCCTATCCCTGATGTGCTGAAAAGATATGTAAATCCAAGGATGTAGAAAGGTTAGTTAGTTAGATGTGCACACACACACACACACACACACACACACACACACACTCACACACAAGCATGCACCTGCATATGCACACACAGTTTTTCTTCTAATTAAAGTGTTCTGAAATTCTTCTGTTTCTACATTTTGCTAAAACTATTTTGTGTAATAAATATTGATCTGCACAAACCAGTATTATGATTCAAATGCAAGATAGTTTGGAGTTTCTGAAATTAATGTGGTATCATGGGGCCCAGGCTCTGAAACAACTTTCTTAATTTGAAGATGACCTTTCTGTCTCCTAGCTGGGTCTTTCTGGGGATGTGATTTAAATGCTTTTAGGCTTTACTTTTCTCCCTCTTAAAGGAATATAACATATATGTGAATTTAATAAGAACTAAATCAATAAATAAATATAAATTTTTAGAAGAAACTGACATATATTTTGTGGTCAATAAATACCAACTTAGAAAATAATCATGTCACAGAATGTCCCCTTAATGTGGAATATCAAACTGTCCTGTTCTGAACTTACTTTAACCGGACTCATTGTCACTAAGTTTGCCAAGTGTATTCAGATTGGAAAAATGCTCTATTAATCTACTTGGTTCCATTTTAATATTTGAGAAAAGTAAAATTTGAATTCTAAATTGTTCACAGAAAACAGTTCAATGTATTTTCACAGTGTTTTCCCTCTAAGTCATCAGCAAGAATGTTTGTTGTCTTCTTCCTTATGTCATTTTGCAAGTCCAGTTTTAAATTACTTTCCGTCACGTTATCTTCAAAATCAAGGTTGTGTCTGGAGCTTTTAACAAGCTCAGGATTGTGGAGTTCATTATGCTCTGTGTGTGTTCATTCATATTCTGATACATTTTCTTCATCAGGTTTTATATTTTTGATGTTGGCGCTTAGACAACAAAGAAAGCAGATCCTCTTTCTTGGAAGAGAATATCTTCTGCTACGATGATGAAGGAGGTGGAGAAGACACAGAGGCTTTCGACATTGCCGAGTCAGAAGCACCGCTGTGATGGGGGAACACAGGGCTCGGAAGACCACCTCGCAGAGATCCGGAGCCTCTACAGGCAGTCTCTGCAGGTGGGCCCCTACAGCGCCCTCTTCAGGAAATTCATCCTGGAGAAGCTGGACCAGGCGGACTTGGACCCCTGCGCCCCACCCTTTGACTCCCTTCAGACCTACGCCTTCAAGGGCCTGGGGTCCTTGGCCAGCTCCCTGAGCTCCTTAGGGTCAACGGACACCGACCAGGATGAAAATTTTGATTACCTTAATGAGCTGGGACCTCGATTTATAAGATTAGCATGTATGTTTGGTTCTGCAGTGCACTCCAACAATTAGGACTTTTTACCATAAAAAAATCCCCAAAGTGCTAATGCCCATTTGATCTAAATGCGTTGTGTGGTCTGGCTTTCTGCAGCGTGGTGAGCGTGCGTTTGTAGTTTTCCGATGTCCTTGAGTACATTGTCCTTAAAGAAAAATGTTGGAAGAGATGCACATAAATAGACCTCAATTGCTAGTGCAAGCCAGTGCCACCTCATGACTGCAATGTTCCTGATAAGATCCATTATATCCAGGGCAAATTCTCAAAGTGTTTATTTGCCTAACCTGAGAAAGAGAATCAGGCCCTCCAATGTTGTTTCATTCGTTCAATTGTTTTATTCCCGCAAATTAAGAATAAAGCATTGATGAGTGAGGTTCCTGATGATATATATAGAGAAAATTTATCATCTGGAGAATCTGATGGTTACATAGACATGTAAAAACATTTATGTTACATTAATAAGCGGGACTGTGAAAGATTCTATGAATCATTTGGGTTTGATATTTTAAAATTCTTGCCAAGAAGGCTCTTTAAACCTCATTTAAAATTTGTACATATATTTGATATAAATGAATTACTCAGATTTATATAAGTTTGTGCTGTTTTCTATATTATAGTTTGACATTAAAGAGGTGCAGGAAAATATACTTTGGAATTTTTCATAGATTATTTTCATATTGCAACCGAATATATACTTTTATCATACCAAAATACAATAGTGAAAAGCATGTCAACATTTACTTATCAATAAATTTAAACTTTATAAAACTGGTATAAAATATGAAAAAATTTAAATAAATTTTTATTTCTACTAAAAATGAGAAATAAGTGAAAGGATTCATTTTGATGCAAATTTGAACTCTTTTTAAATATTATAATAAACCACACAGACTCATACCACTCATATTATAAAGTGTGATATGATTCTCAGCATTTCCTTTTCTATTAACAGCTTGCAATATAACTGATGTTCACTGCCATTTTTTAAAAATAGAAAATGAGGTGCAATAGTTACTTTTATTGTGATATTGTAAAGGAAATAAATTCTAAGCCATAATATTATACTATAAGACAACACAACACTTTAATTTCCATCAATTTGTAAATAATGGCCCTTATGATATCCAAATCAAGATGGACTTCCAAAATTATAGTTTGAAATTAAAGCACCGAATATGGTGCTCTTCAAAATGCTTCATATGAACTTTTTTTATTAATAGCATGTAAGACTGATCTGAACCAAATTGGCAATATATTCTTAAATCAAAATCAAATATTTCAAGTCATTTTGAGTTTTGGTAGGGTAGTGGAATGTTTATGCATTTTCCCTCTAGACTTTGAAACTTGAACATCCATAGTTTATAATTAAAAAATTTATTTTTATCATAAGAATCTAGGAATCATTAAGTTGGTGACACAGATATCATTACTTTACAAAAAGATGAGAAAATCAGATAAGAAAAATAACAGTTTAAGAAGCTAGTATAATTGAATTTGAAGATATAAGATGCAGTAAATTCAAATGCATTAGCATCATTATGAACTAAGGAAAACATAAAAAACACTGAACACAAATATTTTTAAAAGCTAAAACTTGTAAGTAGAATAGCAATGTATCAATTGATAGAAAGCTTGTACTTCTATCATACTGACATAGAAATCGGAAGTGTACTTAGGGCAATGATGGTGATTGGCTCCAAGAGGGCTTGCTCATCATGTTCACAAAGCAGGGTGATGTCATCTTTGCTGCAGAACTGGAAAGTGTGATAAACAATGGATGAATCAACCCATGGAAAACAGGTTGGAAAGACAGAAATGGGGTCTGTGGGGATCACAGTTGGTTCTGCCCTGGATGAAAGGCTGGTGTGTTTGGAATAACAACTTATAAAAAGGATGCAATATCTACAATAATATATATGATATTTGTGTTCAGTAACACTAAGCAGTTGTCTTAAAGCAGGTTCTGGATTAGTTGATGTTAGGATTGTCAACTACAGGATTCACTGAAAAGAGCATCCGCACCTGGTCCAAAATTATCACTTTTAATCATATCGAATAAGGCTATCCAATTCTAGTAGAGAAGTTACAAATTCCTAGAAATTATACTGATAGTATTTCAGTAACTTTTGTCTTTCATCTGGTCATTTGATATTGCACACATATAGCTGTTTCTTAAGCTTAAATCATGACCTATTTTTCGTAAATTTTAATAAAGTCTGAATTAATGTAGATGTGTGTAGATATTTTCCACAGTACTGAAATAGCCCCCAGGAGGAAATTGCAGTTTTATAGGTAAGCTTTAAAATATTGATAATTAAAATAAGAAAACACTTAAAGTTTATTGTAGGAATCAGAAAATATAGTTTATGCATTGCATGTACTTGAGCCTCCCAGAAGTAAGTTTGAATTTGGTCCCTTTTATTTCAATAATCATTTGAACTTTGTCAAACTGCCTGATCTTTCTGGACCTCAGTTTGCAAGCTAAAAAATAAAAAATAAAGTCTTGTCTGGCTATTTAACATGAGGGGGAATAAACAGAATAAACAATAACATATGTAAAACAAACTCCAAAATCTGTGCTTGACAAAACATGCACACTCCATAAATAATAGGGAGTCATTATCATGGCTGATATGCTCTGCTAGAATGGGAACCCCTTTATTTCCTCGTATGCGGTGATCTAGTATGTGCCTTCACTGCACACTCAAAATATAAATCAACTTTTGACCTGACCTATGTATCACATATTATCTTCTTTTATCTGCTTATGAGGTCTGTTCTCTTTCCTCTTCCCAACTCGTAATTTACTCTTTCAATCTCTTGTTCTGTGCTTGAAACAATCTTCTCCCAAACACTTGTATTTTTCATTCTCACACTATTCAGTGATCAGATGTGACTTCCTCAGAAAGATTTATTGAACACTGTTCAACCTTGTGACACCTGCTTTAGCTTTTTAAAAATCAAATCCCATATAATATAACATAGTATAGTAAAATAAGTATAATATAATATGTGATTTATTATCTCTCTCCTTATTAAAAAGCAAACTGTATGTGGAAAGGAATCAGTCTTGTTCCTTTCTTTTGTCTAAAAAGGTCTCTGGCACATAGTAAATAAGCAATAAATATTTCTTGACTGAATATAATAATGAATCCCAATCTATTTTATTTAGTCATGTATAGAAATTCTATTGATTTTCACTGCATATTAATGTGGAATAGTGATATATAATTACTTAATACATGAGTATTTTTCAAGATAGTTATTCAGTACAGAAATTGTTTTTCAAAATCTGCCTAAGAATTTAGGAATTTGACATTTCAGCTCCTTTGAATTCATTAATAAAATACCTGGTGGGGGTAAAGTTGATGGAGTTTTCCTATTCTGTCAAAACAAGTTCTTTGTTAATCACTGTAGCAAGCTTCATGTGAATAAGTTTCAATGAAGTGTGAGTACCATGAAAAAGTGTGCCTCTGGTTAAAACTCTGTTTCATACTGTGGAGTACAGTTTGGTAATAAGTGCACGAGGCTAATGAAAACCCACAAAGTAGCTTCAGGTTCTCCTGTCTGCTGTGAAATGGTATTCGATATCAAAGAGTTGAAAGACAAGGACGCTAATGATATAAATGGAGAAAAGAACTCTGTGACCTTTTATATATTCAGATATGTCTGTATCTATCTTTCAATCCACCAATGAGAACTGTGATATTCTGGAAAAGGAGCTACTGATATCTCAATCACAAGGAAGTACTTTGAAACTTAGAATGTTTTGCTGCCTTTTGAACTCAGAGAGCTCTAAGGAAGGCTGACTGATTCTGAGTTGGCAGGGAAGGGGACAATGATATCTGGGGACAATGCAAGTCCCAGTCTTCAACCAGGCAAAGCTGCGTAAGTTTCCCGCAGATTAAATGATTGCTTCTGTAGAAAGGTTGCACAGATGGTAGATGCTTGGAGGAAGCTTAAACCAGTCATCCAAAGAACATGCCGCACAGCTGAAGGAACAACAGAAACCTCAAGTTTTTGAGATGTGTCTCTGACTACCCCATGCATGCATGTACCCTAGGATAGAGGGTCAGGACCCGGCTGCCTGTCATCACGGAGGACACTGGCTGTGAAGTTATGATTGCTCCAGCATACTAATCATGCCCCTTATCTCTCTTTTCCCACCCCAATCCAGACCCAGAGAACCAGAAAGAGTAGAAAGGCATATAACTCACCCTGGGTGTGAAGTTAAGGTCTTCTAATAAATGGAAAATAGATTGTTTATCTTAATATTTGAAAATTCCCAGAAGCTGTGGAAACTATCTGATATTTTGTCATGGTGGGCATAAAAAGAAAGAAAGAAAGAAAGAAAGAAAGAAAGAAAGAAAGAAAGAAAGAAAGAAAGAAAGAAAGAAAGAAAGAAAGAAAATGTTTAAGCGTCTAAAATTGAATTAAAAAAACAAATATTTTCATGATTATAGGGAGGAAGAATTCAACACAACATTTTATCTACTAAATGAAATAGAATGATGTATATTACCATTTATAATTATATTAAAATTTAATGATCTTTTTAACATTTATTTGTAGCTGACACATTATAACAATACATAAAAGTAGAATGTGTTGTGATATATTCATGCCAGCCATAACACAGTTTGGTCAATTTAATTCCCCTATTCCTTTTCTTCCCCATGTATCTTCTCAATCCCTTCCTTATATTCCACTGTTATTCTTTCTATTTTCATGAGATTCCCCATTTCCTTACCCTTTTATCTGTTGATGGGCACCTCAAGTATTGATTGCACAGCTTGGCTATTGTAGAGTGTGCTGCTATCAACAGTCATATGCATGTATCACTATAGTATGCTGGTTTTAGTACTTTGGGATAAATATCAAGGAGTGGGATACTGTAATTACATTCCTAGTCTTTTGAGGAATCTTTACACTGCTTTCCAATGTGGTCGTATTAATTTGTAGTCCCATGAACCATGTATGAGTGTACCTCCTCTTTCATCCTTACCAGCAATTATTGTTATTTGTATTCTCAATGGACGTCATTCTAATTGGAATGTGATAAAATCTCACTGTAGTTTTGATTTTCATTTCCCTGATTGCTAAGGATGTTGAAAACTTTTTCAGATATTTGTTGATCAATAGCATTTCTCCTTTTGAGAAATGTCTGTCTAATACTTTTGCCCATATACTGGTGGGGTATGTTATTTGGGTGTTATTTTTTTTAGTTCTATATATATTCTGGATATTAATCTCCTGTCAAAAGAGTAGCTGGCAAAGACTTTCCCGCATTCTGTACACTCTGTTTTCCTTCTGCTTCTTAATTGTTTCCTTTGCTGTGCTGAAGAATTTAATTTGATGCCATCCCATTTATTGATTTTTTGCTTTATTTCTTGAGTTTTAGGAGTCTTATAAAGGAAGTTGGTGCCTGCACCAATATGTTGGAGGGTTTAACACTGTATTTTGTTCTAGAACTTGCAATGTTTTTGGTCTAATTCTAAAAGTCTAGTTTCACTTTTCTACATGTGGATGTCCAGTTTTCCAGCACCATTTGGTAAATCTGCTATCTCTTCTCCATATATACTTAATTTGAGATCAGATATTGTGATGTCACCAGGATCACTCATGGTGATATAATTGTGATTCCCACCAAAATATCAATGACATTCTACATGGAATTAAAAAAATCCTAAAATTTTTCACAGAAGAATACAAAACAGGAAATATCAAAGCAATATGAGCATTTATTTCCATTATTGTACCTTGTTGTTTTTATGCTAGTAGAGTGAACAGTCTAGGAAATCTATTTTTAATTATTTTCTACTTGCTAACTTTTCTTTTCTATGTAAAGAAAATTATTTAAAACCTTTCTTTTTTAAATATGACTCCTGATTTTTTAATACCTTTATTTTATTTATTTATTTTATGTGATGCTGAAGATTGAACCCAGGGACTTGCATGTGCTAGGTGAGCACTCTACCGCTGAGTCACAACACCAGCCCCAAAATCTTTCTTCTTGATACCTTTATCTGTACAGTCTGGATATAAAGAGTACATGAGTCATACGACTACTGAAATTCATTAAAATCATAATATGTGAGGAATATAGCACCATGTCAAATATATAACAAATAGTTGACAGTTCACCTGTTATTATTACTAAAACAATGATAATCATGACCTCCTTGACTTTGCCTTTATAAAGGCTTATAGACCTAACTCCTTATTCAAGTACTAGAAAAACAAAATGGATAAAAACAAAAAGGAAAATGAATTAATTTGGAACATTAATTAAGCTCACCATTCCTGCCTCTTCACCTTGACCTTCCTAGAGTAATTCTGTATCATTATCAAAGGAAGAAATTGATGGCTTAATTCAGACATTATATATGAAGTGTTCTTGTGGAAAAATTCTTCTTTATGGCATTTATTTGGGGAGGGGGAAAACTGTGAAGTTAACTGGCAATTGGCTTTTTGTGGTCACTTTTTCTAAGAATAGATATTCTAAATGAAAAATCTGCCAAAGAATGGAGTTGGTCTTGCCCACTTGGCAACTAATAACTTCTACATGGAAGAAAAGGAAAAAAAAAAAAGAAACATATGAATGGATCCAACAGAAAGTATTGCAAACATATTAATATCTAACATGTGATCTTCATAATTCTAACTTTGTAATAAGAAATAAAAAAATAGATTATTAAGGAAAATTATCATCATCTTTAGCAGGATATAATTCAAAGTTAGAAACTGAACTTCCATTTACTTTCCTCGCTCTTAAAAAAAAAAGAAAAAAAAAAACAACTTAAGGACACATTGCCATATGTTCTCTAACTAACATACCCTTATCACCTTTTCCTCTCAAATCTGAGTCAGTCTTGAGGCTTAAGCAAGTTCCAGGCAATTTTTCAGCTTGTAGGACTCCACAGTTTTCAAAACTCCATTCTCTTCCCAGATGACCCCTTAGTTATTCTGGAAGATTTCTCTGCAGAGCTAATTATCTATTTTTAACTCTCTTTAAAACCCATTTCTACCCTTGAAATACTCATATGATATGTAGAGCATTTCACCAAATTATTTGAATATGTTTAAGCTTTATTAATTATGGAATTAAAATTAGGGTTTGACACAAAATACAATATATCTATGCACAATAACTTACAGGTATAACTTGCTGTTAAAATAATGTGTCCAAATAATTTTTTGTAATAGCAAAACTCTCTTCCTCTTTGTAATATAGAATGCACACAAATTTTACTTTATTGTTTTACATTCTGACCAGAAAAAAAATTGTATCAAGGGACATAGTAGGAAAATATATTCACTGTAAAAATTCTCAAAAATTCTCAAGCTTGTGTTCATTCATTGAACACTAAGTAAATAATCAACATCAAACACGTTATCCAGGTAGCATCTACTATACAAGTAGCTCCACTGTGCCTCTCCACGTTGACTGCTAGATGATAAATGCTCCAGAGAACCTTAACAAGATGGATAACCAGCATCCTAGCTGATAAATGATGAGGCACACTTGGAGGTGCAGGGAGAGGATGCAGCCAGGGTGAGATGTCATTGCAGACAGGCTTCCCTCCAGGCTTCACAAAGGTGTCTCTGATTCTTACTGGTCCTTACCAACTTATGCTACTGCATCAAAAGGGAAATTATGTAAAAATAAAATCATTTGTATTCTCCACCGTTCCCGCCCCGCTCCTTTTATTCCCCCCTGAATACATCAGGCAAAACTGGCCTATTGATCTGTCACTCTTTTTAAGCAGTTATAATTCTGAGTTCTATTCTAAGTGTTTTAATATGTCATCTCATATAACAAGGAAAATATGGTTATTACCCACAGGGTACTAACAAGGAAACTTGTATGCAAACAGACAGATGAGGCGGTCAGGTCAGGTTACACACCTAACAGGTGGCACAGTTGAAATGCAAACTCAGACAAGTAAGATCTGACTCCAGGCCTTTAGCCATCCCAATGCACTGGCTCTTCATTTCATATGAGCTCCCCAGGAACCAAGGGACTTTATACTTGGTGGCCAATGATGTTTTCTTTATTACTTTATATGTTATCACTGCTTAGATATCATATATACACAGCAATGAGTCCAGTAGCTTTTTTAAATCACATCTTCTAATTTTTACATTATCTCTGCAGTAGTTCAATTTCTATCACTAATATTGAGTGCCAAACATTTTCTTTTTCATTAGTATTATGTATCATTCATATTGCTGCTAATTACCCACAAATATGACATACTCAGAACCTCTGTAGGTACAGAAAAAAATTCTCATTACTTAATGATATTTTTTGTTAGATAACCTATATAGAATGCATTAGCATACATGCCCAATATATTAATTCACTGAAAATGTCTTTCTCTTTTCTATGATAATTATCTCTCCACAAAGCATACAAGGAAATATTTTCATCTAATTTTTGTGTTTTCTTGAGCCACAAACTATTAGATAAGAACGAGTAGAGAAAAGCTCCATTAAATTTATGTTGGAGAATTCAAACAAAATGGCACCCCTTTGTGCTCCTTCACCATGGACTCCTGCTTCTTCTGTTACCTTAGTCCTGTTTGGGCTTCTGTTGCATTATTTGCACTTACACAAGCTGTATTTAATTGTTTTCTTTTTTTCCACAATTTAAACCTCAACTAGGAACAAGCATTAGCATTGACCTTTGAGATTCGGACAATCAGAACCGACCACAGAGACTCAGAATTTGCAAATTCTTTTATTGTTGTTAAATAACAAAAGTAAGATTCCACAAACAGACCTCATTCCCTGAGTTACTTCTGAACAGCAATCTCTTTCCAAACAACTAAGGCAAAATAAGAAGTTCAACATGTTTCTTTCATTTCCCTCTTCTGATATCAAGACTACATGATCTCTACCACAGAAAGTAAAGCCCTTCTTGAGTGAAAGACAGAGTAGCTCACAACATAGATGACTCCAGACCTCCAGACAGGTCTGTTGATTCCTCTAGCACAATACCACTCAGGATAAAAGTAAATCAAAAAATGGAGAACATTCCACACTGTATGAAAATGGATAACAGTGTGTTAGGAAAATGGATAGTGGTAATATGAAATTAATATTCTGAGAAACTTAACCATCCCCCAAATTAGAGGGGGTGGGTAGAATTATAACCTATTGGACTTAAACTGTTGATTTCTTTTGAATTCATAATTTTGTGTAATTTTGATTAAAAATGTGCAAAAGGCAAATAAGAAATTTTACTGGTTTGCAAAATCAATCAAAGAAAGTAATTTCTCAGTATGTCTTGCTAATAAAGCATCCTATGTGAAGTCTAAAGTAACCAGAGTCCTCACAGGATTAAGCTGGTTTTCTACTCTTGAAACTTTATACACCATGCATGAGATTATGTAAAGAATGTTTGTGTTCATATACACACGCATGTACATTTCCTTTTCATACTTATGAGAACCATGTTTTTTTCTGTTATTAACTTTTAAATATTTACTTTTCAGTTTTATGTGACACACAATATCTTTATTTTTAATTTTAATTTGTTATATATATAAACAGAATGCATTACAATTCATAGTACACATACAGAGCACATTTTTTCATCTCTGGTTGTACACAAAGTAGAGTCACATCCTTCGTGTCTTCATACATGTCTCCATACATGTCTTCATTCATAAGGTAATGATGACCATCACATTCCACTGTCTTTTCTACGCCTATGCTCCCTCCTTTCCCCCCCCTCCCCTTATCCCCTTTGCCCAATCTAGAGTTCATTTAATCCTCCTATTCCCCCACCCCCACAGCATATTATGAATAAGCATCCTTAAATCAGAGAAAGCATTTGACATTTGTTTGGGGGGATTGGCTTACTTCACTTATCATTATCTTCTCCAATTTCATTCATCACCTGCAAATGCCATGATTTTGTTCTCTTTTAATACTGAGTAATATTTCATTGTGTTTATATACAACATTTGCTTTATCTATTCATCTACTGAAGGGCATCTAGGTTGGTTGCATAGTTTAGCTATTGTGAATTATGCTGCTATAAACATTGAAGTGGCTGTGTCCCTTGTAGTATGCTGTTTTTAAGTCCTTTGGGTATAGACCAAGGAGTGGGATAGCTGGATCAAATTGTGGTTCTATTCCCAGTTTTCCAAGGATTTTCCATATAGCTTTCCATATTTGCAGTCCCACCAGCAATGTATGAGTGTGCCTTTTTCCCCACATCCTCACCAACACTTACTGTTGTTTGCATTCATAATAGCTGCCATTCTGACTGGAGTCAGATAAAATTTTAGAGTAGTTTGATTTCAATCCCTATCTCTCATCATGCACAAAACTCAACTCAAAGTGGATCAAGGACCTAGGAATTAAACCAGATACCAAGTTTATTAGAAGAAAATGTAGGCCTAAATCTCCATCATGTCAGATTAGGCCCCAACTTCCTTAACAAGATTCCTATAGAATAAGATTTAATATCCAGAATCAATAAATGGGATGGATTCAAACTAAAAAGCTTCTTCTCAGAAAAAGAAACAATCAATGAGGTGAATAGAGAGTTTACTAATTGTAAACAAATACTTATTACACACACACCAGATATAGCACTAATCGATAGAATATATAAAGAACTCAAAAATCTTACCACCACTTAAAACAAATAACCCAATCATTAAATGGGCCAAGAAAGTGAATAGAAACTTCTCAGAAGAAGATATACAATCAATCAACAAATGTATGAAAAAATGTTCAACATCTCCAGCAATTAGAGAACCATGTTTTTCTAAATTGGGTAGGAGAATGTATTAGTTCAAACTTCGTAACAAAAACAAACAAACAAACAAAAACATAAATCAGGTAGCTTTTCAACAGAATTTTATTTCTCATATTTTAGGGGCCAGGAACTCCAACATCAGGCACTGGTGATTCCTGTCTGGTGAAGATCTGAATGCATCTGGCTCACATGAGGCAACTCCTGGCTGAGCTCTCACTTGATGTAAAAGGCAAATCAGTTTTTTAGGTTTTCTTATATAAGGAGACTACTTGCATGCATAAGGGTTCCAACCTCTTAACCTAATCACCTCCATGACCCTATCTAAGCATGCTAATATATTAGTGAGGTGCACACAGCCCATACCTAGCAGGTTATATATGATGTATCTTAGTGTGTGTGTGTGTTTCTCAGTAGTGAGAAGGCAGATCCATTTCCTAGAATTCCCCTAATGTGGTTCAGTTTTGCAAACTATGCTCCCAATATAAGGGCATATTAAACAATGTTCTCATCCTAATAGTACCTTGTTGGAATCCTGAGAGCCCTATCAACATGGTTCTCATTTTAAGTAATTGGGACCTGTATGCAATCCTACAAGAAGTTTTCTAGTGTAGCTTAAAATTCAATTAAATTTTATTTCTAATGAATTGTGCATTTTAATTTATGTTTTTTTGAAAAAACTCACTGGAAGACCTATATAGGGCTGGTTTTCTTAAAGGTTTGATAGATGAGTATATGATTATCATTATATTATTATGAGTAATATGATATTTTCTATTTTACCAATGCATAAATTTTTAATAGAGTTTCAACATTTACACATTACAACAAATTAACTTAAGTCTGATTTATTTTCTAAGAGAAATAAAAAATTCATGAGATCCTTTTGGGGAGATGGAGCAAATTTGTTTCTGGTTGTTTCCCTTTACTTTGCAATGTTAAAAGTTCTATTTGTTTTATAACTCACTTTTATTCTTTTATATAGCAAGTATTTTTTATTTACATTACTCTGCTGATAAAGACTGAATATTATAAGAAAATTTCTATTTTTTTTTACTTCTATTATAAATGTGTGACTTATATGTATACATGTTTATATGAATGTGTGCGTGTGTGTGTTTGTATGCCTTTGAAATATAAAGATGTGTTTTTCCTTTGGTATTTGTATATATGAAACCATCATCTTTATTAACTAGAGATAGTAAATGACCTAAAGGAGCTATGGCTGTAAAGGACCAGGTACAAATAAAGAATTGACCTGCCAATATAGAATTCCTCAGTCTTTTGGAAGATGGACAAGGAATTTAAACTTTATACCTAAAAGTGGAACACCATTTTAAATATCTTTATATCATAGTTAGAAAATACTCTCAGAAGCTAATAGTTTAAAGAATTTTCAATCAAGACACTGTGGCATCCACTTGTAATCTCAGTGACTCAGGAGGCTGAGGCAGGAGGAAAACAAGTTCAAAGTCAGCCTCAGTAACTTAGGAAAGACCCTGTCTCACAATAATAAGAAATAAATTTTAAAAAAGGGTCAGGGATGTATCTTAGTGGTAGAGCACTGTATTCATTCCCCTCTGTCTCCTCTCGCACCACCCCCCCAAAAAAAATTCAGACACACAGATTAAAAGCTTGGCATGTTACAAAGTAAGGCAGGCAAAAAACGACGTCAGAGTAAATTTTCCTTACTCCCACTGAGATAAAATTCAGTGAAGCCAGTATAAAATACTTCCACCAAACACTGGGAAGAGAATTAACCTTGTCCTGTTTTCCACTTGAAATTTTATAGGAGTCTGCCACCCAAGGGCCAAGACTTAAATAGGCTTCCATAGTCAGGAAAGAGAATGTGGCACGCATGCCTTACTCCTCCCTTGGCTTTGAAATGCTTTGGGAGTGTCCTTGAACTCTCCTATGTTTCACAGAGGGTCCAGAATCAGCTGTGGTGCCCGATGGCTGGAAAGTTTGTTGGTTAATTTTCTGTTTCAACTTGACTGAGCTAAGGGATTCCCAGAGAGCTAGTAAAATTATTTGTTTTGTAGCGGGGAGCAGTGGGAGAGGGGTGATGCTTCTGGAAGAGAATGACACTTTAATGAGTAGAATGTGTACAGACCATCCATCCTCATCAATCCAGTACACTGAGGGTGAAGTGGGTGAAGAGCAAATCCCCCTTGCTCGCTTTCTCTCTCTCTCTCTCTCTCTCTCTCTCTCTCTCTCTCTCCCCCCCACCTCCCTTTCTCTTTCTCTCCTTCACCTCACATATCACTGCTGCTCCTACCCTCCAGTATCTGGAGCCTGACATTCAGGACTTCAGATTCCAGGACTTACTCCTGTGCATCTTTCTGCTGCACCCACACGTTTCCCTGGCTTTTAGATTGTGGCAGAACCACGTTTCCCAGTGTGCACATGATATATATATATATATATTACTGGTTCTGCTTCTTTGTAGAATCCTAATACAAATGACCTTACCAAGTAGAAGTGTCCTGGCAGGTGCCCAGAACAAATAATGAATGGAACTCATGCTCCAAACTGAAAACTCTCAGTATCAGTGGGAGTTGAAGAAAGGATGATTTGCCTGTGGGTACTGGCAGTTACAATCCCTATAGCCAGGGCATCTGTGGACAGTGTAGCAAAGGGGAAGGGTAAATAGTGTGACTCTATATTTATACAATAGACACTGAGTTACTGGAAAATGGCTTAAGGGGGATATAAGAAATTTGGAAATTAATGATGCTCTATGTTTTTGCATATCTGTAGTGTGAGTGATTTTGCTTTTTATCCTGTAACACATATTCAAATATAGCCTGGATTTTTAATGTGGACATCTTCAAACAATATAAGTAAATTTAATTGGGGTCTTTTCTTGAAATTTCTTATTTCAAAATGTTTTCTGATCTAATTGAGGGGCAAAACATATATAGATTATTCAAATAAGAAACATGCAATGGACAAAAATTAGAATGAATTAGGCACTAGACACGTTTCCAAAGGGCAAATATGTTTAAGTGAGGGCTCCCCATATTTTTTCTTCTCTGCATGGTAGAAAGCAATTAATCTAAAATTCTTCCTTGGTAATATTTTTGAAAAAATATCAGAGCACCATAGAAGTTATCAGCATCAAATCATGACTGTGATCTAAAGCAGGTAATTAAAATATCTTGTCCCTTTGGAGCTGAACTGCAACTTGGCCTCAGTCTGGCAAGACAGAGTAGACAATTCATCTGCCTCATCTGTCCCAGAAGGGGGGCCTGCTGTCCATTTCTGCTGAGGCTAAAGAATATAGACCTTTCTCTATTTTGTGCCAAAGCAAACATTACTGTCAACTTTTCAGAGGAAGAGAACTCAATTGAATACGCACAGGGAACTAGCACTAACACACAGAGCATGTCTTATTACATTAAGGTCCTAAATTTATTAATGCTTCCAGTATTGTCTGTTATTTGTTTCCAATACTAATATGCATTGAATAATAAATTTATTAAATATGTAGATATAACTACACTAAGAGCTTGCTTAGGCTTTACAAGTGAATCAATATTGCATTAATATTTCCAGATTATGGAAGGATCTCTACCCTTGTAAATTATTTGCTTCTACATAATGTGTTCTCTATTCTAACCAAATTGGTTGCGCAAAGCCTGTGGAACCTTGAGATTTGAACTCAAAGAACATTACCAGGGCAGAGCTATTCATTCCACTCTGAGTCTTGTTCTGCCACATGCTGCACAATTCTAAAAGCTAAATGCTCCTTTCTGTCGCACATTCACTACTCCCTGAGGCAGATTTCAGACTCAATTTTCCCATTCCCTAATAATTTCCACTTATTTTTATACTGTATACAGCATTAAGTTAATCAGAGTATTTCATTATGATCTCTAATTGCTTTCCTGAAAGTTAGAATGTTGCAAAGTATTAAATATGTTAAACATGGCCATGGTCCCACTGAGACATAAGAATCTCAACAACAGCATCACCTCTACAAAGCAATTCAATATGCTTTTCTTTTTCCAAGTGGTTTCTTAATTCAAGTACAAACGATCTGAGATGTTGCTTTTACAATTAGCCTTTGCCTTAAGACATTGCTGTAGACTGGGGAAGATCAGAATATTAATTAACTTCTAAATAACAAACCTATACTGCTTTGCATTACTCATAAAAGAGTCAAGAGATACTAGTTAGGAATAGAAAGCAATGGTGGATAGCCTTTGGAGCAAAGTAGTATATAGTTAACCTTAACATTTTCAAAACTACTTTGTAAGACAATGTGTCTCAAAGTGTCCAACTATCAATAGAAGCATAATAAGGTGAAAATATATATTTAGAAATATTTATTTTGTTACTAATCTTTTGCTTCTAAAGTTTCATTTTAATGGTAGTTAAAAGTGATATTGATGTGTTCCATATATTTTTCCATATTTTAGTGAAATGTCTGGTGTCTAACCTCTGCCATCCCTTTTCTTGGGTATTTGATTCCCATTAGCATTTATGTTTATGTCAGTATTGATAACCATGTGGGACAAAATGTAGTCAACTGGATGTCAGGGATTTTGTACAGTTTCTCTCATTTGGCCTTAGTTTTATAGAATCTGCTCATTTCCAAAGTGTACTTAACTCAGCACCTTGGACCCCTGCTTTCTGTGTGGTGTTTTCATGCATTTGTAACACAAATAACATTGTTTTACAATGTTATGCATTCCATTTTAGAATTCCCTTGTCCTCTGAAATATATTTTTCCTCTGAAATATTTTTAATTTTACTATATTAAAGTTTGTACTATGGGAATGGTGTCAATTGAATTTGAGATAATCCTTGGGTCAGGTGTCCTCAGATACAGTTTAACAGAGAAAATTTTCATTGTCTTCAATTTTTCTGTATTTAACTTACTCAGTCCTCCTTTCCTTTCACCAAATACCTGGAATCTATTGGTCACATTGCCTTTTCTGTAGTTTGGCCTTTTCTAGAATGTCATATCATTAGAATCATACAACATAGCCTATTTAGACTTGCTCGTTCACTTAGCAGTGTGCATTTAGGGCCTCCAAAAATGCCTTTGTGATGATTTTGAATAAAGCTGATATAAACATTTCACTGTAGATTTCTCTGTGGACATCCACTTTCAAATCAGTTGGTAAATACTGAGGAGTATGATGACGTGATCATGTGATAGGACAGTTAAGTTTACTAAGATGCCAATGGTTTTCCAAATGGCTGTGCCAGTTAGAGTTCCTCACTGTACAGTGAAGGAACGTTCCCCTTGCTCTGCAACTCCATCAACATTTGCTGTTGGGAGACTTTTAAGATTTAGCCACCCTAATAAATGTGGTTATATCTCATAATTATATCTCATAATTGTCTTAATTTGCATTTCCCAATGAGTGGTATTGAACATTCTTTCAAATGTTACTTATACCAACTGTATATCTCTTTCAGTATGTCTGTTCAGATCTTTTTCTCACATTTTGATTTGCTTATTTGCCTTCTTTGATTTTCAGTGTTTTAGCGTATTTTAGACAATTATTTTTATCATGTGTGTTTTTCAAATATTTTAACTCATTTTGTAATTATTCTTTTAATTGTCTTAAATGGTACTGTTTCGAAGTAGAATATTTTATTGTAATAATATACAACTTATTATATTTTTATTCTTTCACAGACTATACTTTTAGCATCACATTTAAAGATGCACCAGAAAACCCAAATTCAAAAATACTTCCATCCAACATTTTCTTCTAGAAAATTTGCAGGTTTGGGGTTTTCATTTAAGGTGTAATTTTGCATATAGTTTAATGTATTTCTAGATTCATCATTATTATTTTTATTTTGCTTTTAGAAATGGTATTTTTCCAATGTCATTTGTTGAAAAGCCTATTTTCCATTGATTTCCTCTTGACCCTTCCTCAAAGATCACTTGACTGTGCTTATCTGAGTCATGTCTGAGTTCTTCATTCTGTTCCATCAATCTATTGTAATGCCCTGCAATCTCAAATACTATAGTTTTAAAGCAAGCCTTGAAATTGGGGAAAGTGAGTCCTTCAACTTATTTAACCTCTTCAGTATGTATTGACTTTTATAGATCTTTTGCTTTCCACACAAATTTTAGAATAATTTTTCTTTATCTACAAAATAGCTTACTGAAGTTTGTCTTGAAATTGCATTGAATGTTCATACCTAATTAAGAAGAATTGACATCTTAATTATACTGTCCTCTGTTCTGTGAGCAAACCACTTCTCTCCACTCATTTGTATCTTTGATTTCTTAGATTTCCAAGTTTTCTAAAGTTTATACTTAAGGATTTTGATTGTATTGGTTGCTAATATACACATTAATGTGTGTATATTTCAACTTCCAATTGTTTGGCATTCTTCCATAAAAAGGTAAGTGACTTTTGTACACTATGCTGAGCCTTTACTATCTTTCTCATTCATTTGAGGATTTATTGTTTGCTGTTTTTAATTACCTGAAAAATTTTTATATCATCAATGAATGAAGTTTTTAAAAATTATTTTAATAAAGCTGTATGATAGTTTATTTTATTGTAAACTATAGTAAATAGAGATTGCAATGAAATATTAAGTAGTAGTGGGGAGAAACCCTTGCCTTTTGCCAACAAAGTGCAAGAATCCAGTGTCTGCATTATGAATGATGTCAGTCATATGTGTGTGTGTGTGTGTGTGTGTGTGTGTGTGTGTGTATGTGTATTAAACTTGTTGATGTGGTAAGTTGTATGAATTGATTTTCAAATGCTGAATCAGACTTACATAACTGGAATAAATCTTCCTTGACTAGAGTGTCTAGTTCTTTTATAAACTGTTTGGCTAATATTTACTTTACTACATTAATTTGTTAACATAATATTTAGGACTTTCACTTCCTTGTTCAGCAGATACGCTCAAGGGTAGTTAATCTTTCTTACACTGTTTTCGTCTGGCTTTGACATTACAGTACTACTGGCCTCACAGAAAGAAAGTTTTCCTTCAGCTTTGATATTTTTGGAAAAGATCACAAAGAGTTGAGATCTCTTCTGTAAAGTTTGATAAAATTCACACATGGAACCATCTGGATTTGGTGTAGTCATTTTTGTAAGGTTAATTGTTCATTCACCTTTTCAGTGGATATAAACCTATACAGAGTGTCTGTTTTTCTTTGTATGAATTTCAATTACCTGCTCTATTTTATCTTATTTATCACATACAGTTGTTCTTTCTATTACCCCCACCCCCTTTTTTTTTGCTTACGAGATCATCTATTAGTGCTTACCACCACTCTTTTGTTTCTGAAATTAATATTTAATGTCTGTTTCTGTCTCTGTATCTCCTGCCCATCTCTCTCTCTCTCTCCCCCCTCCCCTCTTTTCCTACCTAGTTGGCCAAACTAGAGATGGAATCATCATCTTGATCTCTTCATGAAAGCAGCTGCTGATTTCACTGGCTGTGGAGCTGTTTCTGTGTCTCAATTTCATTGCTGTCTCTTCTGACTTTTATGACTTCTTTCTTTTTTTTTTTTCTTTTTACTTGCTTTAGGCTTAAACTGCTCCTTCTTTAGTTTCTTAAAGCAGAAGCTTACAATATTGATTTTTAGATCATTCATCTGTTCTAACACTTGAATTTTTTGCTACATATTTCACTCTGAGCATCCGTTGCTGTCTCCCCTGAGTCTCTATAAGTTCTAATTTTATTTTACAGTTAATCCAAATATCTATTTAATTTTCAAGTCTTCTCCTTGGAGCCATGTGAGATTTAGAAAAAAATTTTTGGTTATACAAATATTTAACAATATTGCAACTATTTTTTCTATCCTGGCTTATCTATTAATATAATTTGGTATGTGAACAAGTTCTTATAGAATTCCATTGTCTTAAAATTTGTTGCAGTGTTTTTAATAATCAAGAATGCATGCAAGTTATCTTAGTGAATGTGTCATGGAAGCTCAGGATGAATATATATTTTGCTACTGTTGGAAGTAACATTCTATAGTTGTCAATCAGAGCAAATTAAATGATTCTACTGTCCATACCAACTATATCATAACTTATATTTTGCCTGTTTGAACTTTATCTGATGAAAGAGGGCACTGATATCTTGCATTAAACATGTGGTTCCTGATTTACAATGGTTCTCAACAATATTTCTACTTTATGGGTGTGTGAAATGCATATGGATAAATATCATTCTTTATTTCACTTTTAATATATTGTTCAATAAATTACATATAATATTGATTAATCCCTTCATTATAAAATAAGCATTTTGTGAGACAGTCATGCCCAGATGAAGGCTAATGCAAACATACCTGCCACATTTCAGGTAGCCTAGACTAAAACAGTACTGTTCAGCAGGTGAAGTCTTTACACACATATTTGGTTAACAATATTTTCAACTTAGAATGAGTTTTTCAGAACTTGCTCACTATCAGGGAAGCAGCTCTGAGGTGGATATGTCTGTTTCCTTTCCAGATTATCAGGTTTTGCCCCACATTTTTTTATATTGTCTTATTAGCTGAATATATATTAAGAGTTTTAACATCTTGAATAATTGACTCCTTCATTACATAAGTATTCAACAATATTTAATTATAAAACCATATATAATATATCCATATCACTTTTACATAAGACCTTGTTCCAAAGTCCAATTTGATTGCAGTTAATATACCAACTTCAACTTTTGGTGATTAAATATTACCATGGTTTATCTTTTCTCAACTCCTAATTTCTAAGTTATTACATTTAAGATGAATAATATAAGATATTGTATATATATATTTTATACCACTGTTCTAAGATCTGTTGTTGCATTTGTGACATGTACATTTTAAGTGTTGACCAAGGGGCTAAGGGTGTAACAGTGGTAGAGTGCTTGCCTTTCATGTGTAAAGCTCTGGGCACTGCAAATGAATCTATAAATACTCTATCAATGAATGAGATGCACTTTGATGCATTCTACACTCATGTGCAGCTAATTAGGACAAATTTAAAAATCAATAAATACAGTAATGACATATATATTTGGATTATCATCAGTCATGTTTGTTGTGGTGTCTATTCATTACTTGAGATTCCCAAGGTGATATTTGTCTCATTACATAGAGATCAAGCTTACAATAATTTCATCTATGATCCACTGTTTTTATACTGGACCTGTGGTAATGTGATGATCGGTTGAAAGAGAGGTGAAACATTATCTAACTTTATAATTAAGTCTCAATTTATGACTGACCTCTTTTATAAGTCCTGTGTCCCATGATGTAGCATTCACAACTATTTCTTAGCTCTACTAAGCCCTTCTGTGAGCATCAAGCTAGTGGGGTAGTGGGAGGCAAATGCCTTGACCAATAAGTGGGGCACATGGTTAAGTCTTCTGTCTGGAAAGTAAGCCTTGACAGAGTGCTATGGGCCTAGGAAGACAAGCTGCTCTGGATATGCTCAGGAGAAGATTCTGGATGTATTTTCCCAATGCTTATTTCTCATGTTCCACTGCTGGGAACTCAAGGTTTTGTTTGTTTTTTGTTGATGTTGTTATCTCTTTCAGGGTGAAAACTTTCTCCAGTTCCTTAAGTGAAAACTTCAATGATTGCAAGACCCAGGAATTTCCTTCTCACTGCTGTCCACCCTAGCCTAAGGCCATTTGTCCTAATCTAGGCAAATAGGACCTTCCCTCCAGAGAAGCAGGTCCCAGCTCTATCATTTCTCCTTGAATCCTCAGTTCTCTGGTGGGTTTAAGAAGGCTCATCATTTTTCAGCTTGCTCATTACTTATTATTTTTGTAAGTGTGGACATTACATCTCCCAAGTATTTTCCTTTTGGTGCTGGTGTCAGAATTATCTCCCCAAATTTTAATTTCAAAAATGAAAGTCATTGAAAAACTTTGGAACTAGAAATTTACTGATGAGAAAAAGCAACAACAATTAATTTTGAAAGCATCACACCTAGTTATATAAGTGGATAATCAATACATAGTGTACATATAAAAACAAAAATATAAAAATAGCATTATATCTTCAACAAGGCATACACAGCAGTTCTGCTTGGCATGCTCATGTCCATATATAATTTATGCACAGGGAAACTGTTCTTTATTTGGGCCATTTTTCAATGATGTGATGTGAAAATGTTGGGAGAGGGGAAACAGGACAGTGTTAAAATCAAGAGCTTAAGTCCAGTTTTCTTATACGCATCTCCCATAGAAACAAAGGACAGTCATGTTTACCACCTAATATAAAAGATTCATATTTCTTAAACTCATGGTTCCTCTTCTAAAATACAAATCAATGCATGAGCAGATACCACCTACAGCTCCTTGTATCACTCTGTGAAATTGTGGATGAAAATTGGCACCAAGACAAACACTGTGGTTGCTTCTCTTGGTCTATGTAATAAACTCTGTTGCTTCTGACCTTCAACTTTGATGTTTTTTGCCAATGTCCATAAAATTGTGACAGAGTTAACTTATTGGTTTGCAAGAGAAAACGATCATAGCATAACAATACTGTAGGAAAAACTTCATGAAATCAACTTTCTAGATTTTTTATATTACATAAAATATTCAATATTATCAGTTTTTATACATCAATATACCTGGATAAATACAACCTAGATTTTATCAAATTAATTATGATGCAATCAATTTCTTACTATTTTTCTGATTTTTTTTCTTTAGCTAAATTATTTTATTTTTTTATTATCTCAAAATTAGCTAGGACTTAAGTAATATGCACCAATATTTAAATCATATTCTACATTCTAAAATCACTATGTTAATCATTCTAATTGATTTGTTTTCCAAATACATTTAAGTGTGACCTTAAATGATCATTATGGGCATGGGGATGTGGGTATAGTGCATTTGCAGAGAGGTTACTTTGCATGTATAACGTCCCAGAGTTAGTTCTACATTACTGAAAAAAATAAAATAAAATAAAATGAAAATTCTATGTAAAATTATATAAGTTTCTCTGGAATAGGCATAATCAATGATGGACACCAGTAGAAAATATGGACAATTTTTAGATAATGAACACACTCTATGACTTGAGTCCTATAGACTTTTCATCATTGTTGTGCTGTGATTTGAAGTGTTTTGTGACTTGGGGAATTCTAGGACAGTGGCCAGAAAACTTTATCTTAAAGGACAAGATAATATATATTAAGGTTACTGTACATTTTGTCCCAATTGAAACTATTCAGCTCTGATTAAATATACACAACAGAGCCATAGACAACACATAAATTAACATAGTTTTTTTCCAATAAAACTTTAATTATAAAATCAGGCAGCTATCTCACTGTCCACCTTTACAATCTGTATTAGAATCACCCTTTGAAAACCCGATATACTTACAGGATATTTTGGTACTCCAGTGCTTTAAATAATGACTTATTTTCAATGTCCCGAGTGTTAAACAATATGGCTTAGAGTCTGTCTGGATAATGCTATGGAGGTCAGGTTCTAGTACTGACTCTATCAGTTATGTGGTAATGATTTTAAACCCCTATCAGTTTACTCATGTGCAAAATTGATTATCATAACATCTGAGAGAGGAGGATAGACTTGAAGGTGGAAAATCAGATTATCTAACCTCCCTATGTCTATATTAGTTTCTTTATAGGAATTCATTGAAATAATTGTTTTTGAGATAAAATTAGAAAATATGCCTTAAGATAAATGTCAGATATTTTATTAGAGAAATATAGGAATAATTTTATTATTTTCACAGCTTTTCTCACCCAGAAAAGTATTGTTGAAACCTCTGAGGATGTATACTCCTACAGCAATGACATTTTTATTCTTTGTTCCACAGTACTTTCATGTCTTAAAGAGGAGGTTTCTACACAGAAGAGCTCTTCTGCTGTGCTCTAACTTGGCTTGGTTAAAGAGGAGTATATGACTTTGAAGTAACCTAGATTTTTAGCATATAACTCCACATTTCATCCATAATCTCTCCCAATGCAGCCATTTCTTTGAATGGACACATTCTGTGGAGTGATTATCATACACAGTACTTCTCATAAGATACAGATCTTTTAGTAGTGGCCACCCCTGACATTTATTTAAAGCAAAAGCCTGTAGATCATATTTTTTTCTTATATAATTTAACAGTAAAGTGGGTTTAATTTTTTACTAAAGAATTATAGAAAAAATTTTCTAAAGCATGAATTTTTCAGAATGTAACTACAAGATCCTTATGGGCAATTTTATTTTGAAACATAGCTGGATTAGTCTACTAGATATCAGAATTGATGCCAAGAAGTTATATCTTGGAATAATGTTAAAGCACTATCTTCATCCACATGTACTTTTTCAGAAACTTCTAAAAGTATCAAAAAGTACATTTAGAAAAGGGATTAAATGCAAGTCATTTCATTTACTGAGTCCCATAGTGACACTTTGTAGTACATATGAAGACAGAGTGGTTACTTAACTTTTATTTTTATCACTGGTTGCTTTGATTATTGTATTCTTATATGTTACTCCTTTCTGAATTGGTCCTAATTCATCATGCCAAAAAGTTCTCTCTTTAATAATCACAGAGCATAGTACTGCGCTTTGTGTTCAATAGGTGATCAATGAAAGCATAAATTAGATGCTTAGGATAGTATAAATTATCCATATGAAATTCACTTATCCAAAAAAGAAGAAGGCTTAAATCTGGACGGAGACACAGGATTGCTCTTTTTTGGGTCATAGACACCTCCTATTTCAAGTTAATAAGAATTAAATGAACTGTGGCAGCTGGAATGTTATCATGCCTTTATACTGCACAGATTTATATCAACATTATTTTTATACATTCTATGTCAAACTTGGAAAAATGTACCATACCAGTGAAAAATCCTTCACAACTTCTTAAAAATAAGCTGAAAATTTTGATTTGACAAGTGTCAAAACACAAGTAGTAAACTGGCTAAAATTGCAAGATGAAGGAACTCTTCAACAGCATACCATCTAGTCATTCAATTTCTCAGCTTTATTACATCTGATGATACTATAACATCTCTTTTACTGTTTAATCAAAGTCATGGAAAGTTTCAAAGTATAAAATTCAACAATAGCTTTCTATGAAATGTATTTATAATATTAACTTAGGGAATCAACTGGTGAATTCCAATTATGAACATCCAAAACATATATACTTTATTAAAACACTACAATGAAGTCCATATTTCTCAGGGATATTTTCAAAAATATTTTAAAACACACATCAAAAAATTTATTGTTGGTAATTAAAACTCAGATGTATAATTTCCTTACTCTGTATCTGAATCTTCTGGTAGCTAAACATAAGTTTCAGAGTGAGGGCTTTGTTTATTGCAGTTTCATTGCTGTGACTGCAGGTAAATCAAACGAAATAACACTTAATTTAAGGAAATAAAGGCATAAGAATATTGGAAAATTTCATTTGAAAAATCAGAAAAATTTTGTAAATTTTTCAGGGAATCAAAAAGTTATTGTAGGAAAATGTCAACAATCAGAGATATTTATGACACTCAATAAGAAATTGGTGGGAAAAAAATAAAGCCTGGGATCTACAGATTATTGCTTCCTCTAATCCTCATGAATCTGCCCTCTGTTATGGGAATCATCACTTCTGTTTATCTCTTTTGACTTGAAGATCTCATTCAACTGCTTCTTATTGGTAGAGTTAAAATTGAAACAATGAGGAGAGAAGAGAAATTAAGTCTATTAAGAGAAAAATAGAAACCACTCTTTTCTACTCGTGTCCTAGATAGAAATTTAATACAGGGAAATGATAGTCTGAAACCTAAAACAGAGGAGAAGGGAGGGTCAGAGAAAAATTAATGATTTGGGGAAATTCTTAATTTGCAGAACTACAAGGAAACTTCTGACAGTTTTCTCCATTCCTTGTAGCTCCAGACAGAAAGCTGTAGGGAAACAGCAGAAGAGGTACACACATTCCTATCTGTCAAAACCATGCTTATGCCCAAGGCTGCTGAGTGGGAAATAATGGTTTTTCCTCTTTCTCTCAAATTGGCTTTTCTTCTGTGCCTTTCAGAGTTTTTCACTGGCAAAAACTCATCCAGAAACTTGCTGGCAATGTTTTCTGTCCTTAAGACAGTAGGGCATGCCAGGTTGCCAAAGGTGATTCTACTCAGTTTACATATGATTTTATTCTTATGTGTACTACCCACATCCCATCCCTCAAGTCTACTCCTTAAATAGGTCTCAAATTTATTCACTCATCTCCACACATCTACAAATATTATCCAAATATAAGCCAACACTCACACATGGACTATTGAATATATATAAATTACTTGCACCTGAAACAATGGGCATCTAACTCTAATCTTTATTTTTTATTTTGAAACAGTATCTTGCTAAATTGTTCCCTAAGTTGAAGAGTTTTGCCTTGAATTTATTATCCTCCTGCCTCAGCCTCCTGAATCTCTGGAATTATAAAAGTATGCTACTACACCCTGCTTGCAAAGATTTTTAACTGGTTCTTAAAAACTTCTGATAGTGGATTCATCTTCCTCAAATTTATTCAACTGCCAATGTAATTATTCTAAAGTGCTTATTGCAGTGTGTCATTGCCCAACCTAAACTACCTTATGCTTTCATACTCATTCAAGTAAAATTAAACTTAAAAATAGTATCAGACATTAAGAAAAAATAACATGTACTAAATATTTGCTATGTGTAAGGAATATACTAAGAACTTCCTATTTGGTCTCTGATTGAAGCATTAGAAGTACCAATGGGAGGTGAATTTATTTATCATCTCCCTTTTATCCAGGAGAAAATGAAATGAAGGTGAACTGCTTATTGACAGTTGCTTGGCACGCTGTATGAAAACTAGCAATGTCCTGTGCTGCATTTCTAAACCAGCTATTGTTCACTTTTCCAGCATCATTCTCCTCCTCACAATGTCCAGACACAATAGTCTCTTCTAATTTGCTTGCATGCACTGACATACATCTATATGTTCCCTTTCATATATTATTTCACCACTGCAAAATCATTGTCAGATGATTTATTTTTCAAGTCATGAAAAAAAATTCTCCTGAAAGAAGACTTTTAAACCATTCTATTTAAAGAGTGAATTTTACTGTTATTTTAATATATCCTTTCTTGGAAAAAAATGTTTGATAGGAAAAAGAATATTCTATAGCATATGTCATATCTTTAATCATACTTTTCTTTTGTTAAATACTTATTTCTGATTCCTTGGATAAATGCTTTAAGTCACAGAGGGCCTGATTTTTAGGCTTTAGCATTTAGCAACTTTGTACCCCAACCTGTGGAACAAAGTCATTCAATACTTATTGGTTAACAATCAAATTAAATTATTAGCTGTTCAAGTACAGAGGTTATCCAAAATTTACCAAAGCAACTATGAAGTCTTTCTTAGCTTTATATTGATATCCTGAATTTTACACCTCAATTCCTCCAAAAAAATGTCCTTCTACATGATTTTATTATATTGTCTGTATATGCAAATATGTAACAATGAAGCCCACATTTATGTATAATTTAATGTTACAATAAAATTAAAAATAGATAAAATACATAAATACTTGTAAAAATAATCAAACAAGCAAGCAAACAAACAAAAACAGAAAAAGTCCTTCTCTAGAGTGAGTAGGTTTGCCTATTTTCTAAGTTACCTCAGATTTAACCCACATATGATACTCTTCATCCATGTTCAATTCCCAGATTGTGGAAATAGGCTTAATTTATTTAATTCAGTGGCTCAAACATGGTGGGAAGGACCAGGCTTGGGTTGTCAAATATAACAGTTGTAAGAATCGTATGAGTACTGAGCACTTGAGTTAAGGGTAGTATGGACTGAGATGTTATATAAGTATAAAATTCAGGATTTCAAAGTCGTAATATGAAAATAGAACAATATATTAACGTTGTGATAATTTTATGATTGCATGTTTAAATGTTAATACACAAGATATATTGGGTAAATTAACTGTTCTGAAATTAATTTTACCTATTAAAATATGGCTAAGATTTAAATTTGCCTGAGAACCTTATATTTCAGTATTATCATGTAATACTATTAATCAGTGGTGGACTAGATATCCCAAAGCTTATCAGTTCTGTTTGTTTCTGCTTTGATTTATGTCTCCTGAGTTCAGACATTTGCTGAAGTCAGGAACCTGAAGCAAGTGATCCCCAGCTAAGCACAGCTCAATCTGATCTGTGACTTTGAACAAACCATATGTGCCCTTAAGAATTACTTCAGGCATGCCACAACTTAACCCCATACAGTTTTGCCATTGTTATTGTTTATTTCTTTTAGACACCAAGAGTCAGCATTTACTCTCTTGTTAAATGAATTCTCCTGGTTGGAAATAATAATGGTGTCCTGTATATCATATTATATTTTGTAGCTAAGACAGATGCAACCATAAATTCACCAGTGTTTTAGTCAGACTTGACTGTGACTTAAAGAACCAACAAGAATAGTTTTAGAGGAGGAGAAGCTTATTTACAGGGCTTAAGGTTTCAGAGGTTTCAATCCATAGACACCCAGCTCCCTTGCTCAGGACTTGAAGTGAGGCAGAACATCATGGCAGAAGACTGTGGCAAAGGGAAGCAGCTCACATGATGATTAGAAGAGAGAGAGAGAGAAAGAGAGAGAGAGGAAGACTCTACTCACCAGATACAAAATATATACCCTGTAGCTATGGCCCCAATGAACCACTTCTTCTAGCCATGCCATATCTCCCTATCTGCCTTCAGTTCCCACTCAATTATTCCTATTGTGATTAATTCACTCATTGAGTTGAGGTTCTCATATTTCAATCATTTCTGCATCGAACCTTCTTGTACTGTCTCACATATAATCTTTTGGGGAACACCTCACATCCAAACCATAGCAACATGGATAATAGGACAATATCTTGACTGATGTATCCCATATTCCATCTTAATAGTACTTTATCTCAATGTAGAGGTATGTAACTGGTTTTCTTATAGTCACTGCTCTGCCCATAGGTTTCATTGTTGTTTTGTTTTAAACCAGGGTACTATGATTAGTATACAGCCAATTTTTTGGTAATTTTTAGATAAAGCACATTTCAAATTCAAACTGAAGAAATTGATATCTTCACATTTTGACCCTAGAAGAATCTGAGTTTTTATCAAAAGTAAATAAATAAATAAATAAACAGACCTATATGGAAAATATATGAGCATATATATAGGATGTATAGTTAAATTATTTCCAAGTTTCATGCCGGGCAATATTCTTAGTTTTATCTATGTAGATGGTACTCTGCCTTGATTTTATTTTTACACTTGTTAAAGCACTGCACATATTCGTCACAATCAACAGATACTGCCTAAAATCTGATCAGTATAACTGTACAATTGTTTACATAGATGCATACTTCAGTTTTCCATTTTTTTCTTTCTGTTTGTGATGATTAATTTTATGTGGCAACTTGGCTAGGCTATGACACCCAGCTCTGGTAAACACTAGTTTCGATGATGATGTGAGGGTACTTTTATGTTATTAATATTTAAATTAGAAGACTTAGAATAAAGCAGGTTACCTTTTATTAAATCAGAGAAGTTGTTTAATCAGTCAATGGATGTAAAAAGAAAGACTATAGTTTCTTTAAAAAGGACTCAAACTAGGGGCTGGAGTTATAGCTCAGTGCTGGAGAGCTTGACTCATACGTGTGAGGCACTGGGTTTGATTCCTAGCACAACATATAAATAAGCAAATAAAATAAAGGCCCATCAACAACTAAAAAAATATATAAAAAAAAGACTCAAGACCATATCTCTTACCTCCAAGCAGATGACTTGTACTACAGATTTTGGGCTTGTCAGTGTCCAATCAACTATTTGAGTCAATTTCTTAAAATAAATCTTTCTCTCTCCACTTTCTTTCTCAAATATGAATGCTACAATATTAGTCCTGTTTTTTTTCTGTTCTAACCCACTATTTTTCTACTCTATCCTACTATTCTTTGTAGTCTTTATAATTTCAGGTATATTTCTTAGTTCCTTGATGAGGAAAACAAATTTTAGACAATTTCTTCAAGAATTACAATAAGGTATAATGACAGAATTTTCAAAATCATATTTAAATTGTAGAACTATCATTCCAACTGTAACATATAAAAATGTGCTGCATTTATATGAAGTAATCTAACAGTTTTTAGGGAAAAAATTTGATAGTTTTAAACCAGGAAAGCTCTGTGGCAATGAGATTTCTCTATCTCCTGCTTAATATGGAAAACAGTTATTTGTGGTGGCACATTTCAAACTGTGATCACAAGATGGGTGGTGAGAGCTGATGGGCTATCTATAGCACTATTGAGATCCACAATGAAAATAAGATTTGTTTGGAGAAGAAGATGTGATGAGAGATGGAGGGGGATTAACAGGAAATTGAGGGGCAACAGAGATAGGAGGACTAGGAAGTAGATAGATCAAATTCCTGCTACAAACCTAGTACCAGGGCTTGAGTGATAGCTAGCATATGCTCTTTGGGAGACTCCAGGGAAGAGCACTGTTAGGCAGGAGCTGGGCACACTGATATTCTGGCAGGAGTTAGGTACCAACGATGTGAAGGAAGAAGCATTTGTGAACAGCTTGGTAATAGAGTTGATTCTTCCATGTCAAAAGGAGACTGTGGACTCGATATGAACATAACCACTCCAAAGGATAGGTCCTCATCATGAATCACATGGGGGTGAGTCCAAAGTAGGTGTTGAACAAATATTGGGTGAATGAATAAATCAATGAAGGTACTATGAGTTTTGTTCTGTTAATTAAAAATCCTGTGCAGTTCACTGATGCTTTAAGGTTCTCTATACATTTCAGTAAGTAGAGCCATTGTACACAGCGCTGAAGGGATTTGAATGTGGCCTGACTTTGGAAACCCTCTGAAAGGGGTATCCAGTGTGCACCGTAGCGGATGTTGGATATTCATATTTAAACTGAGACTTCTATTTAAAATTCTAAGTGCATTACAGGCATAACAGGAAATCAAAGAAAATTTCCTGAATTATTTAGTATGGTTAGACTATTCCTCATACTTTGATGAAGTATGAATATTGAAATGCTTTACTTTAATAGTTTTTCATATCTGCAGTGAAATGCAAAAATGTCTCAGTTAAAGAATGGAATCAATACTTATAAATTTATTAAATTAAAATCCTTTATGTAATGTGTTCTACTTTGGCTCTGGAATGTTCCCCCAAAGGCTCAAGGGCTTTACTCTCAATGCAACAGTGTTGAAAGTGGGGTTTTGGGGACATGGCTGGTTCATGAGAGATCTGTCTCATCAATAGATCAATCTATTGATAGATTCATATTGAATGATGGAGTATAATTGGAGGAAGCAAATCACTGGGGGCATCTCCTGAAAGGTTGCTATTTTACTTCCATCCTTTTCTTCCCCTTCCCTCTTTCTGCTTCCTGGTTACCATGAGGTAGCTTTCCTCTACCAAACCCCTTACACCATGATGTTCTGCTTCACCACAAGACCAGTGAAACAGACCCCAATGATGACCATGGATTGGAACCTCTGAGACCATAAACCAAAATAAATCTTTCCTTCTTTAAGGGGTTTTTCTCAGGTGTTTTGTCACAGTGACCAAAGTTGACTAACCACATGGGAATAACAACTTTAATTATATAAAATATGTATCATAAAATTCAAAGTTCACAAACACATTTCTTATCTTCAACAAAGCACTTTAATATGATGGAAGCTGGGGCACACTGTGGAATCTCATCACCTGAACTTGAATCCAGCTCAATAATTCCCATCTGCGTGACCTTAAGCAAGTCTGAGCTTCCCCATGCCTATGTTGTCTGATAGGTAGTATGGAGCTAGTAATAACACCTACCATCAGTTAATGAGTTAAAGTATGTAAAGTAATTTAAATAGATCCTGGTGCATTATAGTGTTTTCAAAGCATCAGTTGATTTAACCTTAAAAATAAATTACGCTGAAATGAACCTATGTTATTGCTCTATTCATGTGTGTTATGTGATTGCATGTAAAGACTACACATTCCAAATTCATCCAGTAAGAGGAATTAGTCCATAAATATGTTCAGTTATAATTTATTTAAAATAGTAACTTATGGAAATTAAGTAGATCGGAGGACATATTCAGTTTTAATCACGTCTAACATTTCCAAAAATGTATAAGGCAGTGAAAATAATATCAATAATAATATTATGCAATTAAATAGGTTGAAGGGATTAGTGAACTGGGGGTATAACATTATTCCTTGTTTTTCATATCCTAGACCTATTTTGTTCAGTTACATTGAATACCTATTAGAAAGCCTTTTAAAGAACTTCAGTTTGTATTTAAAACGTCAGCAAAAAGGACAACAACGTAACTTTTAAAAATGTGTTTGCTGCTTCATATGAAACTTTAATTTAATTCAGCTTTGAAAATATTGTCTAAACAGGGACAAATCCCTTTCCACTGAACATGATAAGTTCTGGTAGTGTTATTCAAGAATTTCTAATAAAAACTAGTGAATAATTCAAGATAAAAACACTGCCAAATTGCAATTATTGTCCTTTGTCTCAGACTTATTTGCCAAGATACTGAAAGGGTTGAAAAGCTTCAACTGTGCCAAAGTGTTACAAATTCAAGAAACAACAATAATAATTATTTCTTTTCAATCATGAGAAATATAAAGACAAACAGGACCAACAAATTAAGGTAGAATTTAGGAATTTTTGAGTTGAAGGATAATAAGGGTCAAGATGCCTTGATATTGAAATTGTGGAGATCAGTGAAATAAAATAATATAGAAACACATGCTTTGGTAAAAGACATTAGAAACCAGGGAAACAGAATGGGGTGCATTTATTTTTGCATGTAATACCCTTTGTAGATTTTGAAGTCCCTGTCATCCCGCACATTTTTCTATCTGCTCCAAATTTTTTTTTCTGCCAAGGTAAGCAGCTTCATTTCTCCAGTCATTCCTCCTCATATACCCTCACTCTGGCTCTCTGAATGAAACACAATCACCTTTCTAAGATATGTAGTGCAAAACTCAACATATAATATAAGTGCATTGAGTGGGTAGAAAAAAATACTGTAGGCTTCTGTTATGGTTTAGATGTGAGGCGTCCCCCAATAGCCCTTGTGTGAGACAATGCAAGAAGGTTTAGAACTGAAATGGTTGGGTTAGGAGAACTTTAAACTAATCAGTGAGCTAATCCTAATAGGGATTAACTGGATGGTAACTGTAGACCGGTAGGTTTTGGGAGGAGGAAGTGGGTCACTGGAAGCGTGCATGGAGAGTATATATTTTATTCTTGTTGAGTGGAGCTCTCTCTCTGCTTTCTGATGTGATGTCTTGAGCTGCTTTCCTAAGCCACTCTTCCCCAATGATGTTCTGCCTCTCCTTGAGCCCCAAAGAATGAAGCCAGCTGTCAGTGGACTAAGATCCAAAACATTGAGCCCCAAGTGAACTTTTTCTCCTTTAAAATTATTCTTGTTAGTTCTTTTAGTCACAGGAGCAAAATAAACCAAATTCAGAAGATCAAGCATTGTATATTTTCACTCACTTATGGAAGCTACAGGAAAAGAAAGGAAGGGGTAATGAATCTCATGAAAATCAGAGAGATCAGTAGAATAGAAGAAAGAGCCAAGGGCTAGGGAGAGAGTGGGACATGCAGGGGAGTTATACTGAACAATTTATATTGTGATATTGTATGCATGCACACACATGGAACAACAGATCTCACTATTATGTACAATTTAAGACACTAATAAAAAATGTAGAAAATTTAAAAAAAATTCAGAAGTGCTTTATGGTGAACATGCATTAGAAAATGACAAAGCAAATATCTTTACAAGTTTTAGGCACAAAATTGAGTTGAGTATAGAAAGTCAACACATATATGTATCTTTGATATACAAGACTATATCTTGGTGATCTCATTTTGTTACTTTTCTTCTATTAAACTATATTCTGGTTTATAATTTATACTTCATTGAGCTCTTCTTCTGGGAGATAATATAATGCATTAAATTAAGAAAATATCCCATTCCAAAGTAATCTTCTACATAATAAAGATACACACCATGTCTGAACACACAGTATAAAATTCATAAATTCAGAGAGTTCTTTTTCTCTCCTTCTGTACCAAGCTTCCTCCTATACTAAGTTTATGAATTAACTTTTCACGCATTCCCATTGTGTCTTTTTGAGCTAAATTCAGTGTGTGTGTGTGTGTGTGTGTGTGTGTGTGTGTGTGTGTGTAAGAGGGAGAGAGAGAACCTTCTTTGCTAACTTAAATAAGGAGACATATTCATGACATTCCATTTCTTTTCTAGCTTGGATAACTGCATTCCATGACAAAAGGAGACTGACTGCATTTGTCTCTGACAGTAAGGCTAACGCATCTGATGCTCTGCTGGCCATGCCACCGATATTTCAATTTATTAATTCATGGTAAAAGAATATAATCCAAATCTTGGATAGAAGTTTTATCTTGAATTCATTACTTATTTCCTTCTTTATCTGCCATATTATTTTTTCCTCCTCCAAATCAACAAAATTCTTTGGCTAATTGTAAGAAAATTACTAGGTAATTAGTAATACTCCTCAAAACACATAATTATTGCATCCCATATAGTAAACAAATGGGAAGTTGAAGAAATGTTTACATACTAGTAAAATTTTGTATAATTTTTATTTATTGAGTTTATTATTGATAAGACAAGTTTAATGTTACAAATCAGGATAAATACTTCTGAACAATGAAATTTACATTGATATACATTTCCTCATATTGTAAGTCTGATTCCAGAAAAAAGTATATTCTACCTCTTAAAGATCCAATTTCTCCATATAAATATTGTCTAGGAAAACGAGGGGAAAACAGTTTTAAAATGTTACCTTCAAATGTATAAGTCAGTTTTAGTGTGTTTGAAACCTGCCAGGTAACTGCTCTGTGGTTTGCTGAGTGAGCCTAAGGCCAGGGCAAACTGTGGGTGAATAAGAAATTGTCATACTGGGCATTCTAGGTGACATGTTGTAGCATATATATTTTGGTGTTTTGTTTTACTCTGCCTTTTTTTGTTAATTTCAATAACATTTTTAATTTAACTGATAATTGATGATAATTCACATTATCTTCCTGTTAAGTATGGCAATAACATATAATGGGAGAAGAAAATATTTCCACAGGAAACCTAATCAGGCTGTGCTATACCATTGTGGCTGTCTTCAAGATACCCCCGTGTTCTTACTAATGATCATTTTAGGATTTCCGCCCATACACACACACATACTGTTTCAAGCCTTCTTCTCCTAGCTTTAAAATCTCACTGATACAAAGAACAGATGATAAGATACAACTTATGTTCAAAGTCCTGCAATTCTTTCACCTAGAATCACTGTACTGAATTTATAAATCTATCTCCTTTGCTTTGGAAAATGCCCCTAGAAAGACAATAGTGGGATTTTTTAAACACATATACACAAAAAAATATAAATATAAATAGATTATAAATGAAGAGAAGGGCAACACAATATCAAATGTAGAAAGTATAATCGACAGAAAACACAGAAAGTGGAATCCTGAACTAATAGTGGAGAAGGTCAAGGTGCAACCTTACTCTTGCACTGAAAGGTTCCAAAGCTCAGGAACAGGCACCTTGGGTATACCCTTACCAAAGTGTCACAAGATCAGAAAGTGAAGCAGGGGTCTATCAAAAAGTATTCAGCGCCTCCTGTTCCCTGTGCCTTTCTGTTCCCAGAAATCAGTTCCCTCCCAGCTGAGAGCTGAAGGTTTTCTCTAGAGAAGGAGAAAAACAGTGTCTGGATTGGAAGCTTTTTGGGGGATGTGAAAGAAATGAGTCCACACTGCGCACACTCATTGGTGAGAGCTATGCGGTGGATTGACCAAAGGACTCAGTCTGTGGAAGGAAAGGGCATAGGTAGGTTCTGCACCAGGGGATTCCGCACTGCGTCACCCAGGGCTGTTGTGCACCTTGCGCACCTCGTTTCCAGGCCACATACCATGGTGTGTAATGTTGCCGTTGTTCTAGAAACTACCTGCCAATGGTGGCAACCAGATTTCATTCCCCATGTTTCCCCCAAAACTGTTAAACACTGAGTTCCAGACCTGTAAATCTAGGCAGAGAAATGGAAGGGTATCTTTTGTGCAAACTTTTCATTAAAACAAAAGCCAAACGGGGGGATAACAAGTTTATGTTAATTATACACATGTATACATGTTATATATTATTATGCATACATTATATATATATATATATACATACATACATACATAATTTTTAAGGAAACAACTATATATATTATATAGATATAGATATATAGAACATAAGGAATGACTAAGAATTACTTAGGCATAAATTGACAGCATTAATTTGTTTTTTCTTGGATTTTCCAGAGACCACCATCAGCAGCATATTACAGATTTGATTTATACTGTGTTTTAGTTCCATTTCATATATTCTGTAGAATTATCCTACTCTTTTAACAGTTATTTGTATCTTATTACCCCCAAACTAAGAAGAAAAGTCTTATGGAAAACATACATGAATAAAAATTATGGTATTTTCTGATTATGAAGATGGTTTACAATTTGTAATGTGTAAAATACTTAGGATTGTGTAAATTCATATTGTCTGAAGTTATGCATAGTTGTTTATTTCCTTAAATATAGCCAATAAATTTTCCAGTCATGATGAAGACTGAGTTATTCATTAATGATAGAATGGCTAAGTATATGAGAATCAGAAACAAATTTAAGAGAAAACTAACTATACTCTGTGGAAATAGCAAAGTGAGAATGAAAAGATAATTGGTGAAAAATAAATTTTCATAAGATATATGTTTTTAAATACTTTTTAAAGAGTTCTGTCTTCATGTGACTTAAAGCTCCCCAAAACTCTTCCCCAAACATTACACTTTTCCTATATGGAGAGAAGAAAGGAAATCTGTATTTAATGGAAATGGTTTCTCCAATTTAACAGTTAAATCGAGGCACTATTTTTTCCATGAACTGTGCTGAGAAGCGATACTTATGGTCCACTGAAAACTGGAGAACAGTGTTCTCTTCTCCAGTGTGTGCCTTCAACAAGAGTCCATTGTACCCTTGTATTTTTTTTTTCAAAAGTATTATGCCAGCTGTGTTTGGTCATTATAAAGTTGAATTAATTAAGTAAAAAAAATAGAAAGCTTATATTTCTAAGAACTATCTGTATGTTTAAGAATGACTGAATAAATGTGAGCCTTCAGAAATTCTCCAGTAAAATAGGATGTGGGGAATGCTATGATCTGAATGTTTATATCTCCCCCAAACCTGTGTGTTGAAATCCTGACCCCGGAGGTGACAGCATTAGGTGGAGGTGTTAGGAGTGGAGTCATGAGAGACGCCTAAGAGGGCTGCCTTCCACCAAGCAAGGGCACAGTCAAAAGGCGCCACCTAATGAACCAGTACATGAGCAATTGCAGAACACTGAGTCTGCTGGTGCTTAGGTCCTGAACTTCGCTACATACAGAACCATAAGAAGCAAGTTCCAGTTGTGTGTGTCATCTACACGGCTTATGTGTTGACCCTCTAGTTAGTGTTATATTTCATGGTATTTGTTTATGGTATTCTGTTACAGCAGATTGGATGCACTGAGATAGATAATAGTAATATTTTGATGTGGGTGTGTTTAGAGAATTGGATAAAAAAAATCTGTTTTACATAGTTTCAGGTGTTTTGTTTTGTTTTGATTTTTGTTAACTGTGGTCTGAAAATTTGTCTTTACTCTTCCAAGAGAGGGATTCTGTATTCACATAATTTTTTATTACACTATGTTGTTAAAATTGGTCAGTTTTACTATAGTCATTGATAGTCTCTTTCTGTACCTCATTTATAATTAACTGAATCAAATGTGTCTGTACAGGAATAAACCTAGTGTACATGGCCCTCAGTACTATCAAGTCTTCAGACACCTGCTGTAGGTATTGAAACATATGTCCCACAGATGAGGGGGATACTGTATTCCACACGTTGAATGAAGATCTTTGAAGTGCATTGTCCAATGCATGCTTTTTTTTTCTCAATTTGGCTGTTTCTCAGAAGACTCACATTTTTTTCCCCATTGATCTCTTCTAAGAGTCATAAACAAACAATAAAAAACAATCCAGAAGATTCTTTGAGGGTTCATAAAGACAGAAACATTAGACAGACAGAGTAACAACTGTGCTTTTGAGCTTGGCCATTTATCAGACAAAAAGGTTTATCCTGGCCCTGTGTCAGAAAGAATGGTACCTAAATGCCAGAAAATATCAGTCTTCAAGACAGACAAACAAAATACACCAATGACACTGCTGTTTGCCTGGCACTTGACAGTGTCACGGTACCCCACTGTTATTTCCACTAACAGAAAATGCATTGACAGAACACATCTCACCAAGACACAGAAACAGCAAGGAATGGAACAGAGCAACTCAGAGGAAAAGCTCCTTATCAACATGGCAGGTGGGCGCTGGGGTGGAGTCACTGCCCCATGGCTAGAGGCTGGTGACTTCAGTTCTAAGCATCCTGCTGCATGGTGTTTCCTCTGTGAGAGGAGATAATGCCTGAAGATTACAGAATGTTCACCTGGAGTATTTTATAATGTATTGTAGAATATTTGGAATCCCAAATAAACCAAATGATATTCAATGAAAAAAAAGGCACAGAGTTACTGAGTTCTACTGATGGAAAATAGTGTTCTCATGCATTTATTTTATCTGTATATGATGTTACATATAGGCAGTCACCAATATTTCAATGTCCAGAATGAGGTTATTTTCTCATAGGGAGTCAACGACTTAAAAGAGATGTATGTGTATGTGCTCATTTATTTTGTGTTTCTTTCTGCATTAGGTGGACTCTTCTTGGCTTTATTTTACTGTATGGCAGGATTTTTTCTCCTTTGCTATAGAAAGTGATACACTTAGTCATAGTGGTGATATGGCCAGGTATCATTTTTCTTTTACAATTACTTCTAGATATTCTTCAGTGACCAAGGTAGAATATAAGCAATTTTCAAATGTGAAAGAATTTATGAATTTCAATGCCTACAAATTTCTAATTAAAATTCTCAATTTTACAATTTTAAAACAATCATTTAACTTTATAAAAGCTTACATAGTTTCTACTCTTGTTAAAACATCGTATCAGAATCAAAATAATCACTCAGGCTAGAGATGTAGCTCAGTGGTAAATTATTTGCCTAATATATTCAAGACTCTAAATTCAATCCCCACACCTAGAGAAAAGATAACTTAATTGCTTGATGCTAGCAATAATATATATTTAAAACAAGAATTAAAATATTTTAGCTATAATAAATGTCAATCAATTAGTTATTTTTAATGTTTTCCTTTTTAAAGAATATTCCATTAACTATAATACCAACATAATGAACTCTAAGGTAATTTGTAATAATTGTTTCCTCAGTATGCTTGTTTTACATACCTGATATAAAGATTATTTAGCTTAACGTTCTCTTTCAAATTTACATAAAAGATATAAAAGATTATAAAACCCTACTGTATATAGTATAAAGTGTTGTCTTTACATTTTCCTTTCTTACAAACTTTTACTAGATGAAATTTTTTTATTGGATTTGTTTGTTTTTTCATTACCACTTGGTTATATTCCTTGTTCCTTTGTGGTGGATGTATCTTCTTACACAAAAGACAAATGTCATAAATTCTTGATCATCTTAGTGTTTACAATTTACCTATCCTGAAGAGCAAGGTGACTAAGTCAGCACTTATCACGTTGAACCACATATCCTGATTGCTTTCTAGAGCTGTGAAGCATTCAAAAATAACCATTCTCTAGAAGGTTTAACATCAGTCCCTTACCGATAGACACTTAGGTTTTTTTCAGTGATTTGTTATTAAATATAACAGAGTAAATTATTTTGTACAAATGTCCTACTGTTTTATAACTGTATAATTAATTCTTAGTTTACCATGAGGTAGATTTATAAGTCAAAGTGTAGTACTTATTTTTTCTTGATCTTGTAATATTTAGCATGGTAAAGGCTGTGTCACTTTGTTGTCTCATTACAATTTATGAATAATCCTTTTTTACTGTATCAGTCTATCTTCAAACTTCAATATCTTGTTTTTCTTTCCAATGTGTATACCTATGCTATTTTGTTTTAGGTTTATTTGTTTTCTGTTATAATTTAAAAACAAACACTAGAATTTCTTAGATCTTTTTTCCATAGTTAAATCCAATTTAACTTAATTAATTGTATTTATACATGTTAACTGTACAAATAAATGGAAGTCATGATGATATTTATCCCATCCATCCATGCTTAGTCTCTCCTTGTCCTTGGCCCATGTCTCCCCCCACTGTACCCTTACAGATTCTTAGTAATCATGTTTCTGAGACAATCAAGGATCACCATAAAGGGACACATGCTGAGACAATGAAATACACTCCTAGAACAATAAATTCTTACCCTCCCAGCACAGCACTTTGTTTCTCTACCCTTGTGCTATTTTTACCAAGACCCATCATCAGTCACTGATAAAACTCGCAGAAGCAGAATGCTTGCAAAAGATAAAATTTTTACTTGTGAAATCCTCAATATGCCCTCTAAAGTCACTTGTTCTTAGCTTTAAAATCACGAATTTGGAGGTCACACAGCTAGATGAGGCATTATTCATATTCTCTTATCATTCTAGATAGTACCTCAGATCTGTGAATGTGGAAACAGGTGCCTAGGTTACTTTTCAAAAATTTGAAGTACATTTTTGCTACAAATGCTGATTTTTTCACTTATTTCTGTGGACGATTGATGGGGGACTGAAATAAGATGAAAGGCACGGCATCTCTGTCTTCAGATGATGTCTGACCCCTTTGCTCTTTACTTTAGTTGAGATTCTGTAGTTCTCTGATGTGCTGATTGCAAATGGGAGCTTGTATGTGTTTTCTTCTGTCTCTTCTTGGGCTTTATCAGCAGTGATGGCGGCCCAAGCACCCAAAGTCCTTCGACCCTATCACATGATCCAGAATGAGTCATATAGATAGGATATGTGCACACATTAATGGATTCAGCTGCAAGACTATCTCAGCAGGTCCTGGGGCAAGTTGACCACAACAGACTGGTAGTATGAACCTTGTACAAGGGAAAACGTCTCCTGCAAACATGACCCTGGAAAATGACCATAATCTAGCCCACCCCAGCAAATCAAAAAAGCTTGTATCTCCCTTTATTTGGGGACCATATGGTTTTTAACTAGTGCTTCTGTGAAGACTCACTTATTCCCTTTTGGCCGAAGCTCTAGTACAAGTCTTGTCTGAATGTTCACACTCACTTGACTCAATTTTTTTTCTAACATTACTGAATCAAAAGTCCCAATCTCCAGTGTCACATGGACTCTTGGTTCAGGTTCTGCTTGTTTGTTTCTTTTCACAGATGGAAGAGAACATGTGATACCTATCTTTTATGTGTCTGGCTTACTTCAATTACATCATGGCAATGTATTTTTATTTTTAACTGAGAAATAATAATTGACTGTATCTGTATCATATAATGTAATGTTTTAATATATGTATACCTTGAGACATTTTTTATATCAAGCTAAATAAAATATTCATCCCATCCCATATTTTCTTTAGTGATAATATATTGAATTACTCTTATATAAATTTTTAAATATATAATAAATTATTATTAACTCAAGTCAGCATACTGTATAATATATCTCAAAACCTAACTCTTCATTTATAACTAAATTTTTGTATCCTTTGATCAATATCTCACTATTCCCCATGACAACCAACTCCAATCTCAGCCTCAGGTAACCACTATCATATGCTCAGCTTTTGTAAGTTTTACTTTTTAGATTCTAAACATGAGTTTTTGCAATATTTGACACTATATGCCTGGCTTATTTCACTTGGCATATGGTCTTCCAGATTGATCCATGGTGTCACAAAAGAGAGGTTTTCTCCCTTTGTGAAGGTATTCCATTGTGCATCTACAAGGTTTTGTTTATCCATTTGTATGCTGATGGACATCTGCAATGCATCCATATATAGATTATTGTGAATGAGATTACAGAGAACATGGGAGTGCAGATGTTTCCTCAAAATACAATAATTCCTCCTTAGACACTTTTGCTTTCTGAAATTGTATTGCCTTCAGTCAACCATGGACTGAAAAAAATTAAATGGAAACAAAGTAATGATTTTTAACTTTAAAATTGTTTAGCATTTGTATAGATAAACTGAAAAAAAGCAGAATACTCCCCTTAATTGGTGGGTTTAATTCAATCAGCTGAAGGACTTCACAGAACAAAGAGGAACCTCCACCAAGGAAGAGGGACTTCTGCCAAGGACTGAATGTGGAGACTAGCTGCAAGCTTGACTATTCCTTGGGCTTCCAGATGACCCATCTACAACTCATAATCCACACATGCTAACTTCATACTCATGTGAGCCACTTTTTAAAAAATCTCTCTATATTTGATATTGATAGACACAGATACATATATGAACATAGAACTGTCTATGTGTCTGTCTACCTATTTATCTACTCCTCTTATTAGTTCTGCTTCTTTGAATAAACCCTGGCTAACACACCTTAAGAAAAATGATCTAGAAATTATTTAGTGAAGTATCATAATGCAGTTTGTGGGTTGTTATCTTAATGGTCTCTTTAACATAACACAAGGTATTTTTCTACATAGTGTTGAACTAATATTAAGGATTGCAGCTTGTGTTTATGTGTCTATTTTTTCATATATGCACACGTTTCAAGCTTGATGGTGTTAGTGCTGTAAAATAAGATGTAAGAGCAGGACAGCTGTAGAACTAGCCTAGAAATCTTGCACAAAATGACCATATCATTGATCATGTTATTTCATGTAACATATGTATGTGTTAAGGGCTGAACAGAATCATGTCAGTAAGGACTTAGCTCATGAGACTCTGGGATCTGACCATGCAACTTGGAAATCCATAAATAGGGTCATAGGAATGGATTGGAACATTCAGGCCTTAGGTGACACTGCCAATTAGGCTAATTCCAAAGAACCTCTGTTCTTCTCCTCAGGCTTTTCAGCTGATTGAATCAGGCCTGATCAATTATCTACAAAAATTTGTCTTCAGGTCAGTTGATTATGTACTTTAATAACCTCTACACTACACAATTCCTTCACTGCAGCAGCATCTAGATTAGCATTTTTAGAAATCAATGAGAAACACAAAGTAACCAATTTGAAACAGAATCCCTCATATTCTACCCTTTGCCTTCTTGACACAAATGTACACCTCATGAAACTGCATGGCCTTCCCAAGAAAGGCAATAACCAAGCAATACTTTCATATAACAAGACAAAACTACCCCAGGCACAACTGAAAGCATGCTAACTTCTTCTCTAGAAGAAAATTCTAGGACCTTAAGTGATGTTTACCTTTTCCTTTGGATATTCTGAAATTTAAATAATGTGATATCAGTTTACTATTATTATTAATACATTTTGTTAAATGATAAGGAAGAAAACAAACTCTATATACCTATGTATGTTCATATATGTATTCATATGTATGTATATTTATGGAAGAAATTAAAACTAGTATAATCTTTGTTTCTATACACAATCACACGGCCACAGCTGGCACATTCGTCCTCCTATGGAAAGGGGTACCTTCTAATAACTGCAGTTAGGGCCTAAAACTGCAGATCATACCTAAACCTGTATGAATTATGTTTCTTACTTCAGAGTAATGTTTTGTTTTCCCGTTTGTTCCGAGGGTCCAAACAAAGTTCAAAAATATTAAATGGAAAATTCCAGAAATAAGCAAGTCATTATTTTTAAACAACTTTTATCATAGCATATTTTTAATTGATCTGTTATATTTACTATGGTTAATCTCTTATTGTGCCTAATATGTAGTTTACATTTTTTCCTAGGTTTGTATGTATAGAAACAATACAGGACACATAGGGTTGGCTATTACTTGCAGTTTTAAGCATGCACTGGGAGAAATGAGCACATTACCTACGGATCATGGAGGACACACATGCACAGACTTGATTTCTTTTTCATGTTAATGCTTACATAATCTGGCACTTTGAGGTGCGACGGCAAAACCAGCAGGAATTTCTTAATTCTTCTTGAAATGTTGAAGGATACAAGATTTGTTGTTGTCATAAATCTTAGCAGCCTCAACCTAATATTTGGTTCCTTATAAGTTGCCAACTTTCACCCTTTTACTTAAAGGAAACACTTTGCGGCTTCCATTTGGCATATCTGAGTTGCCTACATCATCATTCTTGCACTTCAGAACCCCTTCTTTGACCTTTTTATTTCACAATATTAACATCATGAAGTCTTGAAACACAGGTAATATGAAAAGAGACACATAGACACAAGCTGTAATCTTTAATATCACATCATGACCATGTGAAAAGAAACCAGGAGTGATGTTAAAGAGGACATTAAGATAAGGAACCACAAAATGCATTTTTACTGCTTTACCAAATGATTTCCCAGTTTCTTTCTTCTGGGGTGTATTAGGGTTATTTCAAATAAATAGAACTAATAATATGAGAAGATAGACACATAGATAGACAGATCTAGATCCATGTCTGTGCCTATGTCTATCCACATCACAGAGAGGGAGAGAGATAGTGAGTGTGGAAGATGGCCAGTGCAGATTAAGCAGGGGAGACTGGCAGCCTGGAAGCCCAGGGAAGAGTCTTGCTTACAGCTCAGCTCCAAAGGCAGTGTTCTGCTGGCAGAAGTCCTTCCTTGGTGGAGGTCAGTCCTTCAAAATATTGGATGAAATCCACTAACATTAAGACTAGTAATCTTCTTTCATCAAATCTGTTGATTTCAGTTTTAATCTTACCTATAAAGCACTGTTCCAGAAATCTCTAATGTTCTATCATATACCTGGGTGTCATGATGTAGTCAAGTTCACACAACATGTTAATCATCACATAAAGTAACATTAATTCTTCATTCGTGCCACATCTCATGCTTGTAACTTGTAATTGTCAAGGCAATTATTTAAAAAAAACTATGAAAAAGAGAAGGTTCTGAGTATTTGAGATGAGACATACTCTCATATTTTTAATGATTGTTTAGCCAGTACTCTCCCCACTTCTTTCAGACAGATGTGTTATATTTGATATGCTTATCTTTTATATATTTGTTTTTTAAAGAGAGAGAGAGAGAGAGAGAGAGAGAGAGAGAGAGAGAGAATTTTTTAAGATTTTTTTTTTTTTTTTTTAGTTTTCAGCAGACACAACATCTTTGTTTGTATGTGGTGCTGAGGATCAAACCTGGGCTGCACACATGCCAGGCAAGCTTGCTACTGCTTGAGCCACATCCTCAGTCCATCTTTCATATATTAGCCTAATGACAGTTAGCTAAAAGAATTAAAGTGGATGAAAATTTCTGAGATGTAAATTCATCTAGAAAAATTTAAAGGAATGATTAAAGTCTTTTTTTTGGCATTTAACAAATGATGCTTTGTTTAAAAAATAAACATTATTTTATGACTAAATAAACAAAAACAGAATGCAATTATAAATAACAAGGATTAGTTTATTTAACTTACATTAACATTGATTAATAACAACACAAAACTAAATCCATTAAAAGCAAAAGGTAAAATGAAAACAAAATCAGTATTTCTGGGCCATGATTTCAGCTGACCCTAGTGTGAGAAAGCACAGGCAAGTTTCCTATATTTTATAAAATAACACACAACTCTAGGCTTTTTAAATGTTTTCTAAATGATAGTGCTATACATCTTATGGTCTAAATCATTTTAACAAAGAAATAGGTAATATGCATTCTTTGTAAATCAGATTTCCTTAAATATACTAACCAATAACTAATAATGGAGCTAGGTAGTATACGATGGTATGATAATCAAAAGAAAATTGGCTGTTATATTGTCCAGCCCCTCATGAAGTACATATATTTGATCAAAAAATATTCTACAAATGCCAAGCCAACCTCTCCTTGAAGATCTCAATGGTAATAAGAATAAAAATTTCCAGAGAAATTTTAGTTTATTCATTTTTCAATAATTATTTTATATAGAAGCACTTTCTATACATTTTACCAATTAAATTTTATTCTCTTATTTATGGTTTCACTCCTCAAATCTGATTTCTTTTACAACTGTATTCTACTTTTTAAAGTTAATTGTCATATCCTCATAATTGTTCACAGTAGGCAAATTCATTTCTTATGCCTAAGCTTTTGTTTTCTTCTGAATCTTATGCATACTAGTGGGGGCATGTTGTAGGTTAGGGTTAGTTGGTCATTTATTAAAATCCAAATATTTATATTTCAACTTAGTATTCTAAGATGAACTCTCAATTTTGTTTCTGTCTTTCTCTCTGTCTCTGTACACATCTCTCTCTTTCTCTGTGTGTGTTATGGTTTAGATATGAGGTCTCCCCCAAACGTGTATGTGTTAAAAAAATTATAAGAAATTTTAGAGGTGAAATAATCAGGTTAGAAAAACTACAAAGTAATTAGTGGATTAATCCATTGATAGGATTAAGTGGGTGACAACTCAACTGTAGGCAGGTAGAGGGTGGATGGAAGGTAGACCACTGGGCGTGACTTTGGGGTTCATACCCTTGGGGAGCAAGAGCTCTTTCTGCTTCCCTCCACCATGCCCTTCTGTCTTGATGACTCCTCTTGGGCCTAGAACAATGGAGTTGGCCACCTATGGGCTGAGACCATATTTTGATATTAAAATTAAATCAAAATGAAGACAGAAGAGCAAATCTGATACAAACAGACTCCTTCTCCACCTTGTTCTTGTCAGATCTTTTGGTCACAGCAACAAAAAAGTGAACTAGAACAATATCACATATGTGTATCGCTTTATTTCTTCCTTTAAATATATTTTATTTGGATTTTCACATTTAGTATCTAGAAGCTGAGGTCACGAGATCACCTATAATATGACCTAAATTTACCTACCGGTTAAATGGTAAATGTGGGACAAAAAGAGACGGTAAATATCAGTTATCATATACTATTCTAATACAAAGATTTTATCACTGGCTTTTCTAGTTGAATGTGTAAGAGTGTCAATTCCTTTCCAGAGAAACTTAAGACAGATGCTGCGTAACAGGATACTTACCTCCTCAAAATTTCACCCTCACTTCACCTCCTGGCAACAAGGTAAATGTTTTTTTGTGTGTGTTTGTTTGTTTTGTTTTCAAATTTCTGTTGGCATGACTGAAGAGGCTATGTATGAGATGGATTTCCAATGGGAGCAACCATAGTAACTGACTAACATGAACAAGCATGGAGATCCTGTTTACAACTGGACTGGAATAGTTCTGGAACAACAGGGAGCAGACATGTAAAATAGATGAGGAATATTAATTGGTTCATGTGGAAGGACTCTCCTGTGTTTAAGATTTGACTTTCTCTGAGGAACCAGGCAATAAAACACTGTTAAAATGACTCTGGGAGCTTAAAAATGTATGGCTTATCTTCAGTAAGTGAAGATGCAAGATTTCCTTTATCAGTGTGAAGAAATCATTGTATAAAAGATACCATAAAATGACTGTCCCTTGGAAAAGACAGTCCCATTCCATTCACTAAGCTGGATGAAAGTTTGCTGGTGAAATGCATTCTGACTATGTTCAGGTCAGTAGAGCTTGTTGGCATCCATGAATGAATCATTGCTTTGAAATGACCAAAGACAGAGGGGATACCTCCCCTTGGAATTTCTCAAGTGCAAAGATGCCTGTCAAAAACTCCCCAATGAATGGTGACATCCTGCTTGAAGGGGATTCTGTACTAGAATTTCCTAGATCATAGCCCTGAGTTCAAAGGCCAGCTGCCTGGAAGTACAGTTATGGGTGCAAGGTGATAGATAGGCTGTAATGGAGTTATTTTCCCTTCAACTTTGGCTTTGTTTGTCTTAAAGAAGAATTCTCACAATTAAACCTTTTGATGTTGAAACCTATATAATTAATATGCTGAGCTGGTTTGTGGTCAGTTTGCCTTCACCAGAGGCAGGCTGAACCACTGAGTCCTGCCTATTTACTATTTTTGTATCTGTCTGTGTTTTTTCCAATCCCCTTGACACCCACCACCTAGTTCAGGAAGCTGAGTGGACAGCCATGCAGGTATCAACAATAGCTCTTTTTTCAAGCCACAACTAATAGCAGGAAATAGGCTCCCTAATTTCAAAGGGGATGACAAAATTTAAAATAGCGAATGTCTTGTAGCTCTGAACCTTTAGAGACAATGTGGATATTTCAGAGTGGAATGGCAATCAGAGGTCAATAAATCATATTATTCCAAGGGATAACATAGATAAGGATTTTCCTGGAATTAAAGATATTTCCTGAATAGCATTGCATAAGTATTTTACTTGCTAGAAAACTTTATATCTCTTTTGATTGTCTATAGCAGTATAGCAGAGTTACTGCCATTCATATATATCAAAATTAAATCAAAATGAAGACAGAAGAGAAAATCTGATACAGAAAATAAACATGTTCAATAGAATTTCTCTGCATTTTTTTAAGTGTAGATCTTGCAGACATCAGGTGATTGTCCTTGTGAAGTTTAGGAAAATTGAAAGAATCTAGCGATGTTTGCTCTCAACTGCTGTGAAAAATACAGCAGGAAGATGGAAAAACTAGACATGAACATGAAAAAATGCAAACAGAATTCTCACAATGCACATTTTTAAAGACATGAAGAAACTTCATGACTTTGAATTTGTCAATGATTTCTTGCACATAATATAAAAAACACAAAGAATGAAAAATATGTAAACTAGACTATATTAAACTTAAAACTTTTTGTTAATCAGGGATGCAATCAAAGAATGAAAAGGTAATCCATTAAATGGGGGATATATTTATAAATCATGTATCAGGAAAGGAGTTGATATTCAGAATATAAGAAGAAATCCTAAAACACAGCAATGAAAACAAAAATTCAGACCCCAATTAAGAACGTGCAAAGGACTTGATTACATGTTTCTCCAAAAAAAAAAAATACACAAATAAGTTGAGTGTGGCAACACATACCTGTAATCTCAGTGACTCAGAATGCTGAGGTAGGAGGATCACCTGTATGAGGTTAGCCAAGCAACTTAGTGAGACACTCTCTCAAAAATTAAAAAGGTTAGAGAGGTGGATCAGTGGTAGTGTGCCCCTGGGTTTAATGTATGGTACTACTACTACTACTACTACTACTACTACAACTACTACTACAAATAATAATAATAATAATAATAATAATAAAATAGAAAATAAGAAAAATAGTCAATCAATAGATGATAAGATGCTCAGCAAGCATCACTAATTACTAGAGATATTTAAGTCAAAACCTGAATGAGAAATCACCTCATACTGTGGGGATGACTACTATCAAAATACAAAAAAAATATAGAAAATAAAATGTGCTATTGAGAATTGAAGGAAATTGGAAACGTTTTTGTAATGTTAGAGATAATAAAAAATTTTACAACTGCTATGGAAATTAGTACGATTACTCTTCAAAAACTTAAACATGGAATTACTGATTTAGAAATTCTACTTGTAGTGCATACCCAGAAGAACCAGAAGATGATTCTCAAAAAGATACTTGTTCATTCATATTATTGAAGCATTATTTGCAAGAGCCAAAAGACGAAAACAAACCAAGTTGTTCATCAGTGGCTCAATAGATAACTAAAATATGATATATACACATATAAAAATTACATTCAGCCTAAACAAGGAAGAAAACTTTGACAGATGCTACAACGTAGGTTTACCTTGAGGACATTATGTTGAATAAAATAAACCAGACAAAGAGATGATACTATATGATTCCACTTATATGACATACCTAAATTACCAAATTCAACATGAAATATAACAGAATGGCACATTCCCAAAATGTCAGAAAAAGGGAGGAAATGAGTGTATTGTGTAATAAGGAGGGTTTCTCTTTTGCAAGATGAAAATACTGCAGATGGATAATGGCACAACAAATTGAATGTACCACTAAAGTGTGCACATAAATGGTTAAGACAGTAAAATTTCGCTATGCATTTTATGAAATTTGTTTCAAAGTCAAGTGAATAAAAAGACTTACTGTTAAAACTAACATGTTTATTTCTTCTTTGGTAGATTAGATTTAAATATCTATATTTTACCAATAATAAATTATTTTTTTTAGTTGACCATATGAACTAATGGGACCATGTTTTTACACACAGACTTACCAATCTAAATTCTGTACTTATAGGATATATGAAGTTGTCCCTTAATATCCATAGGACATTTGTTACAGGAATATTACACATGGAAACAAAAATCTAAAAATGCTCAAATCACTTGTCAAAAATGGCAGACAGCATATAACCTATGCACTTTCAACTGTATACTTTAAATCATCTCTGAATTACTTGTAATACCAAATGCAGTGTAAATATTATATTAATAGTTTTAGTGCTGTATTGTTTATGGAATAATGACCAGAAAAAATCCTTACATGTTCAATGCAAATGCAATAAGTTTCAAATATTTTGTGCATAGCCCATTGTATCCACAGATTCAGAACCCATGGATATGGAGGTTTGATGTGTATTTTTATATACATAAATATGTAGTATGGTTGTAACTTATTGTATAAAATCTTACAATAATTAGTACCCTCAAAAGAAAATGTATGAGATTTTGACTAATTAGATAGTCATTTAAGCCTATAATTGCTTTGAATGCTGTGATGTCCTGCTCAGATTTCTTCATCAATACTAAGGAATTTGTTCCTTTTGATACTAAAAGCATTGATTTCTCACAGTCTTTGCCAAGGCTTTTGCATGAAGTTCTTTGACCTTTACCCAAACTCATGTCCCTTTTTTGGGGACACCCTTCACCCAATAACTACACTGTACAGGTAATCTGAAACTACACCTACTTTGCCTATGCATGAAACACTCTAATAACCCTGCTGAACCTTGTGAAATCACCTTAGTTATCTGCTGCAACACATAGGTTTTTCAGCTAGTTTTCACCTTAGCCATCCTCTCTTGACTTCCCCAAAGGTGCATTAAACTTCAGTTCTGCAGAGACCCTTTCCAGATTTTATCCAGGGGGACTTTTTTGCTTTGTATATGAGGTATCCCCAATAGCTCCTATTAATGTAGGAAGGTTCACAGGTAAAATTATTATAAGAGCTGAAAACTAATCAGTCCAACTAGTTGGAATGGCCTGTCTGGCTTGTTACTGTAGGCAGGTGGAGTGTGGATGGAAGATATAGGTCACTGGGTATGTGTCCCAGAAGCCTCATTTTCCCTGATACCCCTTGCCCCTTTCCCATCTCTGTCTCTGGGCTTCCATGAGCAGAACAGCACTCCTGCACCATTTCCTTCCACTGTGGCATTTGGCCTCACCTTGGTTCCAGAGCAATATTGTCACCATCTATGGACTAAGACGTCTAAACCACAAGCCCCAGATAAACCTTCCTCCTCTAAATTTTTCTTGTCAAAGATTTTGACTACAGCAAAATGAACTAAAACAAAAATTGTTACCAAGTGTGGGATGGTTGCTGGACTAAATTTAACAAGAAGACTTTAGAAATTGTTTATAGGAGAAATTTTGAAAAGTTTAGAGGTGAAACCTGGAAAAGCTTTATAGTGTTTGAGCAAAGCTTAGTAGGTGATTCTGCTAGGAACTCAGAAGTGTAGAATGCTGATAGGAATACACACTGTGCTCATGAGTTTCAGAGGATTCTAGTGGGATTGGACTAGAGGCCACTCATATTATATTCTGCAAAGATTTTGGCCAAATTTTGCCCATGTCCTGAGACTTTGTGGGAGGCTAAACTTAAAAGTGATGCACTATTTAATCAGGTGGAAGAAATTTCAAGACATGACAGCATTCAGTCACTGGCTTGGACATTGCTAGTAACTTTTAGCCAGGTTTATTGTGAGAATTGGTGCAAAAAATAACAGAGCTAAAGGATTAAAAATAATTTCAGTTTGGCAGAAAAGTGCAGGTAAGGCTGAACTAAGGAAGATGACCATAATGAAGAAATTACTGCCACAGAAGAGATGTTAAGTACTTTGAATAGAAACAATAAAAAATATACCTTGAGGACAAATCAGGCATTTGCAATACCACATTCACCACAGGCTCCAGGATATAGATGATAAAATTCCTTGAAAAGAGATCATTGGGGCACCCAGCTTGTACAAGCAGACCTCGGAAGTTGATTCATCATGCTGAGATATTCAGGCACTCACAGGCTTCTGCAGCCAGGACATCAAAGGGTCCAGGTCCTGTACAAACTGGTGGCAGACCTTGGCATCATCTACATGGTGCTGGTTCTACAGGAATCCAGAATGTTCAAGTTAAGGGACCTTGGAGGATTCCATTGAGATTTCAAAGGCAGAGTGAAGAGGCCAGGCAAATTGTGGCAGGTTTGGGATTCCTGAAGGATTTCTTTCAACAGGAAATTCATGAAAAGGTGAAGGTGAAGCCAAAGATGAAATGGAGACTCAAGCAATTAATAAATGCTAGTAAGGTGGAAAACTGCTGGCTGCAGAAAGAGCTAGGCTAAATGAGTGTGCATCTGCACTATGAGAAAGCCCAAAGAGGGAGGGCTGTTGGAGCCCTTTGGAGAGATTATATCTTTCAATCAAGTCTCCTAAATTTTTCACAGAGTTACAGGACCTGTTGCTCATCTGGGTTTTGGTCTTGCTTTTCCCCTATTCTTTATTTTTTATGTCTCTATTCCTCCCTTTTGGATGAGCATATTTACTCTGTTCCAATGCATATTGAATATATGTAACTTGCTTTTAATTTTTACTGTGTCTTATAGCCAAGAGTTTTCTTGAGTCTCAGATAAGACTGTGGGCTTGGTCTGGACGTGTGGTTAATGTTGAAACTCTTAAGACTAGGAGACTCTGGAGATAGACTAAATGCATGTCGATTGAGACATGAGTATTTTGGGCAAGGGATGGAATAATAAGATTTGGATGTGAGTTTTTCCCTTTAAAATTCCTGTCAATTAAGGAATTTTCAAATTTAAATTGGTCAAATTATGATAGCACAAACTTAATTAGTCTGCCCAAGATTGGATGGATTAACTAGGTGGTAGCTATATAGGCAGGTAGAGTACACCTGTAGGAAGTAAGTCACTGAGGGCATGTCCTGGAAGGATGGCACTTCTAGCAGCCCCTTCCTTCCTCTCTCCCACTCTCTGTTTCCTGACACCAATATGACCTGAGTAGATTTTCTCCATTGGGCATTTCTTCTATGGTGTGCTTCCTCATCTTGTGCTCAGAGCAATGTAGTTGGCTGTCAGTGGACTGAAACCTCTGAAATCATTAGCCCCAAGTAAACCTTCGCTCTCCCAAGTTGTTCTTATGAGAAATTTCAAGTCAAGTTGTAGACTTCTTTCTGTTTGCAGCTGGACCCAGCAATGAAAACAAAAGAGTAAGCCTGTCAAGGCATTTTCCAGAATCATAATTCTTTATGTGATTCTACAACCATTACCCAGGGACATTTTCATGAAAATGCAGAAAGTTATTTAAATGATGTTATGAACACAGAAAATTGTAAAATATGAAAACAGTACTCAATATCTAGGAGAAATTTTCATGAACTTCAATTATAATTCATCAATTGTCAATAATAGTTTCATGAAAAAAAATTAACAGGCAACAAGTGTAGGCATAAGAACAAGGAAATTTTTAATTTCCAAACACTGTTTCTTAATTCCAGATGTTGTATTTTAGTTAGCTTTTTTTACTACCATGACCAAAAGACCTGACAAGAACAACTGGAGGATGAAAAGTTTATTTGGGCTTCACAGTTTCATAGGTCATAGTCCACAGATGGCTGACTCCATTCCCCAGGGTTCCAGGTGAGGCAATACATAATGGTAGAAGAGTTTGGCAGAGGATAGTGGCCTTGGACATCACATCAGGAAGCAGAGAATGCTCTGCTCAGTAAGAAAATGATATACACCACAAAGGCGTGTCCCCTGAGACGTATCTCCTCCATATATACTCTACCCACCCACAGTTACTAAGTTAAACCTTGTTAGTGGATTAATGCACTGATTAGATTAGATTAAAACTCTCATCATCAAAGAATTTCACCTCTTAACTTTCTTACATTCTCTTACACAAAAGCTTTTGGGGGACACCTAATATCTAAACCATAATACCTGGTAAAAATATAGAGGGTCAGAAACAGAACCCCTACATTAAAAGTATTTGAAAAGAAGATACTGTCCATTTTCTTTCTTTTTTCTTTCATTTTTTTCTCTTTAACTTTCTAAAGATTTCATATTTCCAGTTATTTGGAGAGCAAAAATGTGTGTTGTTGCTACGTGAAAACAAAGTAATAAAAGGGAAGGATGGTAATGTAATACATCATACATTATGCAGTCAATTCAAGTCAAATATTGATAATGAATATGGATTCAGGCTCATCAGCATCACAAGCAATCAATCACACAGATTACAACTAAAATAAATTTTTATTAAAAGTAGGCAAAAGTAATCATAAAATATTTAGGTATATTTATGTTTATTATACTTTCCAAAATTTTGCAGATAGCTAGTGTACCATATTTACTTGCTCTTTACAAGTCATTATTGACTTCTCTCTGTTTGTAGCTGGTCCATGGACAATTTATTGATAAATCAAGAGATTTTTTATGGTTGCTACCATATGTTTACATGTTTTGTGTTTTATTTGCATGATTATTTATGTTGTTAACAGATGTTCACATTTAAGTGTGGATATCGTTTGGTACACTTGAAAAGGGCATTATTCCCAGTGGACTGGAGGACTGGAGCTCTGCTAATGATGAATGCACAATAGCAATGCTTCAGAGCTCATTTTTATTTTCTTGGGATTGTCTCTGGTTATAATTTGGAAAATTAAAATTCAGGTCAAAAGTAAAAAAAAAAATGAAGATTGTGTTTTAGTTTGTGCTGCTGTAACATAATACCATGAACTAGGTAATTTATAAAGAACAGAAATTTGTTTTGTCACTATCATAGAGGGTGGGATCTTCAAAATCAAGGTCCAGGCATCTGGCAAGGGTCCTCTTGCTGTATCATTACATGACAGCAAGCTGGAGGATGAAGGGGCAGAAAGAGCCATACTCACCTATTGTAATGTCTTAATGACCTCATGAAAGTCTCACCTCTTATGTTATATTAAAACAAATTTAATCCAACATGAATTACAAGAGGCACGTCAATTATATTGTGATATATTTTGTGATGTGAAGCTAAATACAGGATTATTTACAATATGATCTTCATTTATTTGACTTTCCCTCTCAATTAACAATCCAACTATTATTGAGGGTCACCCAATTAAAGGGAGAATTCCTTGGATTCAAATTAAATTTCAAGTACTTTTCTGTAGTATAAATTATAACTGAGTCTAACCTGAAGAACATCATGTATCATCAAGGATCTTAGAGAGCTGCAAACTGAACAAGAATAGACAATTTTGGTATCTTTGCTTTGTGGAATAATATGTTTTCAGAAAAAAAAATTATGGTCAGTTTTACCTTTAAAAGTGGAGACATTTAACAGAGTGCCCCAAACACAGTCCAAAGTCTCCATAGGACATAGATGCATAGATCCAATACAAACATCTTCAAGACACTCATCTTGGCCTTCTTTTTAAAAAAATCTAATTAATATTTTCTTATTATAAATCTGAAAGTTAACATGTACATTAAAATATGACTTTATGGGTTATATTCCTTAAGTAAATTTGTGGAGAATGTTGCCTTTATCCCTCACATTATATATTGTAATTACATTTGTTAACCAGACTGGGAAGTAATTACGGGAATGACCTGATGTTCATAATAAAACCAGAGTTTTAGCAAATTTTCTATAAACAAATTTTACAATTGTAAATTTCTCAATCTCTGGACCAATAATTCATCTTTAAAATCTCCACAAAATGATATTTTTAGGAACTCAGTTAAATATATGTGGAATAAATTAACTATGAAATATACTATTTAACAAACATCACCCTATTGACTCATCTGAAATTAATAGACTGTCAAATTAAAAAAAAATTGTAGTTGCAGATGGACAGTATACCTTTATTTTTTGTTTATTTTTATGTGGTGCTAAGGATCAAATCCATTGCATCACATGTGCTAGGCAAGTGCTCTGCCACTGAGCCATAGCCCCAGCCCTCAAATTTGTTTTTAATAGTAAATTGCTCCATTATTTATAATAATTAGTAAATATATTTTGTAAATATTTTAAATAATATTTGCATTTAATGAATCTCAAAATCCTACATTTTGATTGATAGTATTTATATTATAGTTTCCTTCTAGATTAAAAATGTTGATATCCTTATATTGACTTTGATCTAGGAAGGTATTTTTATTCTACCTCAAAGAGAATGCATGGGTCTTGCCTATATGAAACAGTAAAAATTTAGTCTATTTTATGACAGCATCATGTGACTGGGGTTTCCCTCTTTCCAAGCCACTTGTTATATTTCAAATTTGAACTACTGAAAGGGTGTGTTTCATTAAATGGAGCTAAAAACTTCCTAGCAGGAAATATAGATTTTCTTTGGAGGCAATGAAAGAGCGATATATGACTCTTCATATATGAAATAGTGTTCATATTCTTTTGGAATAAGCTAATTGTTCATATTTCTGATACCAGTACTCATATCACATAGCAGTGAATTACTATTTCTTCTGGGTCAGACTTGGCTAAAGTATATGCAATTTGTAGATATTGTTCTTTGCATGTATTCTTATTTTAGTGTCAGAAACCTGAGATAAATCACCATGTCATCATCAAAGCACAGTTCATTGAGAGTTTTTCTATCTCCTAGAAGATACAAAAACAATCATATTAATTCAGCTAGCTTTATTTTTTAATGCCATAACCAAGGTTTTGACACATCCATAGATGATTTCAGACATACTGATGCATGCTGAACTTTCAAGGCATTGTATCTGTCCTTGTGTCACTGTTGGTGAGAAAAACAGATTTTGTACATAGGTGAATAATGTTTTTATCAATTTATTTTGACACAGATTGTAGCAAGTCATTAATGGGACAGAATACTGTTAGTGTTTAATTTTCCTACCTAAAAACATTAAATAATGCCTGAAATACCAAGTAAACACCTCTGTTTTAAAAGTAAAAAAATGAGCATAGGGTGACAGAGACTCTTATTGTTTATCAAAAATACTTCTCCCACCTCTTCCTCAAGGGCATGCAGACTTTATTCCTTAAACTCAGACAGGAGCATTTGACCTGCCAACAGAACACTTGAGCCCCTGGCAGAAGTGTATTTCCACATCCCTTTTCTCTTTGTGCTCTGCACCCTAGAAATGGCAATCAGGCCTTGGCCTTGTCAGTGTTGAATACATTGGGGAGAGCTGGACCAAGATTGAGATCTCAGGTCTCATAGTCAGCAAACAGGCGAGTGGCATAGAGACCTGGAACATCAGCTCTCAAACAGTATTGGAGAGAGAAAAAGACTTCTATTAACCTGGAGTCTCTTTACCAGTGCCTTAGACCACAACACCTTAGCTTGGCACACCCTTGTTTTTGTAAGAAGAAGAAAGTGGGTGGGTGGGTAGGAGGAGGAGAAGAAGAACAAAAAAGTAAATCATATAAATATATCCAGCAATTTTTTATAGACAGAATTCAGAGATCTGTGGGTAAATGTGTGAATTTAGCATTAAATGACTGGAATGACTAATCACAATCATGCATCAATAGTCTCAGGGCCTATCTCTATGCACTCTCAATCATACCTAAATACTTCAATTTTGCACTTGTGCCAAGAAATTTCTTGAGTACTAAGACATGAGTGAGTTCCATTTAGCCTAGAGTGAACAATGAAAAACAGAACTTAAAATGGCAAATGAAGTGAAAATATTTCATTTTGTATTTGTTACAAACTAAAAATAGCAGTCCTGTTAGACTTCAGAAGGGAAAAAATTGTAATGTATCACCCCATTAAAAGTCATACTGAGAAGTACAAGTACAATAAAAATTACCTAAGATGTTTTTATTATATTATGTAAACATTCATAACTTGTCAATAATTTTACATTTTTAAGAATATTTTCCTGTTAATATTATCTAGCAGATTGACTCCTGAAGCCTCCTTACAGTGCTGTTACTATGACTGTTCCCTTTGTCATGAGATTCAGTTTCATGTAGCATCTGCTTTCCTGATTTCTTGTTGTTAAATAGTGAAATGTTTTCTGATCTAAAGAATGCATGGCGTTCAACTTTACCAAATGGATAAAATTTTAGGATAAAATCCATCTATTAAGGGGGAAATAAGCTAAAGATTTTAGTAATGATTTTGTAACTGTAGTGTCTTTACAACACTTTGAAGAATCACTTTGTCACTCAATTAAATCAATGAGTTTATTTTATATTATAAAGTATACTGTTCTTTATTATTACTGAAACAAATTATTTCACAAGATATGTTTTTTTTGATCTGGTAAGTGGTCTACCAGTTGATTTCTTCTAAAATTTTAGAGCAAATTATGAACACAGAAGTTCATGATATCATACTTTATATTTAAAGGGGTTTACTTTTATTTCAGGTATTTTTGTAAGCATTTAGTACTTATTATTAAGTATCCCTGACAGAAATGTGGCAGAGTTTAAATAATTTATTAAAACCACAGTTATAAAACAATGAAATCAAAATTCAAACCCAAGCAATTTGTTTTCTGAGGCAATTACTTAAAAACCATCTTCAGAGGGCCTCAAAAGTCACAATGATATAGTACAGCTTATAATTTTACATAAGTAAATTAAGGTCCAGATAAGGAACACCACTTATCTAAGTATGCACCATTAAATAATATGTGTTCTTCCTAGAAAGTTTCAAGATGTCCCAATACTCCACAACATAAATTAAGCATGCCTTTATTTAAACAAGAAATTTTAATAGCAATTTTAACAAGCCACTTAAGGCAAAATATTTATTAACATCTACACAGTAAAATGGAGCATGGAATTTGCAATTGAAATATTATTATGTCTAACACCAGGTTTTACACGAACAACTATATATCTTACCATAGAAAATACCATCAGATGGTATAACAGGCAAAAATGATTTACAAAATGTAAGAATTCACATTACATACCATTAGTCTGCAGGAAAAGAATCACAAATAAGAGTGTATTTAACATCACAAATGACTTGTCTCTACATTAATTGCATATCTGTATATTTCTAAGAGTATTTATTTAGAAATGAACAACTTGCATTTTGAAAGGAATCAAAAGAAAACATATTTTTACACCAAAAAAATATATATTGAACAGTCTGGCATCTGCAGAGTTTCCATCATCTCTTCAATGTCTCTTCTCCAACCTTGAAAGTGCAATGTCAGATCCGCTACCTAAATAGACTCTAGTTGGAGATAACCAGACAGTAAACCCCTTAAAATTATTTCAGTCTGCAAGGAATTTTACAACAACCTGGCTTTTAAAAAATATTCTGTTATCATTCCATGAGTGAGGGAGATGGAAAAGTATAATATTCCTGACTTTTTGAAGATGAATGCCTCTACTCCTGAGAATGTATTTATCTGATTACTTCCTACTGAAAACTCAGCTTACATTCCTGGGTCCAGGGGAAGGATTCTGTTACATATGGCCAGGGTTATGTCAGGGTAGCAGAGTTAATTGGCCTTCCAGTTTAATAATACTTGGAGAACATTTTATCTCTAGCTGTTTGTACCCCTCTTTAGAGTACAGGATTCTAAAATGTTTTATTTGGAGCTAAACATTCTATTTACAATTACCAATGTCACTCTTAATATCCTATCATATTCAACTTCAAAAGTTATGACCAAATGTCTTGTTTCGAAATATTTTTAAGATACATATTAAAGAAACCATAATACTGAAGGCTTAAAATACTTTATCTTTTAAATCTTGAAACTATGTATGTTCTTTCCTTCCATACTCAGCCATGTGTGTGTTACATCTGCTTGTTCTCAGCCTAGAAAGATCAAGATAAATCCCCACCCACAATTTGATTAGGATGTGGAGACTGATTATTCCACTCACAGTAGCCAAGACTATTTGGAAAGTTTTATGGCTTCCAAACTTGAGGTTTCTGTGGAGTCAGGGGCGGGGCTTCAACACAGTTACAAAATGACATGCAGGTGAAGAAAAGCCTTGGAGTTTCACATTATAATAAGGGGGAGGGACCAAGACTGTGGTCCCCATATATCCCCAAGGAATTTTATGTTGAATTTTCTGCCTGCCCCAGAGTTCTGATCAGTTTTTCCAGAGGTGGAGCAGAAAGGAAGAATTTACAAGCATTGTTGGTTCATTCTTTGTTTCAGAAACTCAAAATGTAAAAGTGAGTAGTGAAATTTGGAAACTTTTTGTTCTCTTCAAGCTTCTGTTTATTTACTTATTTATTTAACTTTTATAATTTTTATTTTTGTTTCACTAAACACTCAAACCCAGGGTCCCACACATGCCAGGGAAGGGTTCCTACTCTAGAGTCACATCCTAACCCCTGCTTCATCCTTTATTGTGTATTATATCTGACCTGTTTCTGTATCACAATCTAAGCAAAAAAGGATTCATCATAAAATAATTTTTGAATTCTACATAGAATATAAATATTCCTTGTGTGTGACTGATTTTGTGCTGTGATCAGCATATGCGCAGGTTACAACGTTGAGCCTGAGGTTTTAATCCCTTCTGTGCTAGGAAATGGCATAAACATGCTCCACTCCCACCAGAGGAGAGCCTGGCTCATGCACTGACACCGTCTCAGATAAACACACAGCTCCCGACTGCTCTGCCTCAGAAGCCATCCAAGCAATTTTAAAATCAATTTGGTATTTGACAGAGAGCCATTCCCGTTCCCACAGGAAGGCAGTGGCATGCTGAGGCCACTTAGTGTGAATAAAATTTTGACAGCAGCATTTTGCTGAAGTTGGTGGTTGTGTGGCATATTTTTTATCCTCAAAGCCCAATTATAAAAAAAGGAACATGATGATGGCCTAACATAGAGGTTAAAGTAACAAAATCTATGGTCTTAACCTCAGCAGGAAGGCCATTTGTGGAGGGTTTATTATTTTAACAATGAAGAAATTAAATTCTTGTCAGATATCTGAAATTACTATGCAAAGGCAAAAAGCTGATTCCAAATTTGCTGCCAAAGGCTGGCATAAATACAATGACCATTGAATTATATTTAGCAAGGACAGGCAGCCTCAGGAAATAACATATATCAAGCAGCAATTTTAATTTAACCAATCTGGCATCATTGCCTTATTGTTTAATATGTATTGCATGATAAAACTAAATCAATGTATTTCATTCTACATACTTTGACAATCCATATAAATTTTATTTGAATTTAAATCATTAGCTATATGTTCCATAATTGATATTATCAGCTGGAAATTAATTATACTGAATGCAGATTAACCTTATCTATTCTTACCTAACTTAATAGCTCTAGTGTAGATGATATAACCTTATATTGAATTTTTATTTTGAGGCAGTACTAACTGAGTCACTTAGGGCCTCACTAAGTTGCTGAGGCTGGCTTTGAACTTGTGACTCACCTACCTCAGACTCCTGAGCCACTGGGATTAAAAGTGTGTGCCACCAAGCCTGGCTTCTTCCTTTTCAAGATTGTGTTGGCCATTATGAGTCTCTCAAAGTTCTGTGTTGAATTGATAATTGATTGTTCTGCATATGCAAAAAGTCATTAGGATTTTGATGAAGAACACATTGACACTTTAGTTTACTTCTGACAGTAGTGTTATCTGTTAAAGACAATATTAAATCTTAAACCAATTACCGATGCTATTGTCTTAAGACACTATTAAGTCTTGCAATCCATAATCATGGAATGTGTTTCATTGTATTTAAGTCTTCTTTATCTCCTAAGCAATGTTTTATGCTTTTAAGTGTGCAAATCTTTTACTTCCTTGGTAAAGTTTATTTCTTATTTTTTTTTGTCAAATGCTATTGAATATGGATTACTTTTGTATATTTCCTTCTCAATTCGGTGTGAATGCATTGAAATTAGCTACATTGATAAACTGCATTGATTATGTATCTTGGTAGTTGGTTAAATTATTAATAAGCCACAAAAAAACTTTCCCTCTTCTAAGTGAATCTTATCAGGTATTTTGGTCACAGTGACACAAAGATGACTAACACAGGGAATAATGTGTTCTCTGCTTTTATCAGTCATCCAGGACCTACCATGAAAATATAGGCTCTCTTCTTTTCCACATCACTGCAAAGCAAGGGAGGCCATTGATCAAGGGTAAATAAGAATACACAAGCTTCTCTAAACTTTTCAATTTGCATTTTTAAAAACTCAATATTCCAGCATTGGCTTTAAATATTTGACTCTTTCCATAAATCTTTAAATGTTGATTTTGAATTTTTCTGCTCAAATGTTCCATGTTTCTCTGGTCATTCTGACTGTTTTCTGCACACAATCTGCTCTTTCCATGATTTTTTTTTGTAACAATTGAAATCAGTTAAATTTGAATGGCTTTATGCAAAAGAAAAGATGTTTCCCAGTTATTTTTTGTTTAATAAAAAAATGAATCAGTGAAAAATCCAACCCCAATAAATCATTACAGACCAAGTATGTAGCTTCAAGAATATCAAAGGCCGAAAGCAGAATTATCAAGAGGGTGCTGCCTGGGCTGGGGATGTGGCTCAAGCGGTAGCGCGCTCGCCTGACATGCGTGCGGCCCGGGTTCGATCCTCAGCACCACATACCAACAAAGATGTTGTGTCCGCCGAGAACTAAACAATAAAACATTAAAAATTCTCTCTCTCTCTCTCTCTCTCTCTCTCTCTCTCTCTCTCTCTCTTTCTCTCTCCTCTCTCACTCTCTCTTAAAAAAAAAAAAGAGGGTGCTGCCATCACAATAATGGAAATCCAACTTCCATGCATCTGAGTGGATCTGCTCAATGTTTGAATCCTAAGGACTGAGGTTATTGTGAACTCTAGCCTTGTGGTTATTTGGGTAACTTTGGTAATTAAATCTCTTAGCAGGAACATGGAGCGGAGGCGGGGGACATTATTTAAAAGGAAAGGATGCCATGAAGAAGTAATATGTGAAAATCCCCCTGCATGTCAAGGGTGAGGACAAGGAGATGGAGTCTTTGTGTAACTCCTCTCTCTCACCTGGCATCCTCTCAATGTGTGCACAACAGCATAGCAGCCTAGTGCACACAGCTGCAAACACATTTACATAATTTTAGAATCTTCTTTGGGAACTTAGGAAGTGAAGTCTACTGCCCAATTAGATTCCAAAGATAATCCTACATGTGTCTTGAGATTCACTGAGTGCCTCAAAACCTGTCTGATGTGCACAATGGCATTGATGCAAAAGGGCCATGTGAATCTGGTCTGCTCTAAAAACATCATGTGTTGCTGGAACCCAGTAGCATATTCTATATAGACAATCCTAAAAAAAAAAAAAGGAAGAAATGATTATTTTAATTCAATTTTACTTTCTAAAGTTTGTTTAAAAGCATATATGTTAATCTGAAGTGTTTTTGTTATTGAGTATAAACCCATGCTGCTTGTGTATGGTACAAAATAATTAAACTAAAAAATTTACTTTTAAAGAAATGACTGAGGAAAACGAAAGTGAATTAAGGATGCAGTGTCAACCTTTACTCTTAATTTCCCTTCAGAATATCCAGAATTACCATTTGAAATTTGTTGAATTATTCATGCTCTTCCCATACTACTTATTTATTATTCCAGTTTTTTATTCATTATAATGCATTATTTCAGAGATGCTACTGTTTCTACACATGGGGCCTAGTCAATGAATTCTTTTTCATATTTAACACATTTCTATTTAACTATGCTTATGATTCCAAGTGAAAATGTTTTCTTTTCTTTCAGAATAAATCAAGAAGTTCAATTTCTATATCCATAAGCTACAGATTTATTACAGGAAAGGAAATACATGAATTTCATGATATTTGGCTTAAATATTTCATGTGTGTGCATTTCCATTTGGATATTCCTATTATACAACTCAACAAATAACTGAAGGGAAAGCAGTACTATATTTAGTTTTGCACATGCCATAGGCTTTATTTTTACTTTTTGTATTAAAACTATACTCGTCATAATCTGTTCTTGGTAACGACTAGTCGCAAGAAAATGCAATCAGTATAATTTATTTATAGAGGAAAATATACCCGAAATATTTTGTAGTTTAGTAAGGAGGAAGTTGATTATTTTGTAAAATATATATTGGGGCTTAGTTGTATTCTAGGTTTGTGCTTCATAAATAATTTTTGTCTACTTAATATAATTTAGGTGTAAAGATTTAGTTGTAGTAATAATTTCTGTAGCAATCAGATATTAAAAGTCAATCCCTTGAAACAAAAGGCAATTCAATACTAAGTTGATTATTATGTACACTGGGTAAAATAAATGTCCCGAATCACATGTGCTTTTGCAAAAGAGAAGTAGACTAAGCTATTAATTGTGCTTCTATTAAAGGACATAATGTTTTCTGGTCAACTTTTGATCTGAGTGTTAAGGTGGCAGAATTTTGTAAAGATGGTTTTTAATCTGTTTCATTATTACCCTTGTTTATTCCTTTCCAGATAAAGCAGTGGCATAACCATTTCTGCAGAATGGAGAGCACTGATAACAAGGCTTACATAAATTGAGCCCTTTAAAGTAATGCTCATTTGAAGTAATAGTCTTGACAATATTTCTTCCTTTCCATAGTTAAATTATTTAGGATGCAACATTTATAAGAAGGAACTTGATATTTTGAAAACCAAATCTAAACCTGTGAGAGACTCCCAGCTTTTGGAAGTCAAGTCAGTCCAATCTGAAGACTGAATCATAGAGATACACTGACCTTGCAAGACTTTTCTTTGGCCAGATTAAGATACTTAATTTCTAGTTAGGAAAAAAATACACTCAGAGGTTGGAGGACATGAAGAAAATGTAACTGAATTTCTCTTTCCTGAGAATTTCTTTTCTTAACTGCCTCACATCTGTTCCCCTCCACTTCACACTGAATGGGGAGAAAGAACAAGGGATTATTGAGGAGAGCCCCAAGAAGAAAACAACTATTTCCAAAAGGGCAATGGAGCCTGTTTCCAGGGGATAAACAGATTACTGCCAGAATCCAAGACAAGGTATTGCCAGCCTCCAGGTACAGAGCCAACCACTAATGTTTAAAGGGCTGCCTTTGTACCTGGTGTCTGTCAGTGAGCATGCATTGTAAGAAAAGAGAATGAGACCTAAGGAAAAAGCCTCCGTGGAAGACAGGCGATAATCAGATAAAGCAGACCCAACAGAGCTGAAAGAGAATCGAAGAATTAATCATGAAGATATTAAATGTCCCTAGAGGACTGTACACTTGAAAGAAAATATTGGAAACATTAACAAGGATCAAGAGATCCTACAAAAGAACTAAGTGCTAAAAGAAGGGTTGAAAACACCTAGAAATAGGAAAGATTTGAGGACATCTGTGACAATGAGAAAATTCAAGACTCAGAAAAATCAATAGTCACCAGTACTCGAACAATTGAATTTACTATTGTTTCAGTATTATATTTATTTTGATTGAAGATAAATAATTTTTTAAAAATTTAGGCATATTGATGTATTTTTTATTTCTCCACAAAGTATCTTCAGCTGCATATTTTTTTAAAAAAAATAATGTTTGTATCATTAGCATAATATTAGATAAATATAATTAGATATAAAGAAATAAACAAGGTGAAACAGTTGACGACTAGCAAGGTAATTTTCACACAGTGATAAATTAGTGGATAAAATACTTTTAAATGTCTTTTAAAATGGAATTTATGTTTCAATGGTGAACATATTGTTGATAGCTTATAGAAACTGTATTCTGTGTCTTGACATGAATATTTGAGTTCAAAATGAAATATATTAGAAGATGTCCAAGTAAATCTAGTATTATGTCATATGCTTTAGGAGAAGAAAGCAACTTCTATGATGCCACATTCCTGCTAGATTCATTATTGTCACCTGCATAATTATCTCCCCTCATTTTCACTCCTGGAATGAACAATGTTTCAAAACTTCCTAAAATGTCCTTAAAAAATAACTGAAAAAACTTAAGTTACTTCTCAGTAATTACTGGAATTTGGTGGAATGGAGGTTCCAGAATGGAGGTGATGGAGCAGCTTTTTAAAGAAATAATGGCCATAAATTATCCAAATTTGATGTGAATCATAAACTCTCAGATTCAAATGTTCAATAAGCCTCAAGAATAAGAAATAAATGAAAACTGCATCCAGGTATGCCATATTCAAATTTTTCAAAACCAGAAATAAAGAGACCATCCTAATAGGAGCTGGCCTGGAGGGGAGAGAGAGGATGAATACTCCATGAAGAGATTGAAACAAAGATGGCAACGGTTTCCCATCTGAGGAAGAACTTTAATATTAAATACATAAACACACTTAAAAAAAGAGAAAGAAGGAAAGGGAGGGAGAACAGGTGGGTGGGAGGGAGAGAGGAGGAGAGAAAGAGAAGAAAAGAAAGAAAGAAGAAGGAATCTAAGTAAGGTAGGTAGGTAGGTTGGCTCATTCTGGGTTAATAGTTAACCAAATATCTTTGGAAAAATTATAGCAATATAAAGATATTTCCAGACATATAAATTCTGAACGAATTGGCTACCATCTGACCTATCCTAAAGGTAACGTTGCAACAAATCTTTCAAGCAAGTCCTTTAAACGTGGCTGGAAAAAAAAAACAGAAAAGAAACAAGAGCTGCACAAAAGAATAAAGAGAATAAGAAGCTAACCACCTGGGTCAATGTTTAAAATTTATTTGTGATTACTTAAGGAAAAAAATTCACAATTATTTTAAACTGTATGAGAATAAAAGCAGAATAAGTCAAAATTGATTTTATCAAAGAAGAAATGTCTCATATAATTGCCCCCAACTTCTACCTGAAGAAAAAAAGAACAAGAAGTAGGAAACTGAAAACAATTAAGATCCAGTTAAAATTGAAGAATAAACAAAGGACGATTTATATATAAATAAACTGTTAATCTCCAACAGCTCTCATTCAGATTAGTTACCTTTCCTGTCATTTCTTTACACAGGTCTGCAATGAAAGCATTAGACAGCTGATACAGCAAACAACAGAACCGAGCCATTACACTCATCGTTTTCTCTAATTTGTAAAGTTATCTTTTGTATGTTAGAAAAGTCACTGCTTTTTATCATATAGTTTATATAGGGAGCCACAAAGAAATGTCAAGTAACTTATTTTTCTGCGATTTCTGTTTCATAAACATTATTTGACAAACTTTATTATTCAAAGATATGTACGGGGACATTTTTATACCTTGCAGAAGAATAAGACTTTGCTTTTACAAATGAAATATTCCTGAGAGGAAGGTCTGTGAGCAGACACATTATAGCATTCTGATAGTTTATTATGTGTAACTGTTCAGAATATTTCATGAACAGGTTTCAAATCTCTATAGATGCATCATGAAAGATAAGTGAATTTCATTTTTCTGATAAGTCACAAAGGAAATGTAATTGAAACATCCCTAGCAAGGCATGCAGTTCATCCTGTTACAATAAGGTCAGGAAAATGTATGATTTCTGCACCTAATGCTTAGTGGATGAGAGAGTGAGGACAATTTCTAGTCACCATCTGATGCTAACAGCAGTTGGCAGAAAGAGTAATTTACAACTGGAGTGGAAACCTGGAGATCAAACTGACTTGTGGGATGGAGACCTAGATGTAAACATACACCTGTGAAGTCATTATTAAAGAAGAAAAGGAGGGCTGCCTAGGGGGCTGTTTAAATTTCTGTGACAGTCTGTGCAGGTAGAGATAGAGTCACTGTTTTCTTTAGCATCAAAGATATTAGATACATATGCTAGAAGAATGATGAGCCAAGAGCATTCTCATACAGCTATGTAAAAATCCACAGCATCTTGGAATTTATCTGAGATGCTAATAAGAATCAAACAAGTTAAACAATATTAAACAATATTCATCAAACAATTAAACAATATTCATTAAAATATTGAGGAATCTTGTTTTCTTAAATAGAAAGAAGTTCCATAGTTGGATCTCATGGTAACTTATAAGTGAGATTGAAGCCTGTCCAAGGTGGTGCTAGCTATTGCTATATTTAACTACATTTTCAATATATGAAAATCAAACAATGTAACATATCCCATTAACAGAACAAAAGATAAAAATAAATGATTGTCTTAATAACTGCAGCAAAAGCAAGATCGTATATAGTTCAACTCCATTACCATATTGATTTGGGGTTGAAGCTTATCTCAGAGACCATTGCTTTCTATAAAAATAGTGATTCTTCTTTCTACTAGTGGTAGAAAGTGAAGGTGATTATTTAATTAAATAAAAATGTGTATGTTCTTTGAATTAATAGTCCACTAAAATTTTAATTTTAAAAAATCTTACTCCTTGGGCTAGGGTTGTGGCTCAGTAGTTGAGTGCTTGCCTAGCATGTATGAGGCACTGGGTTCAATTCTCAGCTCTATAGATAAGTAAAATAAAGGTCCATTGACAACTAAAAAATATTTTTAAAAAACTCACTTTTTTTGGTTACCATAAAATAAAAATAGAATCACAAGTGAATAGTTTCCCCTTTGTTTAGTGATAATCATAATAGATTAAGAATTCTCCATCTAGGGGCTATAGGGTTTTAGCTCAGTTGGTTGAGTGCTTGCCTCACATGCACAAGGCCCTGGGTTTGATCTCTAGCATCAAAAAAAAATAATTCTTCACCTAGAGAATCATCCTTATGTTCATTTTGTATAGTGGACATACCTGAATATTTTTGTTGAGCTTGACATTATTTTGAAAAATATTTTCTCTTTTAATATTTATTAGTTTCCAATAGACCTTTATTTTATTTATTTATATGCAGTGCTGAGAATTGAACCCAATGCTTCACATATGCTAGGGTGCTAGGGAAGTGCTTTACTACTAAGCCACAACATGACACCTTGACATTTTTGTATTGGCTAAAATTGGGCATGGGAAAAAATGTTAGGCAAACACTAATGGAGATCTACTTGTTCATCCATATACCTATATTTGTTAAGACAGATATATATTTTATATACATATATGTATACATATATTTATATATATATTTATGTATATAATGTCTATTTTATGCATTTTAGATAGCACTTGAGATGTGTGTATATGGAGGTATATATGTATATATACATACATATGTTGTGTGTGTGTGTATACATAAATATAGCAGCTGGGTTGACTGTGTATCTATAGTGATGACTCCCAAATTATTTTTTATTAAATTTGTTTTTTGTAAATTAAGATCAAGCACTTAAAGGTGTTTTTACATAATTATGGTTTAAAAATATAATCAAGAGCTGTTTGGGGTTTAAAATATAAGAAAATACATCTTGCCAAATAGTTCATGCTGTAATTCAGAATTTATTTATTTTAAAATGATTATTAATCATCTTTTTTAAAAAAGTACATACCATTAGATTTTGAAGAGAAAGAAATACTAATTCATTCAAAGTCCCTGACCAGCTGGATAAAATAACAGGTAAATAAATAAGCTTAATCTTTGGGGAAAAAGTTATGAGAGATAATGTTATGTGATTACAAAACAAGAGTTTTAGCACAAATATGTTATGGGTGCCAAATAAAGAAGGGAAATTTAGATTAAAATATGATATGCATAAAGAACAAATCACATTCATGTTCTAGAAATGCATTTTAAAGTTAAGTTTAAGGAAGACTTTCATTGTGAGCAATACATATTTCCTGATTACAGAGCTTCTGGGTCCAGGGATTCAGAATTAAACACGACAACAAGCTTTGCTATTATGAATGTCAGATATTCTAAAAGTAAGGTTTAAAAACTCCAATAAGAACATTTCAGAAATTATATCAAGGACCTTGGTGGAACAAAGGATGATGCTGAGCAGATAGCAGACTCTTTGCAAAGATATGATGTGAAGTTCTCACAGAACCCTCGGAGGAATCCCCAAAGTATGCATTATCTGAAACAAAAAATTTGTTGATTTAATAGTTTTAATTTATGATTTGTTTGCCAAAAAGGAAGAGCTTTTATAGAAATCTTCCATCTCCTTTAATGTGGGGATAATCATTAAGTTTTTTGCTAGGAGAATCTAAGTTATTGCCTTCACTACTCATTTTGTCTTATTTTGTGACAACTGAAGATTTTTTGAAAAAATCAAAAATTTTTCTCTAGCTTGTCTCAAAAGAGGAAAATAACCCCAGCTGAAATGTACAATGTATTTCTCTGAAAACATTTATACTTGGAAAATTGAGTAGATACTTAAGAATTCTTTGCTACATCATCATTAATATTCTTTTACATATTGAAAGATGCACTATTTACAAAATTTATAATTGCATATATTTAGAGACATTACTAGTAGTAAATTTTACCTTGTCCAACAGTGAAAGAATGATAATTTAGCATATTTTAAGCAGATTTAGTAACCAGTTGCAATCAGAATGTATAGAAAAAAGATATTTATTGAAATAATTGAAAATATGAGCCTATGGAACCTACTCTTACATATGGTGTTCATCAAGTGAAGATTTAATTTATATGTATCATGTCATCTAATGATTCATCAGATTTAATAAATCTTATAGACTTTATAATATATGAAATATACCAACAAAATGAAACACCAAGCCAAACTCAGAAAATTGCCCCAAATAGGCAATAAATGAGAGAGAGAGAGAGAGAGAGAGAGAGAGAGAGAGAGAGATGCAACAAACACTAACTTATTTAAATTTTCCTACTTAGTTCTGAGTTCTTTAGTTCTTTTTGATTGAAGGGATGAGTAAGTGAAGATCTTAAGAAATTTGGCATGATAACTCTACCCAATTTTGTGTACCTAAGTCAGAGATCAACAGGCAAGGATTTCCTCATTTCCCATGTTTATAAGGACCAGTCATATTCCACTAGAATGCACTCACAAAAGCCTTGTATTTAAAGGATCTTTTTTCAGTAACATGAACCATGTCTCTTTAGTTTGACCTGCTCAGAAATACTCTCAGGAAAATCTTTTCAGTACTTGTGTCAGACCTGTCAAATTAATTGGGTCAGTTGGAAATTGCCTCTAAAATATACAGATGGAAAATTCTGTCAGGAACCGCTACTTGGGAACTCTTGGTGTGAAGGCATGGATTTGAGAGTGCCCAATGGCTATAGTGACAACCTGTTCAATAGAAGGGTATGTGCAACCACAGAGCTATTCAGTTCTTGACCTTAGACACCAGCTGCTGGAGGGTAGAAAGTTATGGATATAATTGGGCTGCTTACACTCATGACCTTGGTTTTGCTTACTTTGAAGGAATTTTCTCACAATAATTTCTTTTGATGTTTATAAATATATAATAAATATGCTGAGCTTGTTGTGTGCTACTACTTCCCTACCAGGGTTGTAGTCAACCACAGAGACCTAGCATTTTCCCACTTTTGTGTCTATTTGTCTTTTTCCTGGTCCCTTTCTTGACTGGATTGTGTAGCCCTGAATAAACTGTTGCTCAGGATGTGACAATAAATCCTACTGTCCATAGAATGACTAAGAGAATAAAAACCTTCAGAAATACCAGTGTCCTCCCAGACACAGACAAATTTTTTTCAGTCAATGTGTAAGTGGGCTAATAATATAAAGAAAGCAATTAACTTGGTGGTCTTTACAGTGAGGGCAGCCACAAGAGCCCCAAGGTAGTTTCCACTTGGACTTTAATCAGGGCAACATTCCTCAATAAGTGGTCTTAGAAAGTAATTCTCCAATCTCTCTCTGAACCCAGTTGAAGTAGATTGGAATTTTCTTTTGAAACTTGTGCTTAGAAGCATAGAATAAAATGCTTAAATTAAAAAAAAAAAGCAAAATGCTGAATCTTGGTAGCATAAAGAAATATGAGTTTTCTCATTTGTTCTGTAAATATTTCCTGTGCTTATATTTTGGAATTTAGCAAGAGAACTATAGTGGGTTCCTCTGCGAAATTACATCGTTCACTTATTATAGCTGACATTTTCCCTAATATTGTCAAGCAGACGGTTGAATTAGCAGCTTTGCCATTTGCCTTAGAAAATTACCAATATCTTCTGGTGCTCTTCTGTTCTGTGTACGCAGAAGTTCTCTATGTTATATAACCCTTTAGGGAATTGAATGGATTGCATCCATCCATTTGTGAAAATATAAGATTTGTGAGTTATAATTTTGACAAGAAAGCACCTTATCATTGGGTTGAGTTAGTTTATATTTTCTATTATATATGACTGATTTTGCTCCCTATATTTTCCTTTTAAAATTTTTAATTGTCTATTGTATGTATTTGTCACTCTGGTGCCTCCTAAATTTGCAACACATCTGATTTGAAAGTTGTAAACTTCCTAAGAATTGATCTGCATGTATCCAACACATTTTAGTGCACCAAATGTTCTTTACTGTTTTAAATCAAATATCTTTTTTTGTGTTAAAAGAAAATGATAAAATATTTTAAATATATAGGAGAATCCAGAAATGAATATGAAATAAATATGTATGTACTATCATTAGCTAACTCAGTAACTATTACTGTTATATTTTTGTCAGCTATTTCTTTAAAATAATTTTTATTTGTGGGTCAGACATAGGAACCATCAAACATATTTTATTTCATTGTCACTGATTATCTCGCAAATTATATATATCTTTGATATGCATAATTACTCCTTTACATTAAATTCTGACATGGACAGATTTGAAATCTCATTGCATTTTTCTTTGGAACCCAATATTAAATCCTTAATTAATAGTTCTTCCTGAATTAACAACACACACAGAAAGCTTTTTATTCTTTTATTGTGTGAGATTTTTTTTAATGAAATAAAATCTTAAATCCTGCATCCGTTAGAACAATTTTTATAAAAGATGCCTTTCCAGTAAAAATGTTCAAAGCATCTCTTTGAATAACTACATTTTCCTATGTCAACTTTAACAAATTTTCCTCTTTGCCCCTTGGTGCATGTTTAGATGAAACAACTCTTCCTTCCAGCTGCTAATCCCACTCTGATGAAAACTCAGATCAAATTGACAAGCTCATAGAAGTAGAGATAGATGGCAAAATGCTACTGATTTCTTCCTCTGAAAAAGTGACTGATAAAAAATATAGGCTTCCTTTGGAGTTAAAGGAGAAATGATTTGGTCCTTTATTTCCCAGGGGTCAGTATGTTATGTGCTAGTTTTTTCCCCCTTTGAGTAACTATATCCTATTTATTAATAATACCTTTTAAACCCCTATGCCAGCATTCATTTGATAGAAAAAATAAAGGCAGCACATTTACAGAAAGGTTATATGTGTGTCACAGAAATCCTCTGGCCTATAGTCCATCCCTATAAAATCAGCTCTAGCTGAATGAACATCACTCATCCAAGTAAGAACTTTATCCCACACTACAGCATGTGCTTAAGAGCTTATTCCCAAGCATAATTCCCAATTCACATTATATTCTGAACAGTAGACAAGGCACAATCTAGTCAAATTCACTAGATGCATTTTCCCAAAACTTGTGAAATACTAAACAGTCATGATCAGTCTCTTTCTTTCCAGGGAAGCATTGTCTCACATTGCCCCTGCAACTGCTTGTCAACCTCTGCTGGGCCCTGAAATAATTATTTTCTTGAATCTGTCAACACCAGAATTTTATGAGATTACAGTGACATCTTCTAATAAATCCTTATTGTTTATAATGCAACATTTCTTATAAAAGCCTTTACTGATTGGCATTACATGAGAAATTATTTTAAAACTAATGTATTTTTCTTTTTAAATAAGATGGCTTTGATGTGCATATTTTGGTTTAGGTACATTTATCCACATCTGCTAACAAAATTCTCAGTTCCTTAAGAAATAAAGAATTGTGGCTCAAATATCCATTATATAAGTAAAGAATAAAAATAAACCTAATTACATTTATTTACAAAAGGAACATAGGGTACTTATTTTAAGTTTGGAAACCAATACTAGCACATAGATTTAAGGAAAACAATGTTTGTTCAGACTTTTGATGTTCAATTAGTTTAATTTAGATCAGTTTAGATCAAACCTCAGCTCCTACAGAGAGGCCCAAGGTCAGAAACTAAATGTGCATATAATGCTGGGCATGTCTATGACAGAATTAATGTGTTCTTTGAAAGGGACTTTTTCCCTGAGTTGCACAGTATGTTTAAACATTTATTCTGAACTATCATCTTTTCCCACCTTCCTTTTATGTTATTTGGTGGATTTATTTAATATTTGTCACATTGCAGTATGGCTATTTGTATATTAATATCAAGTTAACATCATAATCATTTTCTATTGCCAGCTAAATATTTTCAGGAATAAAGTAGCACTTCTATGCCAGCTAACTCAATTAACGAACTTCATTCCTTCAATAATGGTGAAATGATATTACTTCTATTCTCATTCCCATACATTTCTTAGTAGACCAACACCAACATTGTGTGATGTGTATTTTACAAAACAATGACAAAAGAAAGCTAATTAAAAGGTCTTATTGTAGGAAGATTCACCAAAACTAAAATCTTTTGGGCACCTGTGAACTCTGAGTCAACATTTGTTTCAAAAGTATTCATCAAGAATAAGTGATTCTTTCATTTAACACATTCATATGCTTATTCCTTTATTTGCTTATCAAACATTACTGAATGTATATTATTACTCTGGACAGTATTGAACACTGGAAATGGCAGGAAACAAGATATCCCATATGGACCTCATTGGAAGCAAACAAACCAGTGGCTTGCTAAATATTTGAAAGATTATTAAGTATTTGTACTGTCTTGGAGACATGCCCTGTAACAAATCAAAGAAGCTTCTTTGAGACAAAATTTTCTGATATGTGGGAGGAGGAGCCTATGAAAACAGCACTATTCCTGCCTAGAACCTTCAGCACCACCCCCTGCCACACCAGGGTATAGGTTTAATAACCCCCTTATTATTTACACACTTCAGAACAATAGTGATGAGCACTCAGTTGGGGGAATGAACCAACTAGGAAAGCAACTAGGAGAATAAAGACTATGACTACTAAAAGTTGACATAAGTTAAATTGAACAACATTATATCCCAGTGAAATTTTACCACCAGTAACAGATTAGGTCTGTTAAATTGAATATGTAAATATTCTCAGTGTGATCAGATAATCTATGTGTTACAGAAAAGATAAGTAGAAATGCACTATATGGAAATACAGATTGATTAAAAACTCAATAGCCAACATGTGCAAACAATGCATATGAGAATCAGTAAGTAGGTCTAAAATTTGGCCAAAGAAATATAAAGTAGAAATTACTAGACACAATTTTGAAAGTGTGGAAAAAAATTTTAAATGTCAACATTATAGGAGTTAAATATAAACAGGTTAAATATTTAAATTAATATTCTGAGAGTGTATGAATTAAAAGAAGAATCTTTTCCAGGGAACAGGTCTTTCATAAAACTTATAAAATTGAAAAAAAAGGAAAGCACTATAGGAAGTGGGCTTTTTTGCCTTTTGAGTAATTAATAGGCATCTAAATATAAATCAAACACTTTATTCCTTATAGAAACTTTTTGAGAGAACTGAAAGTGGAATTCCAATGGCAGTCTGCATAGGGCATGCATATTCTGATTCTGTTCTGGAAGTAAGTTTTGGAAAAAAATATGCAAGGCTCAGCTTGATTTATACTTTTTTTCAAAAATAAATTTATCTGACAAGAGAGGCAAAATCCTTCTTTATTTTAGGGGTCATTATGCATCTTTCCAACAAATGCCAGTTTTCTTTGAATGAGGAGATTGCACTGATAGACATGGAGTCTGGAGCTTTCCAACATCAGGCCATGTCGAAAAGAAGGAAAGTGACATAGGACTCATGGGGATGGACTCCAGTGTTCCTGGGGATGGCGCTGTCTAGATGACCTTAAACTAGGAATCATTTCATACCTATTAGCATTTCCCAGTGAAATTCAAGTCAATGTTTACTGCATAGTGTGAGGTAAATGTAACAGTTTGTTTTTTTTTTCTTTATTTGTCTTTGGTTATTTTTTTTAAATGATGATGCCCATGGATCTGAAATAGATTTTCTTTTATTTTTTTAAAGTTTCCTTTGTAATTTTACCTTACAGATCCTCCATTTTTTGGTTTAGAATCGTGCATAAGTATGTGATTTTTGATACTATTGTAAATGGTCATTTTCTTTCCCTTAGAATTCATAATTGTCCATTGCTAGTTTATAGAAACTCCATGGATTGTACACATTTTCCATAGGCTTGTATTCCACTACAATATAAAGCTTATATATTCCATTCATTATTGTTTTAATAGATTATTTGAAATTTTCTATTTAGATAATCATGTTCTATAAATAGAGGTAACTTTATTTTTATCCTTTTCAATTTTCATAACTTTCAAATATTTGACAAATACTTTTGCTTAATCCAGGGAGACAATGATGATTTTCCTATATTGCTATAAGAAATTTAAGAAATGACATATCTTTGTGTCTGATGCATGTAATATTCTGGCCTCAGAAAATGGCCTTAGGAAATTTTTTTTTCATTTTTGGAAAAATGTGAAAAACAAGAATTATTTTATGATTACATATTTAGGGATATTAGGCAGAAAAGCTTGCTTGATCTGGATTTTTTTTGTAGGCATATAAACTTTTTACCCTGGTAATATTCCTGTTTAGAAATCTACTTTTCTGATTTCATATAACCAAGGCAGCCTTCTTTTTATTAAGATTGTGTAATATGTATTTTTCATAAATTTATTTTCAAACAATGTGTTTTCTTTTAAACAGAAAACAGTCAAGATCTATTTTCTCATGCAATCTGGAATGAATTGTTTTTGTCCTTGGAATCAATGCAATTTTTATGTAATTAGATTAAAATATGCTGTATAATAAGTTATACAGTACATAGTTTTCTAACATTTATTGTATTCATCTTTTTTTTCCTTTTTTTAGATTTTTCTCAATCATTCTTATGGTCCTTTTATTTAAGATCTACAGTATATTTTTGTAATCAATCAAAGTTAAGATAGGAAAGAAGATTTTATTTCTTCTTATGTGATATATTAAGTCTACAACAATGTATTCCCATATTTTCTTCTCACTCTTTATACACTTGGTGTTCCTTTTTATTTTTTGGTGTTACTGTTTTACTTTGCATACATTTCTACAGAAGACATGGATACTATGTTTACTTTTATATTCAGTTATCATTAGGAGAGATTAAAATGAGAAAAACCATTTTATAGTCCCCTCATTTTAAACACATCTGTTGATTTTCAATTTTTTCTACAGAGTCTCATTTCTGTTATTTTATTCCTTCCTCCTAATGCCCTTCAGGGAACACTTTGCAATTCATAGTGTAGATGGTCTTGGAAGTGAATTTTCTCTGTTTTTTACTCTAAAGAAGTCCATATTTTTGTGAAAAATATTTTCACTATACACGGAATTCTGGGTTGGCAGAGACTTTCACATTTTTGAGATATTCACAATTGTATCACTTAATTATTATTTTTATCTAACATGCATTTTATTCTCAAGTTGAGTTTTGTGATTTTTTTTCATTATTTTCATTGTATGACATTGTACTAGTTCACAGCAGGATGAAAATAATGTCATTTGTGTACTCACACATATGTATATTGATATCTATAATCTACATTCCTGGATCCATAGTTGGATTTAATTTTTTTTATAAATGTCTTAATCCTAGGTGTTTAATTTCTTTTCTATCTCATTCTTCCTTTATCTAGTGTTCCACTTATGAATGTGTTGCTTGACTCTTTCTGACAGTTCTTAATGAATCTCATTTTGCTAGTTGGTGTGCCAGTGTTTGTTGTTGTTCATGTTTGTTTGCATCTTTTGTTCCTCTCTGTGTTGGGGTTGGGTTATTTCTGTTCACGCATCTGAACTAATTTGTTCTTTAGCTGTGTGATGTCTACTCATCAACTTCTTCCATAAAGGTACTTGTCAGCCGTTACTATTCTTCTAACATTACAATTTAACTCTTTTTTTTGTTTGTTTGTTTGTTTGTTTGGTTTGGTTTGGTTTTTTGAGACAAGTCTCACTAAGATGCTTAAGTCCTGGCTAAATTGCAAAGGCTGGTCTCCAACTTGTGATCCTTGTGTCTCAGCCTCTCAAGTCACTGGGATTACACGCATTTGCCACTGCACTTGACCTGCTTGACTCCTTCTTGTACTTCCAATTTCTTTGCTAAAATTCCCCTACTGTTTTTAAATTTTGTGCATGTTTTTCCCCCTGAATCCTTAAAACATTAATCACAATAATTTTAAATACTGTGCCTGACTGTTTCACCACCTAGATCATTTCTAAGTGTGGAATTTTTACTTTATAGTTATAACTAGAATTTTGCATGTATATTGAGCTAGAATGTTTGGGCATGGAGTTGAGCTACTTTGCTCAGGAGTTCAGCTGAGTATGTATTTTGTAGTTGTTTGAGGGCACTGCCAGAACAAGTCATCCCCACTGTTAATTTTTCCAAGGGTGGTGGCAGATTTGAAGAAGAATTTCTCTTAGTCACCCTTCCCTATGCTACACAATCTCTGTGTATCGATACCTCAAAATGGGTCTTTCTCTATGAATTTGTTTCTAAGCAATAGTCTGTTGGTGCATGATGCTCATTGCTTATAATTAATGAAAAATACCTGGTAAAATATTTTTAATGTTTTAGTCAATTTTTAACTGATGAAAGGAATGCTCAGAAATCAGAACAAAGGAAAAGTAGAAGTCTTGTCTGCTAAGTCTTGTCAGCTTACATCCTTTGAAACGCAGCCAAGGTAACTTTCTAGAAATAAGTACACTACTGTCAAAAGTAAAATTTACAAGATTATTTATGTAACAAAATAATCACAAATGAACAAAGAATTAGTAAATTGAGCAAAAGTCTAAATTTTTCTCAAGGCAGACAAAAAAAAAAAGACAGGAAAGATACAAATGAGAATTAAAAAAATAAAAGTTAGAGCAATAATATTTCATGTATCATATTAAAACCTGAACATGGGATCAGAGCAAACAGAAGAGGCAATATTTTAAGGGATAACAAATGAAATTTTACAAGGCACCGTTTGAGAGACCCAACAAGGAAATGAAAGGGGTGGGGAGCCTTGTCTAGGACAGAATCAGAAGCAAAGCAAAGCAAAGAAATATGTGATTGATTATTGGTTAAGGTGATGGAGTTATCTTAGTTGATCTACTCCACTGTAAAGTCCCCCCTTTTAGAATCATATTTTGCTGACTGTTTCTAACTGATTTGAGCTCTGACTTTTACTTATGCTTGTGAATCATGCAAGACAAAGGTGAGATATGAGGCCTACTTGGCTGTGTGGATTATTCAGGTGAGGTGTCTTCTTTAATTTACTTTAAGGACATTGGTACTCATATGAACACAACTCCACAAAAAACCAGCTTGGCAGGTTAAAGGAATGCAACATACAAAGAACAGGATGCCATTGAAGAGTACAGAGCACAAAGAGAAGAGATGAAAGACAGCCGGGGACTGAGGAGGGATTACTATATGTACACTAAAGATAGACTTTTCCACAGGAACAATGAAAGCTAGAAAAAGGATTGGAAGAATATTGAATGTGCCATTTCAAAAGAATGACAGTCTGGTATTGAATATAAAGTGAAGTCATCTTTGAAGCAAAAACACAAAATGAATATAATTCTAGAGTCACAAACACTAAGAGTGTTTACTACCAAGAGGGCATTATTGAGGTTAGAGAGGTTACTTGTGCAGGAGTGAACCTAGCAGGGGTTCATGGATCCTGGGACTCAGAGGAAACTGCACTCTGACTGTGAGTGAGGAATGGAAGGTTAGTTCAGGTGGGGTAAGAAAACTGATGTGCAACACCAAAGTTTCTATTTGAAAAGGAAATGGATGCTAGGAAATGTGGACACTGTCCACTGCTGAGGGCAGGTGGGGAAAGCCAGCAGGTCACTACTAATTCTGAGAATTGGAAAATGCCAGAGAGGGTAGTGGCTATACTAAAAACAGCATATAAATGAAGTCTGCTTTTATCAGATTTATCCAGATAAAGAGTTTGGATAACAACTCCACAATTCCCCAAACCCAGGGGCAGCTGCTTCAGATGTTTGAGGCAACTAAATTAAAAAAAAATAGTCTTTTGAGCCAGGAATTTGAACTTGAACTTGTTTAATAATGAACTAATAATTCCAAATGACCGGTTAACCAAAATATCACCTGGAACACAACAGAATTCACCTCAATTACTTTGTATGCCACAATATGAGGTTCAAACTTAGGTTTTTTAGCTTTAAAACTCAGTTATTGCACTTACAATTTTGTGACTTTAAATTTCACACTATTATAAACTTATAAAGTAAAGGAGAATTAAGTTCGATCAGAAAAATGGAAGTATGAGCTTTAGTGATGTGATTGAAAGGACAATTTAGGGTAACAGATTAAATGAAAGTAAACAGGACTCTCACCTATCAACCTAGGAATGATCAAAGTCAGAATTTGATTCAAATGCCAAGAAGGGCTTTCTCAGTCATTATCAATGGCAGCCCAAAGCTTTGCATGCTGTAGGACTCAGATAAATAAGGGCAAGACAATTGAATCTCATAGTTTTAGGGGTATATAAGTATAAACTGAAAAAATTCAATATCTTATTTGAAAATAAATTTATAGAAATTCTTCTTGAAAATAATAGTATTAATTAAGATTTTAAAAATCCAGAATAATTTCTGGTCATTCTTTATTAGCTCTGAAGTCATATTTTGTAAAAGTTTTCTTCCACAAAAGAAAATGTGGAGAGTAAATTTTAAGGGGTCATTCAATAGTTGCATCTTTCACCACTGTTCTTGACAAAATATAATACTTATTGAAGACTCATGGATTGTTATTAAAACTACGAATTTATTATGACTTGCTATTGGCTGTTATTTCATTGTATAATTGGAAAGTATATCAAACAAGTCCAGTCAATTATTGTGCTTGAACATAACTCAATTCAATAATGATTCCCTACACTACTCAATAGCCCAGAATCCTTATTAATACATGTTATATTAAACATACAAAATTCACACATCTCTAAAATATTTGCCAAATAAATACTACTAGAAAACAGTAAGTGCTTAAACCTCTAAATACCTCTATTGACGAAGACATGAAATTTTTAGAAGCAATTGGGAATCATGGGAAGGGCATAGATTATTAAATTTTTTCAGTGTATTCCAGGAATTGGTTCTCCCAAATAGTCCTCATCCTATATAGCATCATTTCAGCTAGTTTTATGCAGGAAAATAGTGAGAAGTAAGGAAAATAATGTTACTTAAATTGACACTTTTTTGATTTTGCTTTACTCTGCTCACACAGCTGTCTTAAAGGTGGTGGTAATCTTGGGTGTTTTAAAGTTTTAGAGCAAAATTTATAACATAAGCAGATTTGAGTTTCCTGGTGTCTGTAACTTGTGACACTGTCTCATAATAGGAATATACAGCCACCAGATATTAGCTTCTATTCCACAGGACCATGTTGTATCACCAATAACAAAATGTCTGGGAGAGGGTTTGGGGGTGTTGTCCTGCCAAATCAGTCATAATCATGTGTGAAGGGTGCTGTGTTGCTTTTGCATTCTTAGGTACCTATCACCATCTGCAAGCTCAAAAAAAATCATCACTCATCATTATTTCTTTAAGCTAAGATAACTTATTTGTCTCCAGAATAAAGTCTCCTTGCAAATACAGGCCTCCTGATGTTCCCTTTGTCGCCTTATTCTCACTGATGCAGCCAAAGCTCAAGACGTGCCTCAGGTCATGCAGCTGCTGTTTCTGCACTAGTTTCTGCAGTTTCCACTCCATAACAAGATGGATGCTTGCCTCTGTCAGCTTTCAAGATTTTCCAAATGCTGAGCTAGATTCACCTCATTAGGCCATCAGACTGCTTTACAGAACAAATAGTAGCACTTCTATTTCAGCTGCAACTGAAAATTTACAATTTGATTCCAAACCAGCTTGTTCTTGATTTCTTTGTGATATGTGATCTCTGTGGTTCATTCGAGTAATGCCAATGATATAATTCATCTATAAGAGAAATGGAGGTGGAGAGTAGCCCCAAAGGTGCTTCTCAGAACCATACTATTCATACAAATTTCACTAATTGCTGTGCAGAGCTTTCCTGCTGATTCCTTTGATTTTATATTCAGAATTGTAAGAAATTTATTTTTCTCCTAAATAGCATATAAATGATTTTTTCCTCTACCAAACATGATCAATTGTCACTGAGGAAAATGGTGAAGAAGAAAGACAAGGACATTTAGAAATACAGAGCCAAGGATATTAATAAATATTATACGCTAAGCAAGGGTAATTGAAAAATGCAAGAAATTCAGTTTAAAACATATTGAAAGAATAATAATCAAAACCTTTAAAAAAATCTCCTGAGTTTGGGTTGTAGCTCAATGATAGAGTACTTGCTTAGCATGTGTGAAGCACTGGGTTCAATATTCAGCACCACATAAAAATAAATAAATAAATAAAATAAAGATATATTGTCCATCTACAACTAAAATTAAAAACAAATCTCCTATTTCCTTCAGTTGATTTTCCTAAATATCGGCTTCATTAAATTTTTTATTTAATTTCTTTGATATTGCTGGCCAACCCTCATTCTTCTAAAATGAACACATATAGATTAATGAAGGAGACAAGACAAAGAGTATGAATTTTCTTTTTATGTAATTTTATCTTAACAAACATCATGTCACTGTTTTCTTCTGTTTAATGGTCTCACCAAAGATTGTTTTTATTAATGAACTAAGTGTTTTTCAGACTCATAATTAATGTAAATCATCTCACTTTTTTTATGCTTTCTCCTCTATCCAAACCAACTATACATGTATTCTCATTTTTTTTATTGCTTATATGAGCTCATAGGGATTCAAGTAGGTTAAATAACTGTTGCCACCATTTGTTAATTTGTCAACAAACACTTATTTAATATTAACTTATATAAATACTATTTCTGACTGTGCAACGTAGGCAAAATGTGCATATATCAATTAACTATTGTTAAAATTATATATAATATAAAAATAATAACTCAAGAGAAAAATGTAAAAGATCATATATAAAAGAAAGGAAAATTAAATAGATATTCAAATTCTCTCTTTAGATGAGTTACAGTTGGTGTATGCATGATGAGTGAGAGAATGACAACAGAGCTCAAGGGCAATTTTTATATGTGAATCTGTAGTTTGAGTAATAGCCCTGAGGCACAAAGCTCAGAGGTAGTTCCTAAATCACTATTAGCATTTCACAAGCCACTTCCATGACAGCATGGGAAAGAAAGTGTCTTGTAGAGAAGTTTGATAAACCTGATAGGTTTCAAAAGTAGGTCACCAGTAGAGTGCTTGCCTAGCAAACAGGAGGACCTGGCTTAATCCCCAACATCACCCACATACATTTACACTCACATACACATGCACACACACACACACACACACACACACACACACACACAGGTTCCTGGTGTCTGTAACTTGTGACACTGTCTCATGAGAGAGAGAGAGAGAGAGAGAGAGAGAGAGAGAGAGAGAGAGAGAGAGAGAGATATGAAAGTTTACCATTGTGTCAAATACAAACTAAGATGGACTGATTAAGTTACAGCTCTCACAATCCAATCTTTTCACTTCTGAACGTTTCTACATTCACACAGGAATTTTTTTGGGAAATACCCCATAACCAATCCAAAACATACTGTGATGTTTTTCTTCATATGAAGACCACCTCACTGTGTACCACAGATAATTGTCCAAGTATGGGTTTTCCATTACCATGTAGAATCAGTAGACATATCATGGTATACAGGGAAAACTGTAGTCAAGTGCTCTTGGCCATAACTGTATTTGGGATTCCAAAAACCCCATCCCCTACGTCACAGATATGTTATTTCATTTTTCAATCAATAGTTTGGGTAAAAGAGTAGAACTCTGGACTCTAAAGTAACACATGTTAAATAGGTTTAAACCAAAGACTGCAAAGACCACACTTCCCTCTGGAGGTGTGACTCTTTCTCCAAAACAACCATGCACATTTAATCTTGGAAATGGTCTTTGTTGGTAAAGAATCCCTGATGCCCCTTTCTTTTTGCTATGTTTGTTATTCAGGCTCAGGCTGAGATTCAAAAAGAAAATGTTCACATTTCAAGGTTAAATAAGAACTCCTTCTACTGAAACTTGTCTTTTAATTCACCATTTGCTCACTTGGTTACCCTGGGATTCACTTATCTCTTCCATTTAGCTACTTGCTCATTCAGGACATCTTGCACCTGCCACCTCCTGTCAGCAACTGAGCTGCGAGAACACAGGGTGGACAGTGAGAGATGGCCCTGGAGGTCACAAAGAGCAGGCCCTCGGGCAAGGCATGTGACTCTCAGGACAATTCTGAAGGTCCAAAAGGGTATTTTGCTTGAATAGATATGTAAGGCAATCATCTGATTTTATTTTTTCTCTCTCTCTCTCTCTCTCTCTCTCTCTCTCTCTCTCTCTTTAAAATAGTTTATCTCAATCATATCATTATATGATGAGCAAGACAAAGCCCAGAAGAAATTTCATCATGGACTTCTTTTATTACTTTATCAAATTCTTCCTCGGTCAAGGTCTTCATCTTGCTGATATTTACCTGAGGTTTTTCAAACTTTAAATAATGCAAATAAAACTTCATTAGTATATCTGTACTTATGGATGTATCACTTCCATATCTTTATATAAACTAATTTGGCATTAGGGAATTGTTATAATCATTGCTTCTTATCTATTAGGGATCATTAAAAACAACTTTGTAATATGTGATGATAACAAAAATAACTACTACTTACTGTATGCATACTGTGAACATGATTTACATTTCCCCCATTTAATTTCGATAGGTACTCTTATGAGAGCATATCCTGAAACTGAACAATCTAAAGTTTAAAGGCTATTGCCTAGAAATATGACATAACAGTTCACTTAAATTGTTTCCTGTTGTTTATTTATCATGTTGATTATCTTCATGACCCTTAAAACTCTAGGACAGCCATCTGTCACTAAGATAGGAAGAGATTCTAGAGAGTCATGGTGTGACTAGCCTTTGATATTTGCTTTATCTAAGGAGAATTAAACAGACCCAGGACCACAAACTCAGATTTTAAAAGGACAACATTAAGAGTCTTTCTAGATACATCAAATCCTTGAGCTTATCTAAGAGTTTGAAGCCTGGCAATAAGTTAGAAACTGAAAAACACAAGACTACTTTTAGGCTGAAAGGTTACAACAGAAGGCATTACAGCCCTAATGCCTTCCGGGAACTGGATGGCCTCAAGTTTTTCATTTCTTCGTAAACCCAGAGGGGAAATAGAGTGATTTTCAATAATACTGCAAAATAATGGACTTAATCCTCCCCTGCATTTCAGGGAATATCGGTTTCTTAAACACAAAGAGACAAATCTCTGCCATTTTCATTCCCCTCTTATATCCCACAATTGAGTCTTTCTAAAATTAGATTTAGAAAAAAAAAAAAAAAAGAAAACACAGTTTCTCACCAAGCAGAACTACCCATTTTTCTGTATTCTCTGTACAATTTCAAAACGTGGTACTGACATTTAAAGTCTTAAATGTTGGGTTACAAAAATAGTATGGGAATAAAATACAAATAGTTAAAATATTTATTTTTAAACTAAATACCTCAAAACATTTAAAGGTATGCATAAAATTCAAACAAATGACAAAAAAAGATCAATTAACTTTATATCAAACAAAGACAAAAGGGTAATGTCAGCAATATTTTTCATACAATGTTATTATTTAATATTTTGTTGCCCATATGTTAATTACTTTCTGCTCATATATAATGATAATTACACGAATTATATTATGTGCAATTATTATTTTTCTTATTTTAACAAATGAGAAAATCTACTACAGATGCTTGTAATAGTAAATACAATATGATGTCATTGACCCTATATCTATACCTAAGGCCTAAGAATTTACACAGACTCAGTAACACATGAGTGTATCCCTGTGTTTGTGTGCCTGTGTGTGTGTGTGTGTGTATGTGTGTGTGTGAAACAGCTTTCACAAATGACTTAAGCAAATTATATCTATCTATAGAGATGCTTCCCAAATTGCAATGAAGTTACATCTCCAAAATCCCACTGTAAGTTGAAAATGTTGTAAGTTGAATATGCACTGCATGTACCTAAACTACCAAATCACAACACAGCACAACTCAGGAACACAGCACGCCACAGAAAATCAGTAGATGCCCCTCCTCAATGTGGTAGCTACAGCTGACTGCTGCTGCCCAGGGTCATAAGAAAGTTTTTCATTGCATACTTCTGGCCCAGGAAAACATTGAAATTCAAAATTCAAAGTATATTTGCTACTGAATATATATTTATTCTACAACATCATAAAGTAGAAAACTTGCAAGTTAAGCCAACATTAAGTTAGGGATTCTCTGCATTGAGACATTTTATTAACATGAAGTAAATTTTAAATTAAGTAAATTAAAACATTGTTTAACTCAATTCAAACACACAAATTAACTTTGTCATATCCTCTGCACCAAGCACAAAGTTGGGGGAACTGGTTGCCTGACTGGAGGAGTCAATGGAAATTCCCGGTAATTTTAATTTATAGGGTGGCATGATGAGCCTCACCTGCTTGTTATATTAGTACCATTAATGTATAATACATAAATAATAAACAGCAAAATAAAAATGGGTAATTTGAGGTAATGTGATAGTGCTTAATGAAGCAAGAATTATGATATCTTTTTCTGTGCACTTGTCCTTTTTAAAAATGTGAAAGAACCAGAATTCCTGAAATTCAACTCTCTCTTCATATGCATAACTAAGTAATAAATATTTCTACTACACAGATTTATAGATATGAGTAACTGTGCATCCAAAGGTGATAAATGTAGGAAAATACAGTCAGCCTTAGGTATCTATGGGTTCTGCATCAGTGAGTTCTATAAACTCTGGATCAAAAATATTCAGAAACAAAGGTGTCTGTGTCGAACATGTGAGACTTGTTCTTACCATCATTCCCTAAACAAAACAGTATCCCAACTATGTACGTAGCATTTGCATTATAGTAAGTAGTGTTAAAATCAAGTGACAGTTTAAAATGTGTAATTAGATTCCACAAGTTTCATATAAAATAAAATGCCATTTTATAAAAGGGATGTGAGCATCCAAGGATTTGGGATCAGCTGAGGAGTAGAGGTTTTTGAATACAATCGCCTAAAGACACTTAAGGATGACTATAACTAAATGATAGTTTATGCACTATTGACAGCATTTTAAAATTCTTCATTATAACCTAATGAAATTTACTTTTTAATAATGTCTGTGTTTAACAAACAGCCTGTGCAGATCCTGAAAGTTAACAATTGGCTCTGCCCATGCCAAAAGGGTGAACTGGCTCTGGATAAACTCATGGCAAACTGGCAGGTGAGGTGCCAGAGGACAAGTAGAAAGATGATTTAGATGATCAGAGAAGATAAAATGTCAGTTTGAGCACAGTGATGTCACAGAGGGAAAGTAAGTGACAGGTTTAGGATATGTCTTTGAATATAAAAACAACTCACTTGTTGGATTAGATATAGATTAGGGATGATACATTTATACTACAGTATAAGTAGGAAAATGTTTTTTTTAATTAATTAAGAAAAAAAAACAGGTCCACAATCTCTTATCCAAAAAGTACTGGGTCAAGCATCGTTCAGATTTGTTTGCAAGGAAAACCAGTGCTTATTTTATGCTAAATAAATACATAGATTGAGTGAATAAAAGTTAGAAATAGGTTCATAGGTGTTTTTTTTTTTAAAAAAAGAGGGGGAGAGAGAGAGAGAGAGAGAGAGAGAGAGAGAGAATTTTTTAATATTTATTTTTCAGTTTTCAGTGGACCCAATATCTTTATTTATTTTTTTTTTATGTGGTGCTGGGGATTGAACCCAGCGCCCCGAGCATGCCAGGCGAGCGCATTACCGCTTGAGCCACATCCACAGCCCCTGTATGTAGGTGGATTTGTTGTGAAAAATAAAATATATAAAGGTTCTTCTGATGTGAAGATTTTACAAATTAATAAAATATAGAACAAATAGTATTTGCCTCTTGGTAGTATCTAGTTATTACATAAAAAGTAATTTTTAATTTTACATATAAACATAAAAAAGTGATAAAATCACCAGTACTGGTCACAAACCAAAACCAAAAACAAATTTGTATAATATCTTATAAAATGGTAAGGCAAATTGATATTAAAACCACCGAAGTAAAACCTCATAGAAAAAAAATTACTCAACAGTAAATTACAAACAAATTTTAAGAATATGTACTTTAAAAGGAAAATTGAAAAATTTTGAAGGTAACATGAAAACAATTCCATCTATGGTAAGATCGGCATTATTTAACAAACACAAGAGACTAAATAGATACTATGAATGGAAAGATTAATAAATAAATCTCACTATATAAATGATAAAATATTACAGTAAAATATCCTACCAGTTTGAAAACATTATTAAAGTTAGGAGATATTTATAACACACTAATTAAGAACTAATTTCTTTAGCACATAATCATTCTTAGACACCAATAAAAATAAAGAGTGCAAACATTTAAAATTGAAGAAAATCACGGAAGTTCCAAAAATATAAATTAATACATGCACAGAAACTATGCATGATAATTCTACTACATAATATTTCCACTCTCTAATATTTCCACTCTCTTCTTTGACAAACACTTTTAGTTTTTCCACTGCCTCAAAACCTCTTGCAGGTTATAGCTGCAGCTGGTTATGCATGACAGGACACCACCAGCAAACCTAAAGGTATGGAAGATGTGTTTCATGACACATCTGAACATAAGACCTAGAATTTGAGTTCAATTTTTTCATTAAGTCTTGCAGGGCTACCGACTTCTACAATGCTGACATTTATTTAAGTATATCTTTAAAAACATAAATTATTTTTTGTCACTGATAACACATCACAAAGCTTTAAAAGGAAGCAAAAGTTTTTTTAGGAACATAGTTTGTAACATTTCTAGAAATAGTAGATCTCTGCTACTGTAATAAATGTAGTACTTTGTGATAAGTGGTGTGTGTGTGTGTGTGTGTGTGTTTTAGATCTGAGTCTTCTGATTAAAATAATAAAAACAACAATAATAATAGGAACAGACTTTTAATTTCTTTAGTAGCATTAAGAAGTCCATTTTAGTATGAATCCCTTCAATCTTATATCATAAATGTTATCCTTTAAAATTCAGTTATAAAGTCATTCGCTTCCTTTTTTTTTAAAAAGTTTCCTTGGTGTTTAAACTATTTCATCTCTAAAGAATGTCAAACATCATATTATTGTAGAACAAATAAATGTTCTCTAAAAGAATCTATTTCTGCCTATATAATTCCAAATTACATTGATAAGACAATTGTCCGAAGAGATTGCACATAGTTCTACAATTAATTTTAATATGTTTACAAATATGATATTTTAAATCATTTTCATAAAATTATATCTTGATGATTAAAATCAGAACTTATCTTTTGAAAACAGAAGCCACATTAAACTGGCTTTCTTTTAATAAAACTCATGCTGATCATCATGATATAATTGACTGTAGTTTTACCTCCAACCAAATGGGAAAATGGGAACTAGTGACTTTCCTGTTTGTAGGGATTAGTGAAATATATTTCTGGAGAAAAATGTGATCTTGTATTTGGGATGGAACATTTCAGAAATTCTGGTTGCTTATTGAGTGACACTGTAGCCGATGTATTCTGGATAATTGATTTGGCTGTCCCTAAGTCTAAATATATACTCATGTCTGAAAATACTCTCCCCTTATGACCTGACACATATATTTTAAATATAAATCAAGGACAATCTATGAGGGAAATAGATGGGAATAACAGCCTCAGTGTATTTCACAAAGAACATGTGTATGGAAAGAGAGCCATAAGTTTAATACTTTTTTTCTGTTTCATTCCATAGTTCTGCTCTTCTAAAAACAGAACAAATATAACACAACAAAAATTCTTTTGACACTGCATTGTCAATGAAAAAAATTCCAAATTTAGGACCAAAACATAAAAGAACTTCATAGTTTAACCTCTGGTCACCTTGCCAGCTGCCTTCCCTGTGACTGCACTGTGATCTCCGTGAGTCAAATGGTTTAATAGCTCTGAGCTTCCATATCCTCCTTTCCTCTTCTACAAAAGGGATTATTATGTATGGTCTGTTGTTGGAGAAAAAAAGAAAGATTAATGTTTTAACAAATGGTAGCTACTATCCCTGGGATAGTAGCTACCATTTGATGATTTATTTCTCTGAGTTACAAAAGAAGCTTCTATATAAAGGAATCATAACTTTTTTCCTGTATCATTTATTTTCTTGTGTGTATATATTTTCCACGAACATTCAAGAATCATGGAACCAAGAGTGAAATTCTGGAATCAAGAGTCTTATTTGAATCCAATAACAACTAAATTATTTCATGTAAGCTATTCAAAGTATATGAGCACTAGGTTTTCACACTGTGAACTGGAAAATAATGTCAGTCTCCTTGGTCTTCAGTTGGTGCTCATTATATGTGAGTTCAATAAAGAATGGAAATATAAAATCATTATCCTTCTGAAGGATGCTTCCCCCTTTTAAAGTAAATTTAATTGAAAATGTACATTTATGTCTATTCATTTAAAAAATAACAGTAGCAAAAAATAATCAAAATCAAACCAAAAATGAAAATATTAAGATGCCATCATCTGTTTACCAAAAGATAGTGATTCTTCTTTAAGTTTTGGTAAATGTACTTCCACCTTCTCTTAAGCATATATAATTGATTACTAACCACTGAAATTGATTTGAAAGTATCATTTTGTGACCTGCTCTATATTTTCATATAGTATCGAATAAACTTATATCTATGATTCATTCATACAAAAGAGATGATTGCATATCAGTGTTTATTGCAGTATTATTTATAGTAGTCAAGATGCAGTATCAGCCCAAGTGCCCATTTATGAATGAATGAAGAAAACAGGGTGCACAGAGGCATAGTGCTCATCCATGCAGAAGAATGAAATCATTCTACTTGCTGGAAATGAATGGAACTGGAGGAAAGAATGTGAATCTAAGTTAGACAGACACAGAAGCGTTACATGTTTTCTCTTCTATGTAGAAACTCAAAAAAAGAAAGAAAGAAAGAAAGAAAGAAAGAAAGAAAGAAAGAAAGAAAGAAAGAAAGAAAGAAAGAAAGAAATAATAAGAGGACCCAAAAGTATAAGAGGAACTACAATCCTCCAAGGGACTGGTGAAAGGTTGTGGGGAGGAGGAGAGAGGGGAGGTGAAGAGAAAGTAAAGCAGGAAAAATGCACACAATTAATGCATGATATATGTGTGTATGGAAAATATAGTGAATACTATTAATTTGTACAATTAATAAGTCAATAATTATAATAAAATAAAAGAAATGCTAGTTTCAACAAAAAATAGAGCATGGAGAAGGTAAGCATTTAAAAAAATATTTTTGGACTATAAGCATTATATACACATATATAAGCATTATGTATATATGGAAACAATATATTCAACATATTTCTATTTTCTATACATATATTTACAGGAAAAAGAACATAAAAATATTATTACAACCCTAAGTCAGGGGAGTATTAGGCTCAATTTTTTGTGTGTGTGTGTGTGTGTGTGTTTTCTCATAGATCTAAATCTTCACATTGCTCAATGTTATTTCATGTGGCTGTTTTTTTTTAGTTGAGTTTATGTTTGTAAATAAAATAAATAAAGGAATAATTTCCTTCATATAATTTTTACCTCTACAATTAACTGAAGATTGTGAAGATCCCTCAAAAAAGAAAGTGGTGGGCTGCAATTTTCAGAGACAAATCAGAGGACAGAATATTACACTAATTTTTAAATTTTTCATAGTTCCTGAGAGTTAGCCAATGCTTCATGAATGATGGTTTCCTTCCAAATGCCTATTTAACCAAGATGAATGAGTTCCCATGCAAATATTTTAAAACAAATTTGAACAACTCTATTTTTCTTTTACCTAAGGGAGAAAATTAATATTTTTTTCTTTTCAAGGTGGCTAGGCCATATAACAATATAATTTAAGACAAAAAGTTCTGTGGCATGAAAAACAATCTTTGGATTCTCTTTTTTTATTTTGACATATGTATTTTCATAAACATTAAATAACTGTTTTTTAAATGAATGCTGTTTTGCCTATATAAATCTATCTTAAATGTTAATAGTAGGTATATCAAAAAATACTTTAAACCAATAGTAAAACAATATTTATTTTATTGGGATCATTGCATATTTCTATGCAGATGTTTTTGAGTACATTAATGAATAAACTGTTGGGCTGGGAATGTGGCTCAGGCGGTAGCACGCTCGTCTGGCATGCGTGCGGCCCGGGTTCGATCCTCAGCACCACATACCAACAAAAATGTTGTGTCCGCCGAGAACTAAGAAATAAATATTAAAAAATTCTCTCTCTCTCTCTCTCTCTCTCTCCCCTCTCTCACTCTCTCTTTAAAAAAAAATGAATAAACTGCTTAATTGTATAAAAATTGTATAATTTTTGCCATTAGCTTTTGAGATTGTTTAGTTAGTAAAAGAAATGCTATTTCTATATCATCCTATTAAATTGTATCAATGTATCTGTTGAAGGGTAACATATGGTTTATATTTGAGTTTTAAGAATGCTTACGTTGAAATCACTCATAAGCCTGTTATTAATTATTCCTGCTTTAGAGAAGCCAATGATCATTATAGTTCTTGATTAAACAAAAGGAACCAGTGAAAAAATGAAGACACAGGTCATTTAAAAGGATTAGATGAAACTGCTTTAAGAAAGTTTCTAAATTATTTCATTTTAAAATACAATAATATTTTATTATTATTTATTTTTGTTATGTTGCTTTGGTAATGACTTATCAAATGCATTTGTGTGCATGTTTTAAGTAGATAAATATTTTTTTTCTAATATTAGCTTAAGGTAAATGGAAACTAAATTTAAGAATTGAGCAAGAAGACCTAAGCAACTAGAAGGACCTGGATGAATTGTAGAAAAATAAAGTAGAGACTGACTTCCAAACCAATTCAAAACTTTTCTTCAAGTCAGTTTTTGTATAAAAGTCACTTCAATGGTTAGTCATAGAATAAACTCACCTTATTTGCTACTCAAGCCCAAATTAAATCAGAGAATTCCCCAGATGTAAAATTTTATTAACATATTTTTATGTATTCCTTTGGTTTTCTAATAAACTTAAATTTAACACTCATCTATTCATTATATACTTAAATTTTTGAATATTGGATCACTGTGTGGGTTTTCTAGAAAAAGATAGTTGAAACCTCAAATAAAACAATATCAGAGAAGAAATTTTCTGTAGTGGTTGGTGGCACTTTATTCAAACTATTACTCATTGGAAAATTGAAGTAATATATTAATTTAAAATATTCTCAGGGGAAGAACTTTATTTTCAAGCATTTTATATACTATTATGGCTCCTAAATCATATTATCATTACTGTTTTTGTAATATTTCAAGGAAAAGACTACGAATACAAGTATGGATAGAGTGCATATTATCACATATATGGTTGTATATGTATTAGTGTTAAAAATGTAAAGAATGAAAAAGAAGTCCAGATTCAGCATGTGTAACATAAATATTACAGACACACACACACAATATATATATATATATATATATATATATTGTGTGTGTGTGTGTCTGTAAATATATATATATATATATATATATATATTTACACATTCTTCAACATTATTGATTTCCTACACTTGTAATCCTTTAGCAGTGCCTGAAAAAATATTCAAGTGACATTATTATTATCTATGATAATAAAAATAATGTAGAAGTGACACTTTCTTCTCATTTTTATTTATTTTGTTGTGATGAAAATGACGATTTAAACAAAAGAAGCCCTGACTATATCAAAGGTGTGAATTATAAATTGCAACCAGGATTAAATTGATAATTAAGGCTCTTTTGGCTTTGAACTAAATGTGGAGGTCCTTTAGTGGGTCATTTCTCACACTTGGAGTGAAACCCATGGTGTGGCATGTGTTACTTGGCAAACAGTGATGCCTTTGGTGTAGTAAAATGTCTGTCATGAGTGACAGACATTAAACCCCTGTGATACAACTCACTAAAAGACATTTGTATAACCATAATTACATCGTAATTTCAAGGAGATTCTTTTTGTGATTTGAGGCTTTCTGTACTTCACCCTATGAGAGCAAAGGCATCATAAAATTTATGTTACAAACTTATCTCTGTTCCATGAAGAGCAGGCAAACATAAGAACCATTATTTACATGCAAACTGAAGGCTGATATAGTCATTTTTGTCATGCTATAAATACTCCATTTGTGCCCAATCTACTAAGTTAACCTTAAATATAAATTTTTTGTCAACTACCAAATTACTCTTTTCGAAATGCATCACCATATTCAAGATTTCTCCAGCAAGAAAACTCCATATCATATAATGAGAAACAATAAAACTTATCATTTCTTAAATGCTATATATGATTATTTTAAAGAAATTCTATATCTTAGCACTGTCTGTGAAGCAATGAAACTGTGAAAATACAATAAGAAGTAATTTTACTGAGCATAAGAGGAACTAAATAGTACATCAAGACTCTTCTGCACAAGCCATTAAATATAAATAATGTACATATTATATTATATTCATATCATATAAAAATACACACAGTGAGAAAATCTAGCTTTGTAAAAAATATAAAAATCTTGAAATCTTGTGATGAATTTGTTTTTTATCTTAAAAACCCTTATAATAGTTATTTCACAAAAGAGAAAGCTAATAGTATGATAAAGAACAATGACTAACAAAGGAATCCAAATGCTATTTTGCCTGTAATTTTCAAATTTGAACTTAAATTATCCTGATGTATTTTAAAGTAAACACACATTAGCACATCACTAAGTTTCTGGGAATTGTAGTATTTCTGACTGATAAAAAGAAAAAATAATGAACATACCATATTTAAGCATAATAAAATATAACTAATTTAGAATATAATCCAGAAAGTTGTATACTTGTGCTTTCAGAATAAATTTTGTGGTTCTGCAACTTTACAATTTCCAAATATTTTCTATGTGACACCTTAAATAAACCACCATTGCACAATTTCTTCTAGAAAATGTAAGTAAAGAAAACAAAATTAGCCTAATTCCAAAATAACAGCAACAATAATAAAGGCATTATAAGAGATGACTACCAAAAATCAATACAATTATGAATATACATGCAAAAGTCTAATATGTAACTGAGAGCTCCAAAGTGGATATAACTCCAAAGTGGATATACAGTTGGATAGAACATTAATCAACAGAATTTTAATAAATAGTTTTTGAATAAAAAACAAAAATAACAAATCAAGTCTATCATATACTTATTTTACCTCTCTCAGACAATTGCTAGTCATGAGCTCTGATGTGTCTCTATAGAAGTTTTCCCTCTTTCTCATGAAGGCGGTTTTATTTATCATTGAATTATACACATTAAAGGATGATTCTTGTTGTTGGAATGATAGCCTCACCACCCCCCATTGATTCATTACCTCTGGTTTTATTTATTCAGTTGTTTATTGGTGGGTATTTAGGTCATTGATATTCTTTGGAAATTATATACATTTTTTTGATGTACAATATTGCTCTTTCTGCCTGAATCAATAAACGTTATAAACCTCATCAAACTCTGGGTAAAAAAACAAATTTGCAGCAAATATAGAAGACAAAAGATAGTTTTGAGGTTTATCATGTGGTATAAATACCAAAATATAAACTATATTTTAAAACTTATGAAGAAAATAATAAATGCATTTAACAATAAATCAAAGCACAGGAATAGTAAACAAAAATTGAATGAAAGTTAAAATCCTTATAAACCAATATAAGTTTGGACCATGTTTGTATGTTGATTACCCAAAGTATGCAAATGATGTTGATGGATGGTCTTATGGATTGGATATGAACTATCCCCTAATGGCTCATGTGTTGAAAGTCTGGCCCCAATTCAGTAGAGTCTAGATGTGGGCTTTGGAAAAGAATTGGATCATAACTTTGACATCACCAGTAAATTTATTGATTTGAGCAGTGTTTTAATTCATTGGTAGTTGAATGCATTGATAACAGCTGGGACCAAGTTGAAGGAAATGAGTGACTGGGGGCATGCCCTGGAAGAGTTGATCTTGTCCATGACCCTGATCCCAAAGCCCCCGTCTCTCTGCTTCAGCCATGATGCTTCTTCCTTGGGGCTTTCTGGACTGAAACTTAACTGTTACCCAAAATAAATTTTTCCTCCTCTAAGTTGTCTTCTCAGGTATTTTATCACAGATATGGAAAGTTGGCTAATATAGATCCTATAGACATGAAAAAGAAAATTAACAAAAACAATGAGGACTTCTACTCCCCAAACTGAGGGACTGGATAAATGTACAAATCCCTTCAAAGGTACAAAGTATGAAATCATACAAAGAGAAAGATAAAATCTGAATAACCTTTACCTAAAGAAATTGAGTGCAGTGATTATTAACTTCAAAAAATAAAGCATCAAGTTCAGATGGTTTTAATGGGAAATTTTACAAAATCCTGAATGACAAAATAAACCACCATTGCACAATTTCTTCTAGAAAATGTAAGTAAAGAAAACAAAATTAGCCTAATTCCAAAATAACAGCAACAATAATAAAGGCATTATAAGAGATGACTACCAAAAATCAATACAATTATGAATATACATGCAAAAGTCACGAATAAAATATTACATCCATATCAAATTTGAAAACTATAAAAATAACTACATCTACAACAAATGGTAATATTTTTCAGGTATAAAAACAATATTTGAACACCAGAAAATCAGTAGATCTAATCTAATGCATTGCAAGGCTAAAGAGGAAAAAAATCATATGATTAATTAAATAGTTGAAGAAGTATGATTTATTTATTTATAATACAGTTTTAACAATCAATAGACAAAAATTCCTCAATTCAATTTCAAGGCAAAGATGCCTCCTATTGCAATTTAAACACATAATTTTTCTGGAAACCGAGCTAATATATTAAGACAAAGAGTAAGACAATTATACAGATTACAAAGGAATTAGTAAATCTGTTTTTGTTCAAAAAGTCTAGATCTGAATGTCTTTGATGTCACTTCAAAAAAACAACTCTTTTGGTTGCCAAAATGCTGTTATTGGTTTTTGTTTATTTATTTGTTTGTCCTTTTTCTTTTTCGCCCACATCAGCTAGTTCTGTGACATTACTTGAGATGGCATAAGATGCCACAGGTTTAGAGTTCAGTCCCATAGATATCCTGCTTATACTTCAGATGTCAATCACATACATCCAGGTTCTCACCTGTGTTTCTGAGGAATCAGTTATAGATTGGAAGTTCCCACAACCCTACCTTCAGGTTGAAACTTTTACTAAAATAACAAATGGAACTTGGGAAAATACTATATTCAGTTTATAATAAAGATGTACAATTTAATAATTTAGGAGTAGTTAGATGGTGCAGACACTTATGCCTACAGACAGATGCTCTTTAAACATTATGCTATGGATTTTTTGTAGTCTTTATTAGATAGCCATGATTGATCAGATCATTGCACATTGTTGGTTAACTCAAACATTTTAGTCCATGTTCACTCTCCCTAGGTCAGAGATACAGTTAAAAATTCCACTCTCTAATCAATAAGCAAGCAAACAAAAAAACAAAAGAGGTAACTGGCTTTCTAAGGCTCCGAGATTCCTAGCTGATTAATCATCAAACCAAGATCCAGAATTTCTTGAATATGTGTGTGTGTGTGTGTGTGTGTGTGTGTGTTTATAAAAATATATAACGACCATAATTTCAAGCTGTACTTCGTGGGAGATATACGGAAAGGCACATTTACTCCATTTTCCTAGGCAAGAAAGCATCGTCACAACATTCTTACATTAAGAAAGAAAAAAGAAAAACGTATCTTATTTCAACTAATAATTAGATGACAGCAATAAAATATGTTCCATATGTCTTGTATTAATAACCTCACTTATTACTAATAATACATTCTAAGAGGGTGATTTTTTATTACTACTTTGTATACTAAAATAGGAATACTTTACACAGATCATTTTATTAACTTGGCAGTAACTAGAGGAGACGACATTTGAATTTAGAGAAATTAACTTCAAAACATATTTTTTAACCACAGCACCATGCTTTCTTGTTAAAATGACCAGTATGTTTTGATTATGGCTCTTTAAATTTTAACAACAAATGAGAAAGTTGAACAAAAGGAACCAGTAAAAATCTTTTAGCACATATAAGCAAATAATATTTCTATATATAGACATTGTATAAAAATCTCTGGAGACTCAAAAATTCTAATAATAATATTAAAATGCAATAATTTTATATTAGAGTCTTATTAAATAATATAATTAAGCCAGATTCTTTTACTAGAAATATATACGATACATTTAAATGCAAATTTGTTGAGATGATCTAGCATAAAATAAGTTCTAAATTAATGAATAAATGTTATAATAAAACTAAAATATATTAGAACATGCAATCATGCTGTGTAGTACAATATTAGAATTTCATCTTTCAAAATATAGCACTATCCAATTACTCATATAATTATGTTTACTAAAAATGTCAGTGAACTATTCTATCAATAAATTTTTTTAAATTGATTTGGGTGAATAGGGTTATTCTTTTCAATTTATGGGTTAAAATTATATTTCACTGAAGGCAAAATTAAATAATATAAACCACTAGAGTAAAGGTATTTAAAATAACTGTTAAAAATTGTTTTAGTTTCTCTTCTTCCTATTTCTGATTTTATAAAAAGTCAGTAACTCTGATTATTCATAGCAATGATTATTATGCTCCCCCACATATTCTTGAGATAACATTTTGACCTTTAATGTTCCTTTATCTCTCCACATTTCCTTCTTTTATTTTCACTGCACATGCTTATAATTTTTATTGTAGAAAACATAAGGAAGAATATAAATTTCTTATAATCTTGATTCACTTAAGTAATCTTAAATTAAAACCTGGTCATTCAAACTTGCCAGAAGCATGTTTATGAATATGGCAAATAGTGAAACTATCTTTGGAAAACTGCATGTAAATTTCTTCTGAATAGTAACTCCTTTAATGTTTTGATTCTACTTAAGTAAATCCAATAATAGCTTATGTGTTTGCCTTCATTCATTCATTTGTGAAACATTAATAGTGTCAGAAATAATGTCAGAAATCATGCCAGTCACTGGGGTTATAATTCTGAGCAACAAATGTTTTCAATTGTAAGGGGGAGAAATAATTTAAGTCAAAAAGGATATTAGTCTGTCCCTCAATTTTAGATTTTTAAAATAGTAGTTTTAAGTGTGAATGTGTTTTAAGAGATATTTAGGTGTGTATGTTTGTTTGTTTTGTTTTAATCTGGAATAAAAAGTGAGCCATCTTAACCCATTTTATCTCTCGTTTCTGTCCTTCAGAGTTTGTAGTCATTCTATACACTTTTTTTTTCACTTGGCAGGCAAAAATGGTAGCCACAATCCTACAAGCTAAACATTCTTCTGTCTTAACTATCTACTCCCAAATCCCAATCTTCTTGAAAATAAGACATTATTTCTCTACCAGTGTCCTCGCTTTAGTCTTTGGTCTTCACTCTGTTTTTGACCAATGATTAAAAGAGATTTCAATCAATTATTAGCCAGGTGCTTATCATGTACCACCCACTCCTGGAGCCAATGGTCATCTGAGACTCACCATCTAAATTAAAGGAGCAGCTAACAACCTCCTATTACTGATACAGATGGGAGCTATTAATCCTGCACTGTAGATCAAAGACATAGTGGGAAGATTGAAATAATTAATGTTGTCAAGCAGCCAACATGATAGATAGATTCACGATATATGTATAGATAGAGAGAAAAACATATATTTCTGTATGACATACTCCAGTACTGCATTACAATGCCTTTGCATCATGGAATTATCAGAATCTCATTCCAAATGCACTTAGCATATGAAAGAATAAGGATAAGGGGGAGGAGGATGAAGAGGAAGAGGAAGAGGAAGAAGAAGAAGAAGAAGAAGAGGAGGAGGAGGAGGAGGAGGAGGAGGAGGAGGAGGAGGAGGAGGAGGAGGAAATTTTCAAAGTTGCTCTTCCAACTTTTGTGAGAATCACTGTGTGGTGTGCATCATTCTCCGATACTCTTGCCTTGGTCCTAGTGTGAATTTCTATTATCTAGGAGTACATGACAGTAGGTGTTCTAGCTGTCTGAACTAAATAGAAGTTTTCCTGGAAATCCTGCAAAACCCTTTATTTTCTGATTTTCAGCTATAACTAGGATAGCCACAAGCAAATACAATTAGTGCTCAATAAAACTGAGAATAGCTGTCCAAGGAAGCATTGGGACTTAAGTATAGACTAACATATACCTACACTTTCCTTTTTTTTTAATCAGGTGTTCTAAATACATACACTTCACAGGATGTGGTCAAAGTTACAAAATGAACCAAGATATGTTTTTACAAATGTTTTGTTAATTTGTCAATCAGTTGCAAACTTGTATATCAGGGTAGAAAGTTCCTTTGATTTTTATACCATATTTATTTATTTAACATCACTTTTGTTAACAGTTTTTATTTTTAGAACACTATTGATTTAAAATGCTACAAACCCAACTGTAATTATCTTGATCAAAAAGGAAACATATTCTATAACATTGTTAAGTCTAGAGATGGATTTGATTCAAGAGTAACTATCTGGCTAGATAAACAGTAGCTTTAAGGCTGCCTCATCTGGTTCTTCAAGTTACTAGTTTTGATTTTCTTGAATACTCTCAACAGCCAGAAAGCAAGGCAACTGACAGTAGCCCCAGAAAGATTTTGTTCCCAGTGAAACTAATTCATTTCCAGAAGCTACACATCAATATCAAGGAAGTCCCCAATGGGTAACCCTGTGGAAACCATGTGCCAGAGTTCAACCTCTGTAGACCCAGAGAGTGACTCCTTACTGCATGATATTATGGGGTAAGGCAGAGGATGGACAAGCAAGGATGGTAGACCACACAGTCATTTGTGATGGAAATGGATCTTGTACACAGAAGGAAAACAAGATTGGGGGCAAAGAAAATGACACAAAATAAAACAGAGAATCATAGTGAAATATTGACATTGAAATAAGTCAGCATTCATTTCAGAGAATGTTCATAAAGTCATAATTATTACAGTATATAAAGTTAATCTTCAGAGATAATATTTTTTTCCAGAAAAAAAAAGTTAAGAGTTAAAGAATAAGATGTGCATTTTCAAAGTTGTATGTAAGAGCTGATAAAAACAAAACAACATGATGTGATCCAGCCTGGAGGGTGAAGCAGTTTGGGAGGTGGTGTAAAGATGGGGAAGAAAACACACAGGTGAGAACACAAGCAGGCACAGAATGCAGGTCAAGGTTCAGAGCACAAACTTAGAGAACAATCACAAGGAATTAAAGCTATGGAATATATTCAGCTTTTGTCTTCATGACTTTATTAGAAACAACTTCTGTTAATGCCAATGTTTTATCTACAGTTTAATGGAAAATATTTTAACTGTGCTTTATGATGAAGCTTGTTCTACAACTTATTTTTCCATAAAGGTTGGTTCACTTAATGTTTGACTTTTGGTATCTGAGCTTGGCTTCACTTAGCCAGTATGAAGTCTGGTCAGAGATAAAAATCATGTCTATCATATATGCAGAAAAATTAAAGTACAAGCTAGAATGACCTCATTGTGGAAAACCTTTAGTTGATGGAGTTTCAGACATAAGTGAATTTGTCTGTTGATTTGAATCAACCTTTTTTTTTTTTGGTACTGAGGATTGAACCCAGGGGTGCTTTACCCCTGAATATAATATCCCCAGCCCTTTTTACTTATTTATTTATTATTGTTTTGAGACAGAATGTCACTAAATTGCTGAGAGTCTTGCTAAATTGCCCAGGCTGGCCTCAAATTTAGATCCTTCTACCTCAGGCTCAAGAGTCATTGGGATTACAGGTATGTGCCACCACACATGGCTGGAATTGGTTTCTCTCAGGTAAAATTATCATGATATCTGACCTAGGCATTTCTTTCCAGCTATAGTTGAAAAACGACTTTTTCATTTAAAAAACAGATACACTATAAATGTTTCATTGCTACATTCTATGAAATCTGAATATGATTATTAGTAATCTCATCCCATAATATTTGTTGATATAAAATGAAAGCTAAAGCAAATGTGAACATGAATAAAATTAAATCAGTTGCATATTCAAGATTTTTCTTAACTGAGATGCTAAGCTTTGAAGTCCGACAACCCTTTTTCCTGTTTCTGTTCTCTTATGCTGACCCACTCTGCGATACAGTGTAAAATGTCCCCTCCTGAGCCTCAAGATCCTCATTTACAATGTACATAGTGGCATGTTTCCAAAGGCCATGGTGAAACCAAACTAGAGCAGGCTTACCTTGGCCAGACATCAATTTTCCATTGTTTTTCTCCAGTGGAATGCAAAGGTAAGTATCCCCAGGAGACTGAGTTATAATTACATTATATAATTTCTTCCATGCATTATGCATAGCTTAAAATCAAGCCAAGAGATATTAATTTTAAAAGTTTACTTTAATAAATATTTTATATAATGGTTTTACTCTATAACTATTCTATATGATAGTTAATGAAGTATTTAAGTTAGAAGATGAAGAAAGAATGAGATCTATTTGTTGCTTTGAAGTACCTTAAAATGGAGTTGGGAAAACAGTCCTGGGAGAAAAATAAACAATAAAACACATTAAAAAAGACACAATGACAAGGGAAATTAGTACATAATTAAAGATAAATTTCATAATGGCTACAATTATAGAATTATAGAGAATTTCTTTTATAGATGAATAAAGAGTGTTTTATTCAAGAAGCACATCCATAAAAAAGAATTTTACAGTGCCTCATTTAGGTTTGCTTTATATATTTAAACAGTATTTTAGCATTCAATAGCTGTTATTGTTTCCATATACATTTGAATTATCAAGATTTAAAATAATATTTTGTTGAAAATGTAATAGCAAAATAAAATTATATTTTATCTGGCCTCTAGGATAAATGCACTAAGCTATGCTCCAGCACACTTCTCAGGTCTTTGAATGGATTATCTTATTAGAGTTCCACACCTATTTGTGGTTTCAATTATGTTATTATCCCTATTTCTCAGAAAAGAAAACTAAAGCCAAAAATGTGGACTTCAATTAAAGAGACCACAGAACTAGGAAACAGGGAGGCCATTTCTGAACACTGAACCAAGGGAAAGGACACATGGAAGGAATCCACTGTACCTTTAAGCTCAAGGACAAAATCAGAAAATTCTGTGTTTTTCACCAGTTATTTCAGAGTTACCAACATCAGCCCATAAGTGAATAAGAGAAGATTTACCAAAACAACAACAACAACAACAAAAACCATTGGTGTCTACTGTGTGTGTGTGTGTGTGTGTGTGTGTGTGTGTGTGTGTGTATTACCAACACAAGACACTTTTCCAGCAAATTTCCCCAGGAGAAGCTTGTATTCATAGTCAGCATCCGCTCTTAATAGTGTAGACTGTAACACCTTGGGCTGTGCAATGCACACCTGTTGGCTGAACTGGCGACTCTATTCAGTGTAATCACTGCATAGGAAAGATAGATGTTTTGGCATTTGTTGTTTATCTTATATATAGGTAGATAAGTAATCAGATGCTAGGTAGGTAAGTAGAGCAAAATTTTAAATTATTTTTCTATTTGTATGAAATATTAAAATCTTACATATGCTAATTAGAATATTATAATAGTTTTATTGTGAATTACATCAGACTGAGAAGGCATTTTTTCTCACTATGTCTAAGTCTAGATACATGTCTAACATTGAGAATATTTGTTCTTTGAGGAGATATAGTTTAGAAAGAAAACAACATGTGGTCACTGAAAGAAAGTTATTTTGACTCTGTAGAATGAATTCCCCAGATTATATCACTCATTTGGAAATAGCTACAAAATTGAATTAGACATTAAGAATAAGTTAAAATTAAGCCATAGTTTTTTTTTATTTACACACTGTTCTAGTTACATCTCATCTATCAAGAGTTATAAAAATAACACTACTACCAACCTAAGATAGCACTGAAATCTTGATAAAAATTAAAAGGCATTGCGGTCTGTTCTCTCTTGCTATAATAGAGTAACTGGGAGTAGGTAATTTATAATGAACAAAAGTATATTTAACTCACCGTTCTTGATGCTGGGAAGTTCAAGAGCATGACATCAGCATCTGCTGAGGGGCTATGTACTACATTATCCTGTGGCAAAAGGACAAAAGACAAGGGAGGATGAGACTAAAGCGACAAGAGGGAGCCAAAATTGATTTTAGAAACCCACTCTGAAGAAGACTTACTCACTTTTGTGATAAGTGCACCAATTGATTCAAGTCCTTGTGAACAAGTTGCATTGCATCAAGTACCACCTCCCTTCACTACTCAATGGGGATGATGTTTCCAACATATGAACCTCGGGGACATATTCCACAGCAGCACTACTCTATTCCACACTCTCATGCTTGTGTGCTGAGTAATGAGTAGGACTCACCTAGCTTGCTTCCCACCTCTGAGGTTCATATTTGTCAGTGTCTATTGTCTAGACTAGTGAAACAAAATTCTCACATTTTGTTTTTTCTTTGTTCAGAGAGATGTATGAATGAATTCATTTTTAAGTCAGAAGTATAAATATCAAATATAATTCTGCATTTCCCAATTTATAGTGAAATTATAAACATAGGATTGCTAAGTGAAAAGGGTGTCTAATCTTAGTGAATTAAACCTTTGTGGGATAAGATCTAGTTTGCTCATATTATATCTACAGCATTTAGCATACTACCTTTCATATATAAGTTGTAAAAATTATTAATTTTTTTTTAAATTTTTGGGTTGATGCTACAATGAACTTTGGATAAAGAATGCTAAATAAGACCAAATTTCAGCCTTCATATTTTTAGGTAATTCAGAAAATAAATAATCCTTACAAGCATGCAGTCATCCATCCATGCTTTCATTAATATAATAATGAATGCTAAAAATAGAGTTGTAAAATGAGAGACATTATGCTTTACATAATTAATACAATTGCAAGATTATGAGTCAATAGTGAAATGCTAGAATTTTAATATATTTGACTTAACATTAAAGTTTTATGTGACAAACTTAATCTACAATCATAATTTCTCAAACTATAATTCTCGCTTGCCTATCCCAAGGACTTATAGGAAAAATACTCTGTTCATTTTCTAAAAGGAAAAGGCATTAAAAAAAAACACCGCAATGCTATATCAAAGCATTCTAAATACCAGGCATAAATAGGTACAAAGGTAAAATCTAGGATATACTTCAAGCATGAACAATAATATTTTATTCCAATTCTACTTTTGTTCTCTTTCAGTGCTATGTATCTTTTTGTATCCAATTACATTCATATACAGTGATGGGATGGGTATAGTGGACCTTAGAGAAGAATCTTCTTTTTCAATGATACAAGGGTACCTTCAGAAATAGAGCCATAGATATAAATTGTAAAGGAATTTGAACCTACAACTCTAGTATTACATTAAGTGAGATAGAAATGCAAGGAAACTTGAAAGTTTTCCAAAAGAAGACACTCATGTTCATAGGCAATAAGATTTATAACAAGAAATAGAAAATACTATGCTATGACAAAATTTTGAATGTCTTCTTTGCAGTTCTTCTTAAGTATAGCAATGAGAAGGGCTTGCTTTAAAGCAGTCATTTCTTGGATATCTAAGAAGTGAATAGTGCATAAGAAATAAATTCACTTATAAGTGTGTATATTTGAATGCAAGATAACAAAAAATATATTTTTTTCTATTGAAGTTCACAATTTTTCGAAATATAATTTTCCAAGTGGATATAGAACAATATTATATACTTATTTACAAATTAGTAAAGTTTTCAGCAAAATTAGAATGACAAAAAAATCAGTATTGAGTGATATGACATTTAAACTAGAACAATCTAAGTAATCCAGGGAGATAGATATATATTAATTGTATAATATTCTTCTCTAAAACACTATAAGTGAAATTCAAGATACTATCTACTTATTAGTTTTCATCTATAAATCTACTTCCTGCAGAAAATCTTATCCAAATCTAGGCATCATAGGAAGTAAGGCCAGTAAAATTTATTTTAATGTAAAAGTTCAAATTGAAAAAATGCTTTGCTGTAGAAAACAAAACATTTTCTACATTAATATTATCTCTAAGCTGTCAGCTAGAAGGGTCATTTTTGCATTTTCATTAAGGGATGATAAAATTGATAACTTACAATAAATGTTATTAATCTGAATTCATGGGAAGAACCATCAATCTAGGTCACATCTCAAAAAAGATATTCAAGGCAGATTTTATAAAGCTTTTGAAATCTGTTGAAGGTTGGAAGATCATGTTCTAGGTCATGCATCTTAGAATTATTCCCAGGATTGCATGGAGCTCTCAGATTCTATATCAAGTTAGACTCTGAACACTAGTAGGATGGAGAAGGTGTCCCCCAAAATACAATCCTGAACCCCATGAGTTATATAAAGTGGCTGCTTTTTACAGCACTGCTGTATCAAATCCAGAGCATAAGCTTTATCTGGCAGGAGCCTTAGAAACTGCTGAAAGAAAGCCACGAGCTAGCTAGACCAACTTCAGGCAGGCCCACAGTGCTCATCTCTTTCCTCACATCTGCCCTCCACGCCTCTTTAAGCAAGCCTAGTTAATAGATACTAATTCCTATTCAAAATCTTATAAGTAAGACTATCGATTACACACAGTTTTTATAAAATGTAAAAATTGAGTAAAGTAATCCCAGTATGTTTGATATATTTGTTTATTTATTTTTGCCTACAATATATGCACACATTATGAGTCTTTGGAGAGAACTGAGGTATAATTTATAATGCAGGAGTAAAGTAAAATTATTTTTGATTAGTTGAAATCCCGGGTAGTTCTTATTAAGCAATGCATGTAAGTAGATGATGGTGCTGCTATGCTTAGAAAGCATGGAGAAGTTGTAGATGTATACCCCAATTAATGATTAGAAGCTGGAAGCAGAGGTTTTCTCGCTAGTCATACTAGTCACTTTAGTATGTTTTTGTACAAAAATTATGCAAAGAATTCTTCACCTGTCACAATGTCAAGAAAAATTAAATTGCAACTTTAATATAGACAAAAGAGTTTTCAGTAACTGTCTAACAAGTAACATCTAGTATACATTATCATCTATTTTTTAATACATGGTATTGGCACAATAGGAAAACAAATTTAGATATATCAGTATATGAAGAAACATATATTTCTGTCATTCTGAAACCTGTTTTGCATGAATTGCCAGACTACAATTTAAACAGTTCTTCTGAACAACATAAATGTTAATGTTTCCATGGTGACTAAATTCACACTACAGTTAACAGATTTTTCTTGCTTTAAGGTGATATTTAAGTAACTTTGAAGGTTTTCATACTACACTTTGACTTCATGTATGGAACCTGGATTTTGACACATAAATAGCTATAACTTACAGAATCTATATTGATTGATTATCCTCATTCCTCATTATAGATATGATGGTTATGCTTATTTGTTAATCTGTTCTAAATGCATCAGTGATATTATTGAACTCTCCCAAACGTGAAGGTATTAACTATTAACTATAAGTTTTCTAAAATATATTTATTAATGATGTAATGCTATACATAAACACAAACACACAAAAATATCTCCCAAAAAGTAAACCTTTTTCATAGATATCAATTTCAGACCCAGAATCAAATTGTTTTCATGTATTCAAATTTAAAGTTTTCAACATTTAAAGAATTACTTAAATAATCAGTCAAGACCAAATGAACTTGAAAGTAAAAAAAAAATCAAAGAATGATTTATTATTGTACTGCTAATAAATTGGATTTTAGTATAATTTCAATGATTAACTTAAAAAACATTCTGCTGTTCAGTATTCATTATTGAATAACTTGTTTATTTTTATTATTTTAAGTAGTTAAAAATAAAACTACTGTATTCAATTTTAGACATAAAAATTGATAAAAGATTTGGGCATCATGGAAACTTAAAATGGCTAATTTAGCATCTGTACATCAGAAAAGTTGATTCTCTCATTCTGGATTTTTTATTTATAAAAATGTCAAAGTAAACTATTCCTGTTAATATCATCTCTTAAGTTCACAGAAGAATGAAAGTCTTAATCATAATTCATTTTGTATATTTAATATATTTCCTATATCAAATAAAATAATCCATTTTATGAAAAAGTAGATGTTAACTTCCACTAAGGAATAATAATATGCAAATTATTTAAATATCACTAAAATACTCCTTAACTTATTCTTATTCTAGGTGTTTTCCAGCCTCCCAATCCCCAGCTAAGCAACTTAGCTAATGATATATTTTACATCACTGGGGCACATCATGAAAATCAGCAACAGGTGACAAAGTTGGCTTAGTTACTTTAAAACAAAAGATAATTCTCCCTACAATAAACAAGATTAAAAAAATCAACCTATGTCCATCAACAAGTGATACATAAAAAATATGATTATATACATAAAGGAATACTATTCAGCTAAATTAAACTATGCCATTTGCAACAACATGGATGGAATTGAATTTTAATTCATGAAGTGAAGTAAACCTGGCACAGAAAAATTATTCCACCCATGAGATCTACAAGCTCTCACTCACGCAGAGTCTGAAAAGGTTGATCTCCTAGAAGCAGACTAGAGTGATGGTTAACAGAAACTGGTAATATGGATCCAAAAATATAAAATGAAAATTAGACTCCTCATTAGGAGTTTAATTATAGGTAGTGAACACAGATTCACAGAGAGCCTCTATTTTGGAATCAGTTACCAAGAACTATAAAAGTGACTATTAAAATTGTATACATAATATATCTTTCGACATCTTTCCTTTTAAACTCTCTGCATCTATTTATATTGTTTTTAAACTTTTTTGTTTGGTGAGATATCACTGAAATTTAAAAATGCCTAAAGTAAACTTGTCTACAGCAACTACTTGTCTACAGCTTAAAAATGCGTAATGTAAACTTGTCTGCAGCAAACAGGTTTAACACAAGCAGACTGAGTTAAAGAAGTCAGCTGTGGGAAGAACATGCGTGATAAACTGCATTCTGTTATCCAAAAGCAAAGATTAATGGAGGAACAAGAGAGCAAAAATGGGAGAGAAGTAGGACACAGGACTAAATGGTGGTCTTTAAACTAAACCGGCAATATTTACATTAAATAGGAATGGACCAAACATTCTGGAAAAAGAAAGTTTAGAAATCCAGAATGGTGACACTAAATAAAAGAGAAAAGGCCACTTACATGCTGTTTTAGACTTAAAGTGGAGATCAGCATCTGTCATTCAGACATTTTGTTATGGGGAGATGCCTCAGAAAGCAGGCTAAGTCTTAATTTCAAATCAAAAGAGAGCTTTATTTACCTGGCCAGGGACTGTCACCCACTGCAGATACTGAAGCTCAATGGGAGGACAGCTGATTCCTGGTCAACCCAAAGAATAAAAAATAAAAGCACAGAAACCCAAACTTAAGGAATCGCTTATTGTCATGTAAACTAGTCAATCATAGAAATTAAAATATTAATAAGTGGGACCTGTGGGCTCTATGCAGGACTGGAATATTCCAGTCAGCAATCAAGTGATAAACAGCAGCAAAAAACATTAGCTCTGCAGTTCAGTTCACCACAGTCCTGGTTCAAGCAGGTGCTAGACAGTCACATCCAGAATTTGGGCAGGGGGGGGGATTCTTGGGGCGAGAATCTACTTCAAAGTCATGTAGACCCACAAGAGCATTCAAGCCCAGGATGTAGCTCACCATGACCACTGCTGCATCCTGAGTAGGGTACAATTTGTGGGGTACAAAGCACAGAAAAACAATTTTTATAAGAAAACAGCTTTCATTTCAGTTTCTCAGAAATAGCTCTGGTAACAGTTTTTTATAGAAAGCAGCAAAATGGAGTCTTAGGCCTGTCTATGACAGTTTTTGCTTTATAATTGTCTTATCTCACTTATCAAAATCTTATATCTATAATCTATATTTTTTACTAATCTCTAACCTATAATTTACACTCTCATTGATTGTATTTATCAGTTCACACCACAACATTCTCACCAAGTGTTAGAGCCACACTAAGGATCTACTGTATTTACCCATGTTGTGCACAATGGTTACTCATTATTCACTGCTTTGTGTTTGAGAAACAATTCAGTTAACAGAGATTTCTGTGTACTAGAGGTTTACATGTGTTTGATTATTTAAATGTTGCTAAAAAAATGAAATTACTACCTCAATTGTATGTAAATGAAATGGAGACTGTTAAGTAATAAGCTAATTAAATAATAATAGGTTTGCCCAATATCTTCCCCTAGAATGTTTGAGAGTTTAGATTTGATCCTTAGACAATCTGACTCCAATCACTATATTCTTATATAACAATTTCTAAAACCAAGTGTAACACCCTTTAATTGTAGATAGTCAGACATCTGGAAAACATTTCTTGCTACCACTGAATTTCTAAACTTCAAATATAAATAACTACCTCTATCCTGAATTAAGAGCTGAAAGGAATTAGAATAATAATAAAAAATAGAAGGGATTAATATAAGACTATAAATAAAGAGAAAATTTTCTTTTAAAATAGGCTATGCTTTTCCATTTTTAATTATTCTAACTCCCCCATCTATTCATTAGGAAAAGTTTTTAGATGAGATTCAGAGAGACGATTATAATCAAAGTCAATTATGTAAGTGTTCCAACCATGCACCATAATTGCTCTATATTAAACTATGATGCTAATATTTGCTTAAGGCCACATTCAAAACTATGCTGAATAATCATTTCTACCTGCAATGCACTTACTAATTGGCAAAATATGTCTTTGTCAATTGGGCTCATTCAAAACTATTTTCAAATCATTAACTGAAAAACTCAAGTTGATTTTCTCCAAATTGCCTTCAATTTTTCTTAACTTGTTGAAATTTGAAATTATACCTTTCCTACTTAAAAAAAAATCCATTACAAACTGGTAGACATCCTCATTTGCAAATTTTATTGAGAACACTTTCAATCTTATTTATCTGACAGTTTTGGGCTGAGAATAATGCATTTACCATTAAAAAACTCATTTTCAGTAAGACTTATTATTTGATAGTGAGGTACATATTTTTAAAATTGCACAAGTTATTAATTTTTATGAGAGCATTTTCCATAGTAATGAGACATTTAACCTGGGTAGGGAAGACTTAATTAATCAAGTATCACACAAACTTATTACCAGGTAGCTTGCAAATAATCAAAAGTTGTTTTCTATGTGTGAATGGAGGCCATTTTCTTCTGTTAGTAAATGTTACCTGCTGTCTTGAGTTAGTCTTAAAGTTTTAAAACATTTTTCTCAATAATATTTCATAATCAATGAACACTTCTTAGGTAAAAAGTACTGTCTTTTTCTTTAATGATACTTCAAAATTAGTTAGTAGTAATGGGGTGATAAACAGTATAATCTAACTTATTATTTTACTTTATAATAAGTTAATTTTTACTAATTTATACTTATTTATTCGAACTTTATGAAGAAGATGGGTAATTTTTCTATGTTGATAAAATTACTGATTTATGGAAACAGGATGTGAATCTTAATCATCAGGTTGTGAATGAAATCTACAGATAATATTCACTCATTCTTTGATGCATATTCCACATATGTTGAGCACATTTTACATATCAGCCCCAGAAGCAGGCAAAGGGAATCAAACTAGCTATTACTTGGAGAGAACTCACATTTTCTAGTAAAATGAATGATTCATTAGACTTAATCACTCCAAATCACTTGCACAGGTTTGTAGAGAAATACACAAGACTGCAGAAATTAATTCTAGAGTGATTTCCACCTATTAACTCTATGCAAGATTATGAATTATGAAGAAAAGATTCAGTATTGACCATTATGAAGGATTCAATCCATCATAAAATGCATTGTCAAGTTGGAAATATGAAGAAGCAAAAGATAAAAAAAAGTAAAACACTGGGAAGAAAATGTGAAAACAGAAAAAAAAGATAATTAAATCTGGAAATCAGATGTTCAGGTAAGGGTTTCAGAAAAAAAATGTTGCATAAAAAATTGTAAAGATTTACATAAGAGGGATATGAAAAATGTCTCAGAGAAGATTAAGAGTATGTGCAAGAAAACTTGAACTTCAATTTAGCACTGAAAATAGTTTTGCATGGTTTTCACACAAGAGTAAGGTAAAAAGGTGAGTTCAGAAATATCTCAGAAAGAGCACTCCTCCAGATGTTAGCTTTTGCTCTTAGTGCTATTGTAAAATGGGATTGCTGACTGACTTTTGTTTATACACCATTCAATGAAATTGTACAGAAATACAATTGATTTTGTACTTTACAGCCTTGCTAAATTTGATTATTAACTCGAATAGTTCTTATAATATTTTCTAGGAATTTCTACGTAGAAGATTCTATCATCTGAGTCTAGACATACTTTTATTTCTTCTTTGCCAATATGTATAGCTATTATTTTTCACTCTTTTCTGATTATCCTGTAATTTCAGTATGAGGATGAATACAAGTGTTCAGAACAGGTACACTTCTCATGCTCCTAATCATATAGGACAACATCCAGTCTTTGGGAATTATTCCTTCTGTTAACATCTATGGAGAACTTTTCCTTCCAATTTGGGAATCTTTTCTTCTTTCCAGTTCACATGAGATGCTGAAGAGAAAATTGGCATGCATGTTGACTAATTTAGAGGAAAAGTTCAGGCTCTCACTGTTTACCACCTATTGATGACAAAGTACACTAAGAAATTACGTTTTATGAGAAAAAAATAAGAGCTTGATTTCACATATTTAGTGTGAGATACCTATTAGATATCCTGAAACTTCATAACTACTCTTTGTATCTGTAAGTATGAAGTTAAAAGTAAGGCTGAAGTTCCAAAGTGAGAATTCATAATCCGAAAAACAACACTTTTGTCATTTTACTGGAATTCATCATGAAAGGTGCCCAGTGAAAATGGAGAGAGGAGGAAACACCAGAAAATGACCAAAGATTGTTTAATAACCCAAAGGTAAACATTGTGAGGAAAGTCCTATGGTGTATTTACGGTTAGAAAAAGTTGACTTAAGTTATATTTGAAAGACCAAAAAAAAAAAATCTGCTCTTAAATTAATCATTCCAAGGCACATTTTCCAAGGTACTTTTTGTGGTTTGAATCTGGCTTATCCTCTGAAAACACATGACAAAATTTAATCCCCAGCCTCACTGTAAAGCATTAAGAGAGTGGGAATGATACAGATACAGTGTTTAGAGTGGGGAATAAATAGAGTTAGATAAAGTCATTAGGGTGTAACCCCATGAATTAGAGTGTTAAATTTCTAAGAAAACAGAGATTGACAAGAATAAATAGGCCCTCCCTGCCATCAAAGGAGCCAGAAAAAAGAGCACCACGGGAGGCCGTCACTTGGCATTAGACTAGAACCATTAACCAAAATGATTTTCTTCCCTTTCTATCTTTCCCAGTTTGCTGTATTGTGTTATTAGCAATAAAGAAGCAAGATGGAACAAGAAATCTGACAAATTTTATAAGTGGACATGCACAGATTTGCTGAGAAAGGATGTTTGCTTTACAGTATTTGTTCTACATTTGTAATTCTAACTTCACACTAAATAATATAATTTAAAATGTGATTTAAATTTAAGTTTCTCTTTTAAGGGACCATTTTGGTTTGAGGTAAAGTAAAAGCATATATTAATCTAAAAGTAGCACCTTACCAAATGAATGAGAGAATAACCTGAATGTTGTTGGCACATTGTTAGAGAATGTGAAATAGATAGTCTCATACAGGGCAGATCATCATAGATGCTTTGAATACCATTGATGGATTTCATTTTCACCCAAAAGAAAGACATGTTGCTAAATTTTAAAAAGAATTCCAGAAAGCATTTATTTTCTTGTGTAATATAACTTTGGAGTGATTTAAACTTAAATATATGTTTTAAACAATGAAGAATCCAAAGATACTAAATCTAGAAGAATCAATAGGTAAGGCATTGCATAAAATTAAGAAATGCATGAAATTAAGAAAATGGACATTCAGGTTAAACCACAGGTATATTATGAAATAGAGTTATGGTAGCACAGACATGGCTTAAAAGCATGACAGAGAGTAGTGTAGTAAGAATGATGTGTGCTGGTTGTGAGTAGAACCCAGCACTTCACTGGCAAGCACCCCCCAAAAACAGGTTTTCCTGGGTGGAGGCTTCCTCTTTTCCACTATTTTCCCAGCAGTCTTCACAATTTCAATATTTAAAACTAACTTCAGCATACCTTGTTTGTAAAGTCTCTGTGGTTTCCCTATTAATTTTATATTCCATATATACTACTAATTCACTTTCATTGGTGTCCATAATTTGCCAGCAAATACTTGAGCCAAGAATATTCTGCATACCTTCCCAATGCTAATTTTAGTAAACACTCACTGTTCTGTTTACTGCTTTTATAATGATTTTTCTCTGTGCTAATAGCTGAACTCTTATCATTTTCCTCAACATGCTTTAGTCTGCCTCTATTATGTGCTTGTTTAATAATGTAAATTTAACTGTTATTCATTTTAGATTTCAAGGAATGTACCTTGCTAACATAATAACTCTATATGTTTGTAATTCTGTCTCTATACTGGTTTACTGAAGATATATATTTTTAACCCAGGCCTCCACCAAAAGAGTGCCACACCTGTATCTGCTAGTTCTCCTGTGTAGGCATGTCAGGTGAGATACACAACACTCAGGTAAATTCAAATTTCTGATAAACAACACACTATTTTTAGTATGCAAATATCCTCTGATATTATATGAGCCACACCTATGCTAAACAATTATTTATTGATTATTTGAAATGCAAATAAAATGGACTTCTTTCTACTCTGTATATATTTATTTTGGTAAACCTAGCAACCCTACATTTATAGATTAAATTACATAATTGATTAGGGTACTGATTGAACCCAATGTGTCTTGGCAAAGGAAACAGATAAATTTTAATTTGCTACATGTAGGCCACAATCAATAATTGCAAAATATACATTTGTTCCAAGTGCGCCTGAAATAATAACAAAGAATTATTGTGAGCCACAGAATAAGTCTTTTTTGGGGGGTTACTGAAGAAGGGCATTCAACCACTGAGCCCCAGCCCCAGCCCTATTTTCTATTTTATTTAGAGACAGGGTCTCACTGAGTTGCTTAGCACCACACTTTTGCTGAAGTTGGCTTTGAACTCATGATCCTCCCGCCTCAGCCTCTCCAGCCCCTGGTATTATAGGCATGCACCACCATGCCTAGCTGCAGAATATGTCTTAATGTTGAAGTTTTGAGATAATCCAGAGTACACTTTCTGACCATAATTGTCTGAATTGGATCTAAAAAATCTGGAATTAAAGCAACACATTCCTTAGTTTCAAATAATTACCATTAAATTCTAAATGTAGTCAGGTGTGGTGGCACACACCTGTAATCCCCACAGCTTGCGAGGCTGAAACAGGAGGATCACAAGTTTAAAGCCAGCCTCAGAAACTTAGCGAAGACCTGAGAAATTTAGTGAGACCCTGTTAAAAAAAAAAAAAGAAAAGAAAAGAAAGAAAGAAAGAAAAAGATGTACAACCAACCAAACAAACAAACAAAAATGTGGTTGGGATGTCAGTGACTAAGTGCTCCTGGGTTCAATACTCATGTACTACCACCCCACCCCCCAAAATAGGTATTTATTTTAAAAGATCAATATGTATAAAAAGATACAGATTTTCATCAAAAAGAATGAACTATTAATAAAGTTTCAAGACAAAATGCTAGAAACGTTCAAATAACAATATTATATGTAGAAATTTCCATTGATGAACTCTCAACAGTACAATTTAAATAGTTGTAAAAACAACAAACTTGAAGATGGGTTAATAAAGGTATTAGCTATTACTCAATATTACTCAAACAAGGCTCAAAGGGGAAAATGTGGGTTTAAAAGAAAGAGATAAAGATATGATGTTGCATATGTGTAGGTGAATACCAGAGAAGAAAAAAGGCGTAATATAAGGACAATGTTTTTGGAGAGAGATTAAATAATGATTTCACTACATACATACCAAACTAAAGAATCTTAAGCCGAATGGAAATGCACACACACACATACACACACACACACACACACACACACACAAACACACACAGGCAATTAGAATTCTGGAAAGTAAAATACATGACATAACAGAACCAATGATGGAGAAATTAGCAGTATATTTATAATATTATTTGAAGGGAGACTCTGATAATATAAAAAATGACCCAGGACTGTACAAACTAAAAGAGTAAAGAGATAGACATACAAAGAAAGAAAATAATAATGCAGAGGTTTTCTTGTTAAAAAATGAAACTCAGAAGTTCATGCTTTGACATTTAGTGTGAGTAACAAAATATATTACTATCCATCTACAATGCTATACAGGAGAATACTGTCTTTAAAATTCAAGCTAAATAAAAATTTTAGTACTTGAATAAAATTGGAGATACTTCACTGCCAATATATCTATGCAATAAAAATAGTAAAGAGTATTTTCAAGAGAAGAAAAATAGTACTAAGCAGGTACTTGAATGTACACAAGACATGAAGTTTCCAGAAATAGTAAACAAAAAGGTAAATATAAAAGTCCTTAACTTTAAATTTTTTTTTTCTTAAAGATAAGTGATTGTCTAAAGCAAGTGTTCTGTCAAATTATGGTGTATTTGTGTGTGGTATATTTCTAAAATACATGACATAACAGAATCAATAATGGAAAAATAGCAGTCGATTTCTAATGTTATTTGAAGGGAGACTCTGATAATATAAAAATATATACTGTAAGCTTTAGGACAAATGAAGTATATTCTAAAATGGGCCCACTTAATAAGATAATAGGGGTAAAAGTAAATAATAAGATTACTAAATAAACTAAAAAATAAATAAACTAAAGAAAATAAGAAACTAAAAACTGTAGAAAAAAAAACAGAAATGAAGAGCAGATATCAAACAGAGAAAAATAACCAGAAAATAGTTGATTTAAATGTAAATATAAAAATTACATTAAATATAAATTATCTGAACATCTCATTAATTGACATGAAGATTAGTAGGGGAGATCCAAAACTGTGCTTTGTGCAAGAAATTTAGTTTATTTTTGCTGTTTAAGGAAGAAGAAAAAGAGGTAGAAGAAGAGTAAAAAACCCACCAGGTGATTGCTTTACTATAATAATTATAAGTATAAACATTGAATAAGTGAAATTCTTATTAGATTAGTTTTTAAACCTCAAATGATATGGATATTTGAACCAAAACATTTAAGGAAACATGTAATCACTATAACAATATTAAATTTTGAAAGGGAAATGGGCAGAAATGAAAAACAAGGATAAATTCATTTTGTATATAAAATACAAGTTAAAAAGATGAAGAAAGACATGCTTTGCCAAAACTAGCAGAGAAAGATAGGAAATGAGCATAAGACCAAGTAATATTAGAAGACACAAGCAGAAGAATCCCATGGTGACTAAGATTTCATGTTATCTTAAATACATTGATTATCAAAGATATAGTCATGGAATACAGAGTTTCAGAGTGCATAAAGTAAAAACTGAAAAGGAGAAATGGTAATTTATTTGTAAGTATTGATGGAGTCTGCACTACTCTTCTCGAAAAGTCAACATACCAGGCAAATTGACAGACTCAACATTAGGTCGACATTAAAGAGCACACACCGATTATAAACTGCTCACTAAACCAAACACAAGTTCCAAGGACATGTGCTTTGTGATCTCACTGGAAAGCACCTGAAGCTCCCTGCCTATCACCACACAACTATCAGAGCACTCATCACTGAAAAGAGCAAACACCTTATAGCAGGTGGAGCAGCTTGAATCATTACAAGTGGAAATTAAAATGGCAAAACATTTAAGAAAACTCTTTGACAGTTTCATAACAAGTTTAATATATATGTAATTATATATTTTAAAAAATAATTTCCCTGTTTTATACATGCAGAGTTTTCACTTGAAGTTATTATTTCTATCTTGCATCTGCATGAATGAGGGACTATGCTTGTGTATTATATTTTCTGGCATTTCTGTACACATAGAACTAATTTTTTAATGGGGAGTATAGGGAGTATATGAAAATATTAATGATTATAGCAGATTGGTAATAGGTGCTGACTTTGGAAGATGAGAATAAGGGGATTTCTTATACTATTTTCTGGGACCTATTACATTTTAAAAAATTTTTCATTAAGCGCTTTTTAATTTGTCTAAAAATATATAATTTTAATGTCCCACTTCCCAGAGATAAAAAGGCTTTGAATGGTAAAGTCATTGCAAATTCTGTACCAAAAACTCAAGTTCAAAACAAAAACTCATAATTTAAGAACAACAAATCACTTTAAGATACGTTTTGGAAACCATTGACGTTGGTCAATATCATCACTGAATTAATAAAATAAATGATGCAAGTAAACAGTTATGATGACATGATATTGCCTTGGGAATTAAATATTTCAGTTTGTGAATGTTACAAAACACAGAACAATAGGAAGGAAAATATGTTGCCTGAGATACTGATGATGAATCCCTTAAATTAACTCTATTTTATACTTAAGAATTTAATAAAAGTCATGGAGTAACAAATGGACTGTTGAAGCTTATAAGCCAAATATCATATGGCTTGCCTCTCCAACACTCTCCTTAACTTTCCCTGACCAAGCCATATGGTACTTACACTATTTTTTACATGTACTGTAACACATCCAAATTATTCAATAATGATCCTCAGGAATTTTTTAATTACATTTTTGTTCTAGCAATGCATTACTAACATCTCCCACACCTTTTTAATGGAAAACTGTAGCAAAAGCCCAGTTGTTTGAAAGACTCAGAGAGCAGGAATTAATGCCACTGGCACAGAAATTAGAAACATGTACATTTTATAAGTCTCCACATTCATACAACTCTCTGAAAAGAGTTGAGTACATTTCCCCTAGTTGGGTACATTTTGTCCCAAGTCCCTTAACTAAAAAATGGTGTAGAAGTGCATGCAGCATTTGTGTGGGTGTGTCTGTTGCATACGTGTAAAAGAGAAGCCATTTTAGTACCTATCAGCATAATGTATTTAAAGTAATTATGGCGGTATAATTAGGTGGCCATAAAATCACTGGTCGTTAGAAAAAAGTAATTTTAATATTTATACATGCATAGCTACTCCTGGTACTTCTTTTCCTATCAGAATTTTCGATATGAAAGATAGACTGTAGTTGAAGTAAACAGAAAGTGGTGAAATTATAGGAGCATCAGATTCCAATTGCTGACTATGCCAAAATAACTTATCTTGTTTTCTGTTAAAAATCATACAGATTACATTTTCCCCAATATGCAATTCAGGGAAGATACATAGAGAGAAAAAAAAATTATAGGGGTTTCATTATTTACTTATGCAATAAGAACTGTTATGCTCCTGTGGTATAGCTGTTGTTCTAAAGACAGAGGACCCAAGACAGAAAAGATACCCACATGCCTGGATCTTATAGTCTAGATAAGGAAAGGAAAATTAGCACAACATGAAACATGCATAATTACATGCATGAAAAGTGATGTGAAAGAAGTGTCAGTGGTGCTGTGAGATATCTCAATCCCCTTTGGGCATCAGGTAAGCAATGTCATGCAGATTGAAATCTGAAGGATAAAGTGATCTGAGTTATGTGCACAAGTGAGAGGAAGGAGAAAAACCAAAACCAGGAGCAGACATGAGTCTGTTTGAGATGAAGAGAATGAAAAGATCAGCAGCAGTACATGCATTGGCTACACCTTTCACATGTTGAACAGCCAAGTGGGTTGTGTAGGTGACCTTGGATGTGAGTACTAGATGTGAGCATTATCTAAAGGCAAAGGCAGGTGGCACTGCCACCGTCTCCCTTGACCAAAAAAAGAATGCATAATCTTAGCAAAACCAGAGGCAGAATGTCATTGAACAAAAACAGTAGAGTGACCCTGGACTTCACTGAGGGAATTATGCCTTTTACCATTTGGAAGCCCCTGGGGAAGTTTCAGCACTGAAAACAATAATGAAAGTATATTAGCTTTCAAAGCTAAAATGGGATTGAATTCATTAATTGGTATGTTGACATTAAAAACAAACAGACCTTTTGGCTTTTGCTAGCAGCTGACGTGCTCATTAAGTGCACATTTGCATTGTTTAGGGAAATGTCATCTAAATATTTAGAACTATAGAAGAACTGACAGTGGGAAAAGTAAATGACTTTTCCCTGGAAGAGAAAGCCACTTCTGCCATCAATTTATCATTTTGACATTAGAACTGATGAATTGGATACAATTCCTGTCCAAAACAATAGACTCAGAGGTCAAGTGTATTTCCCTAAACCAAGATTTTACTGTTGCATATTACAACCCAAAGTATTCTGGGCAAACAAAGTAATGGTTTTTCTACCTTTCCTAGGGAGTTGTATTTCATTTCTTTATTTATTTCACTTAACAAGTTTAAATTAAACTTAAAAGACATGATGACATAAAAAAGAAAAACAAACAGAAAGTAAAATGACTGTAAGATTTTTGGTAAAAATGCAGATTTTTACAACATTGGTAATGATAAACCTCAAGTTATACATGTGATAGGATAGTACTTATACTGCCTTAGTATTATGATTTTGATAGTAGGAATCCCCCAACAGCTCATGTGTGAAACAATGCAGGAAAGTTTACAGGTGAAATAATTGGGTTATAAGCACCTTAACAAAATCATTGTATTAATTCACTGATAGGGATTTACTGGGTGATAATGGTAGGCAGGTAGTATGTGGCCAGAGGAGTTGGGTCATTGAGGGGGTGAGCCCTTTGAATATATGTTGTGTCTCTGTCTAGCAGAGTCTCTCTGCTTCTTGGTTCCATGTCCTAATCTACTTTGCTCCGCCATACCCTTCCACCATGATATTCTACCTCACGTTGGGCCCAGGCAACAGAGTCAGCCATTGATAGATTGAGGCCTCTGAAACTGTGAGCCCCCAAATAAACTTTCTCTCCTCTAAATGTTTTTGTCAGGTCATTTGGTCACAGCAGCAGACAAGGAAAACCCACATTTTCTTAAACCTCCTACTCTTTTTTTTTTTCTCTGATGTCTTCATCAATAATCATTATGTACCACCTCTTATTGGGTCAGCATTATTTCAGTTGCTTTTAGAAGAGGAAAAAAAGGTCACTGTATTCAGAAATTTTTACTTTAATTAAATAAGATAGACTTAGCTGATAATAGTAGAGAGATAGGGAATAAACTAAGAGCTCCATGAAAGTACATATAATTTAGCAATAAATATTTTGCTATATTATCAAGTACTACTTGCTTATAAAGAGATGATTAAAGGCATGGGAGAAGGTTATGGGACACTGAAAAATCACCAAGATACAGTAGAACAATTGGCTAAATTTATATGTTTGCAATTTCTAGATTTTAGAAATGAATCTATATGGTAGGTGGGCACAGAACTATTAAAAAGAGTGGTAGGATAATATAGTTGCGTGATTATGAGGGAGGATGGTAGATACCATGAATTTAAAAGATGCTCAGATGAGTTCCACAGTGAAGGTTTGCTACAGAAGGCAAGTTACACATGTTTAGTACACAATTGGGAGAGTTCCAGAATCCAGGATGGGTCCTAAGTTGGAGAAACCAAGCAGGGAATATATAGAATCCAAAAGTTTCAAGTAAGCAAGCCCTGACTTCCCTCCTTGACCACATTGTTCTCCCAGACTTCCTGCCTTTATCAGAGCACACAGCTCCAAGTAAGGAATTCACACTTGTGAATTTCTCTCAGTGGACCTCTTGTCCCAGATTTTGCAGATCTTGCTTTCCTGAGCTCTTTCCTGCCTCCTCTCCTCATCTTTTCCATCTCTTTCTTCCTCCTAACTAGATGTAATTCACCTCAATCAGCCTTTTCTGAATGTTCTGTGGAAGTTGGCTGACATTACCGAGAATCTCTGCATTATTTCACTTAATCTTTCTCCCTATCTGACCTTACTATCATTTCTTCTCTTTTGTATTGTTTGGCCCACCCATAAATTATACTCCATAGAAGCACAAAATTTCTTATAAATCTTGATCATGAAATTATCTGCAACACCAAGAAAAATATTTAGAGAGAGGCACTCAATGAATATTTGATGAATAATTTAATTTAAAAATATAACTACAGCAATAAATATAGTACCCAGATAAATGCAAAAACAAACTCTAGCCATTTCATTTTAAATAATGGAATAAAATAAACTAGTAAACTATCAGGAAAAATAAAAATACAAATTTAAAAAAATCTCAGTAGCATATTGATCTTTTTTTGCACATACATCATTTAATGCTATTGTCATATGGTTAGAGATCATGGCCTCTGTTATTGTAAAAATGAGAAAACTGCCTAGAAACTTGAACACTAACCTAAGTAAATAAATACAAGGTTTAAATAAAATTAGCATTTGAGTCCACTGAGAACAAATTCAGTGCTCTTTCTTTTTTTTCCCCACATACAATGGTTCTGTTTTGCTCTTCTGTTCATTTCCTTAGACCAATCAAAAAATTTCAACACTAAAGCAATTTTTTCTTTAATTAATATGAGAAGAAAAGTTAATATATTTAATATATTGAAATTGTTTTCTCACAAAATTTGCATTTATAATGCTTTTTATTTACAAATACATTGAGCATATTTTTCCAATTAGAGGTCATATGTGGAAGTAAGCAATGTTCTCAACTTGCCATTTTCTGTACACATTACTAGTTAAAAGTTCATTTTCAAATTACAAAGGGCAGTTGGGGATATTGTTTAACTGAGACACAAGGGACAATTTACCCCTCAAAGATTAATCTACCAAAATAATCTTTACCTAAAAACATAGAAACTGAATAGTTTTAATAATCTGATCCTCATTTTTATATACTATTTTAAAATCTCCTGTGTCTTATGATACATATCAGTCTAATTTCAAGAACCAAATCAGAGAATTTTGTGATGCATTTTTAAGACTGTAGATTTACAAAAATAGACAAATAATATTTCCACAAACCTGTCCAATGAATCTGATAGCTTCAATAGATAATACTATTCACAATAATTTGCATGTTTTGTTCCTTGTCTATTAGAAATTCTTTTTATACATAATGTGAAAGTCATATAGCTGTTTTGTTAAAAAAATATATTGAATTAGCATATTAATGATCACAGGAGGCTGATTTAAATGTTATGAACTACTTAAGCAGAACAAAAACCAATACCATACCTCAATCATTGGTGGTGTGACTGACAACATTTTATCACAAACAAGAGCAAAAGAGTTTGCATAAATTATTATATCATATGCAAATTAATAATTGAGCAAGAAATTGTTAATTATCAAAAATTGGTAATTACTAAAGGAAGAAAAATCTGTGAATAATGTAGGATTAACTTGATTTTATGACAATTTTGAGTTTTATGTCAAATACATTTAATACGACCTCTATTAATTTTCTCAGAATTTATTTCCCTTTCTTTCAATAGATTTCACATTTTGAAACCTTAGGCTTTATAGTACACAATCAAGCTTTTGAGTAAGTTGTCACTGAAAATATTTCATGTTTTCATCACGGAAATATCCTAACAGCAAGTTTTTTATTTAATTTTTTTCTTAACAAATTATCAGTTACTTAAATACATTTTAATTCTTATAAAGTCACTTTATGTAATATGTCCAAATGCAAAAACTTTATTTACCACATATTGCAGTGTTAAAGATACTACAAGGCAAAATATAGGTGACATATAACCTTATAAAAATAAATACTCAGACACAGGATATTCTACAGACATTAGAAAATGAGGCTGAATTCAATTACTATGCCTTTGAAACTGTATAATTTGCATATATTTTCTTCTCAACCAAAAATACATGAAAAATCAATTCCTTTCTAACTTTACCATGCATTTTAAATTAACACATCTACTTCCAAATTATTTATCATAAAATCACATATATATACATACATATATATGTATATATTTGCAAGATATATTTAATATGCTAGTTAGAAAAGAGAAGCAAAAGGAGAAATGCATATAAAATAAATCTAAAGGAAAAGGGAAAGAATTTTAAACTGGTTTACAAAGGTCTGAAAATTAAAATTACCTAGTATTCATTCATTCATAGTTAACGTATAATGAATGCATACTCTGAAAAAAGTAAAGGGTATAATTATTTTTATTCTGAATAAATATGTACATATATGTGTGAATTTAGATACAGATATATTTAAATAATAAATTTAAATGCATTTAACATAAGCATATATTATGTTAAGATTTATCCTATGTATAGTAAGTCTAAACATATACCCTCACACTTGTAAATGTAATATAAATATACAATGAACTTTTAAGTAATTGACAATAAAGAAAATATTGTGGGATCAGAAATGTCCTGGTTTGGGTGAGAATAAGATATTATTTCCTCTGTTCATAGCTATTGGATGATCAACTTATGAATTGGAACAGCCTTTTTTTTCCCTTTCTTCATATATTTCATATTGAACACAGTGTATGTGTTTGGGAAGGAAGTAGTGAATGAGATGATAGGAGGCTACTCCTCATGAATTCTACTCATCTAGCATGGAAAAAAGACATAAAGCAAATGTGTAAAAAAATGTGAACAGTGTAATGAAAATAGAAATACAAGGAATTTGGAGTACACAAAGGAGCTATGGGACATTCTCTGGTTATTTTAACTCTCCAAAGAGTGAATTTGCAATTATGTAAGAATTATTTGAATAGTTTCAATCAGTAATGGATTCAGAAACTGCAGATGAATCTGAAGAGTCATTTTTAGGGCTATCTTCAATCTCTTTCCACTTCTGTTTGTCCTTATTCCATATATTGTCAGGCTGGCTCCTAACTAGTACATCTTGTTGACCAACAGGAAGAATGCACTCCTGAGACCAAAGCATAAATTCTTCTTAAAATTCTAGGCATAACCATGCCCCACTTCTTACAAGGTCCAGCATCTCTCAACTCTGTCAATCTGGGATCCAAGTTTCCAACACATGAGCCTTTGGGGTAAAGACCATACCCAAGCCTGATAGGCATATTTTTTTGCAACCTTTTCATTATGAAGCTTCCTTTCATAAGCCTCTTCCTGCAGACATACCCATTTACTAAATTATAATGTACCTACATTTTCAAATCAAATAGTCCTCCAAGTGGCTACATCATTTTAAATTCTTCTATCTGTGGAAAATAACACTTTTTCTAACTATTATTAAATAGGGATAAATATTAAAATGTATTAATTTCTTAAACCTCATTTTTGGTTACATATTCTTGATCAATGAGCTATTTTTAATATAACAGTTTTCTGCTTTTATATATTCTGCAAATAGATATTAATGTGTCTTGTAAAAAAATGACAATTGATTGACTGGAAATAATTTTTATTTTGAGATTTGGCAGATAGTTGGGTGTTTTTCATTCCAATGGGAAATGATGCAGAACTTGAATGTGTATTAGGAAAGGGAGGTGGCATGTACAAAGATACAAAATTGAGGTAGAACATATCATTCTAGAGAAATACAAGGGGTAATATGGGTTGGGCAAAGATAATTAGGAGCAAAAGTTTAAGCAGGTAGATTTTGGAAGATTTAAGTCTCGGCTTGTTTCTCCTTCAAAACTTTCTTTTTGCACAAGGATTCCATCCCCAGGTTCATCTGGATTATCTGTCATAGCAGTGGGTTCCAGGAGTCTGTCATAGCAGTAGGAAGCAAGATGGGTGGATAAGCAAGACAGCAAATGCTGTGCTCTCAACTAAGCATCACATGGAGGACTGAAGCATCAGGTCCTGCAGTGAGTTTTCACAGTTCCTGCTGAGGAGCTTTGCCACAGAGGATGGAATAGGCCTGACATTTTTACCTAACAAAGAAAAAGAAAGTGTGGGTGTTCACCCACCAATGACTTTCCTTTCTTACTGGTAGAAAATATTGTACTGGAACATACAGAAGAGTCACTTTTAGCATGATTGGTACATGGCCAACTTTTTATTCTTGAACCTTATTTTCAGGTATATGCAATAATAAGTACATGGTGAATGATGGCAATGTATGAGATTTTGAAAAAGCATGTTAACTTGGATTTTGCATTTTATTAACATTAATGGAAATAAAAAACATGAACCCATACAGATTCATGCTTCATGGGGAGTGTAAACAAAATAAGTAGGGCCTAGAAACTGCCATGGGAGGCCATGTTTATGGATTTCCCTTGGTAACAAAATATGTTATTTTAGAATTTATGATTTGCACTCAGATACATCATTTCTATAAGATAAGAAAAGAAGATTAATAAAGTGGATAGGTGGGCACAGCATGTTGACAGCTATTTACAGGCAAATTACATGGATATACAGGTCCATTGCTCATTAACAAGATGAAAGAAAGAGAGAAAAGATGATAGATTGATAAAAAATATATGTTTTCATGTAATATTTAGAAATAAAATTAGTATATTAGGACAGTATTTCTTCTATGGGTACAAAATAATTTAGCCTATTTGTAATGAAATGATATTACTTAAAACTAGGAAAATATTTTTTTAAATTGAAATAGCATAGAATAAATAATTTGCTGGAGAATTTTTTTCCTAATTATATTGCTCATATATGCAGAAAACTAACTTAAGTAAGAATATGTGGAAATGAAATACAGTGATGGTTAAGTAAAACTTTACCTTACAAAATTTTAATATTAGAAAAAATGTTTTGATCCTAGAATGTTGTCTAAGTATAATTAAAATAAAAATATCTTAAAACAAAGGGTCCTAGGAGAGTTTCCTTACATTGGAAATAGATTTAAGATAATAACACCTCTCTCACTGTGATTAATGTTTTCCCTAGTATTTGTAGCTATTAGAGAGAACACTGTTTACAAGTTACTAAATATTCTTTATTCCTTCTAAATTGCTGAATATGGAAACCAGTATTTATTATACTTCTTAAACTATATTTATTTAACTATTTACTTTTAAAATTATAGTTTATCAAGGGAAAAAAATATTAAAAGGAGTAAAAGAATATGTGACTTATTCATTATATTCCAATAAATTTCATAAAATCTCCAATAAAGAATCTGAACAATATAAGTAACTTGTTCTTTATAGTTTATGGTTGAGACAGATTGTTCTAGGGCACTGAGTTTATATTTGTTTACTTATTTTTAATTTTTTTTTCTTGAAATATAAAGGGAACCCAACTAGGAAAGGAAAAATGATGTGAAACAGAATTTTCTTTTATAGTATGAATTTACAGGCACTTCAAATCAATCTGTATTCATGCTCAGACTCTGCTGCATTTTACGGAGATTCAGATATTATAATAAAGTAATAAGAGCCAGGATTGCTTCACATTTACATTTTAGGATGTAAACCACAGCTCTTTCACTGTACCTGCATTAACTACAAACCTAACTTGTAATATGTCAAGAGGCTCCTGAGGAGTGTCCTTGAACTTCTCCAAATAGGGCCCAGTGGCATCCAGATTGGTACTGTCCACATTAAAATGCAAATGAGCCCTCTGTAACTGCAAACCAAGATCATTTTACACAGGTGTTTAAATCTAACAAGACCTTAAAATCCATCCTGCAGGGACATCGCATGTACCACAGTTGCTGGGTTGCATCTATACATAATGCTTTCTAGATACATGATTTTATTGCTCTTTTGTGGTATTCATGGCACTCAAGAAAATATTCAGCTAAATCAAATAAAAGAACATCTAGCTGAAGCCCCCAAATATTTCCTCCAGTTATCAAAAAAGGAACACAAATAATTTTTTTAGCAGTGATTGCCATTTGCTTAATATTTTTGAGCAATTACGATGTTGCTCAAAAAAGAGCATGTTTACTGCCTAACAACAATATGTGGAGGAAAAAAAAAGAGTAGGATGTGAAGTTTTTCTTTCTAAAAGGAGAATTTTTTTTGTTATTATTTTATTTATCTCTGATTTACCTGTTATAAACTCAAATTGTGGGAGCCTTGTTTTCATATGTCACTATCAAAGTGAGTTAAATTACCTCCTGGCAACATTTTTGTCTATTGCATATTCATCATGCATGATGCATAAAGCACTTCCAAAACTTTGAAACCAGATCCTCCACAGGCAAAATAAATGGAAACAGTTATCCTAAAATAAGATCTCATTTCCAATGAATATGAGAAAAGTAACTTTCCCAAATTGGATTACTGAATGATCAATGAAAATGAATAAACTTTATTTTCCTCTAAATAAAGCCTAGAGAAGAAAAAGGGGGACAGTGGATGCCAGGATACCCTAAGAAATAATTAATCCTCCCTTATTTGGTATATCATATATAAAGTCCTCATGCATTTCTGGATCTCATTCCTTTAGGAATACCAAAGAAATAAAAATAAATAAATAAAATAAAAACTGCCTTTGGGTTCTGAACTAATCAATTTTATCCTCAAAAATTTTAGCAGCATATCCATTAATTAGAGATAATACATGAAAACAAAGAAACACTTCTTGTATTAAGTCAGGCATAAGGAATATTTTCAGACTTGGTCTTTTATTAAAATATTTTTAAAGTTTTATCCCAAAATTGTTAGTCTTAATTGAACATACATTTTTTAAAAAACGGTTCTACTTCAAAAGGTAGAAAAATGATTAATAATTCATATTCCATATATCTACCTGTGTGTTATGTACTCAAATAGCTACATATTTTTTCCTTTTTTCATTAGCTTTTAGGGATTATTCTTTTTAAAAAAGGATAATTAAATGTCATTTCCTAGACACTGGAATAAAAAAAAAATACACTCAGGTTTAAAGTGATCGATACTACATAGATAGAAACACTTAAATATCTTTTTAACTTATTCTTCAGCATAAAGTCCTTGTCAATCCCTCTGTTGTGACTGAGATATGAGATGTTGCCCCAAACTTATTTGTGGGACAATACAAAGGCATTCAGAGGTGATGTGATAAGATTATAAGAGTTGTAACAAGCCACTGGATTAATCCACTATTAGGGATTAACTGAATGGTAACTGTAGGCAGGTAGGGTAAAACTAGAGGAGGGGAGTCAATGGGGTATATATTTTGTCTCTGGTGAGTGGAACCCTCTGTATTTCTTTTGCCATGGCCTAAGCTGCTTCTCTTCACCAAACCCTTCTGCCTCACCTTGGGCATAGAGCGATGTGGTTGTGTATGTGACCTCTGAAATCATGAGTATCATATAAACTTTCCTTCCTCTAAAATAATTCTTGTCCAATGTCAAGTCTTTTGGTCATAGGGAAATCTAATAAACAAAGCCTGATTAAAACAAAGTCCTTTTGTTAAAACTCAGGCTAGTTTTTTTTTTTGTCTTACTTTTTAAAAATAGAATGACTGCTATGATATTCTTAGATGATGGATGTAAAAGCACTTGAGAATTCCTGGTTTGACACTGATCTGATTTGTCTCACCTGTATTAAAACACCTGCTCTAACAATGTATCTTCCCTCCAGACTCAGCCATATTTGCCATGGGATTTTTGAGTAAAATAGTCCTTCCCTCAGATTTTTAAAAGTCTTCCAATTATTTCTAAAATATTATTAAAAATGATTTAGAGCACAGGATTAACTTTATCCTGCTCAAAGGGCATGGTTTACTTGATTCTGCTTCCAACTCTGCAATCGTACACTTCTGGGCTGAATCGAGTCCTTGGTGTTACCTGGGACCAGCAGAGACTACTGAAGTCTGAGGCTGACCTGGGACATGGTGCCTACCTAGGCTGAACTCTGCATCAGACATGCCCATAAATCTTCCAGCATCACTGGAGCTGGTATTGCACAGACACAGACATTAACTTTGGAATTTTGTGTATACAAGTGTTTTGAATAGATTCTTAGGAAAAATTCATTCATTAAGGATCTGGAAACATAAGCAAATTTTTATTACTTTATATTCTTATTATGTCTGAATAATAAGAATGCCTGTTTAAATTCTCATGATGAAGGCATATATTTTACACAAGCTTTTCTTTTTTTGATTCTTTTTTTATTATTAGTTGTTCAAAACACTACAAAGCTCTTGACATATCATATTTCATACATTTGATTCAAGCAGATTATGAACTCCCATTATTACCCCATATACATATTGCAGATTCACATCAGTTCCACATCCACTTTTTTACATACTGACATACTATTGTCTGTTGTATTCTGCTGCCCTTCCTATCCTCTACTATTCCCCCTCCCCTCCCCTCTCCTCCCGTATTCTCTCTCTACCCCATCTACTGAAATTCATTTCTCTCTCTTGTTGTTTTTCCCCTTTCCCCTCACTTCCTCTTATATGTAATTTTGTATAACACTGAGGGTCTCCTTCCATTTCCATGCAATTTCCCTTTTCTCTCTCTTTCCCTCCCCCCCCCTCTCGACCCTGTTTAATGGTGATCTTCTTCTCATGGTCTTCCTCCCTATTCTCTTCTTAGTTGCTCTCCTTATATCAAAGATGATATTTGGCATTTTTTTTTAGGGATTGGCTAGCTTCACTTAGCATAATCTGCTCTAGTGCCATCCATTTCCCTGCTTTTCTAATCACAAATGGTACCTGGATTGTTTGTAAAAAAGACTCATTTCTAAGTCATTTGTCCACATGTTCTGATTTAGAAATTCAGGAATAGCAAATGAAATTAGTCATTTAAATAAACAGCCACAATAACTGAGAAGTTTGAAAAATAGAAACTTCCAGATTTTTAGTGATATGCATAAGACATCCTAACATTTCCCTGATCTATATGTAGAGAACCAGTTTATATAACATTTATCCCACCTAGGTGAAGTATCACTTTCTCCCTTGTTCCTGGCCAGGGTCACATTTCATCACTCTACCAACTTGACCTCATTTTTAAGCCTTCCTTTCCAGGCTTTATCCTCTTCGGTTTTTCTACCACCCAGAACACACTTAGGCAGAGTGGACAAACGCATTTCCTTTCATATTGAGAAGATAAATGTTACATACAGGTGTATATATAATGGCATACTATGTATAATTTAGCCTCTCACCAAGTAGTGCCAGGGGGATGGCTTGCTGGATGTTCATGGTATGTGATCAGCGCTGAGATGGCTTGGGATTCTCTTATACTGACTTCCCATCTTAAGAGTGTTGTCTAGAACATGGGAAGGAATCTACTCAAATAATGAAAAGCAATACCTCATTCAGATTAAACCTTCATGTTATATTGGCTTTGACTTATATTTTAAGGTAAATTATGAGAAATAATTTCATAAATGCTAGTTTTTTATTTAAAATATTTCCACATGCTGATGAATCTCTTTGGTAGATTACACGTTTAGCATGTATGCAGCCCTGGGCCTTATCCTCAACACTAAAAAAAAAAAAAAAAAAAAAAAATCTCAGATTTATGTGAAAAACTTGCTAAAATTTAGATTCCTCTGACACATTCCTGATCTGTTGATTTAGTTCAGATGAGGGTGGATCTTGGAATCTGATTTGATTAATAAGGCTTATGGCCTATTGATAAACCATAAATATGAAAAGAAGTATTATAGAAGCTTATATCACATCACAAATGACCTTTTAAATAGAAAAACTGTTATCTTTCAAATATGAGTTCTAAATGGCATAGATGGTGTCCCATTCAAAGTAGTGAACAGACGTTTATACCACTCAGTGATTAGTCTTGACCACTAAGCAATGGGTTAGTGGCTGGAGTTCCACCACCTGGTGGAAGCAGAAATAAGTTGGCTCTCACAGAAGCAGTATCACCAGTGTTTGGAAAGAAGGATCCTGTACAACTGGATAGCCTGTTTCATATTGTACTCTCATCCATTAGCAGATTCAGAAGTGAAATTCTGTTTGGTTCCTTTTCTTCAATGGCTCTTGAAACATCAAAGTGGGGTGTGCATTATTCTCTGTTTCCTAAAAGATACACTCAGGAATTGCTGCCCACACACATTCTAACAAAAACTAATAATGTGCATTAAGATAGCATTCAAGGAAACCTCTGATACATATGCTGGCATTTATTGGAAGACATCAGTTTTCATGTGGGAGATGGAAAGAATCTAATTTGGGCCTAATTGCTGAATTCTAACCAGAAAAGAAATAGTAGACCTAATCATAGAGTAAAAAGTATATTTGAAAAATAAAATAAAATCTTGATAGAATATAAAGATTCACTCAAAACATAAATATTTGAAATTCCCCAGAAAAAATTAATAATTTTGAAATAAAATAAGACTCTAAATGAGATGTAAACTGATTCCCAGAGAAAGATGACCAAAATCCAAAAGGTTACAGAATATGAGTGATATGAACTGATATTTCATGTGAGCTCAGAATATATGCACACTGACCTCACATTCATTTTGGAAGCAGATGGCGTCCCACACTACAGATTCCTCATCCTGGGACAGGCTTATATTATTTGAAGAGTCAGAATGGAGTTTCAATTTCATAGCCATGTCCCTATGCCTCTGACAGTAACTCCTTAGCCAGTGGCCTTCAGAGAAAATTTCAGAGATACATCTGTGATGAAAATTAGGGGATTTGAACATGACATGTATTCTGTCCAGAATAACAGGAATAATTCTAAGCAGTTAATATTTTAAAGTCCTTCAATTTTGAAATTATTCCATTTTATATCTGACCAAAATGTGTTCCAGTACATGTAGCACAGAGACTTGATGTGCTTGGTTTATTAAGGACAGGGTCACAGGAGGAACAGTGACCATTTACTACTCTTTTGCTGGAGCAAGCCAAGAACATAGAGCACCTTGCAGAGTTAGAGATGGCCTTTGGAACCAATTATATAATCCCACAGTGGAGCAGCTTGCAAATCAGATATTTACACACTGTTTATCCCTTTGGCTCCATTTAAATAATGGAATAAAATAAGGTAAACAAGAAACAAAGAAGAGTGTAACTATGATAATTGTAAGAAGAATCAAAAGAGGAAATGGGTAATTTTGAAGTTCCCCATTGGATACAATTGGGGACAATCTGAATTCCAATTTCACTGAAATTTCTTGGTTAAATTTAATTTTTGCTGGAACATTATCTCACAAAGAATATGCTTCAAATCTTTGTCTCCATCTGGTATCACTGAAATTGTTATTTATTATAATCCCTACTTATGAGCCTGGGTTTGAGATTCAGTGTATATAGGTCAGTCTAGTGTTGGTATGTGACAAAATGAAGGGAGGGGGAAATGTCAGTTTGGTGCCTTGAAGCCTGTTTTTAAAGGAATTCTTGTTTGTTTGCTTTTTTAAGAGATTATTATTTCAAACAAATACATCTACTGCTAAATTTTATTTACTTTATTCTCATAATAAATTTAATACTTAATTCACAACATTATATAACTGCACAAAATTAATTATATTATTCTGCAGGTTTGAATTTGCCATGGATAATAAGTTAAATTATTTTTACAACTTATTAAAGCAAAACAAAACATAATGAAACTATCTTAAATATTCTACCAGAAAAGGGGACAGAGAATTCTTTATTTATTATCTCCTCAGATTAGTGATCTCTTCACCAATATTGTGGGGTTTTTTTTTAGTTTTTTTAAGAATATTTATGGAATCTAAAGCTTCAAAATAATTTTCATTGAGAAATGTGCAATTAATCATATTTACAATATTATTGAAATATATCTAAGGGTCCTTCTCTTAACATCAGATTTTTACATTGCTACATCTTTTTAAAGAAACTACTCTTTATTTAAATTTTGGCAGAAATAATTTAACTTTATCAAGAACTACAACTATAGTGTAAGATAACTGTCAATACTTATAAATTTTTGTCTGTTGAATTTCTGTGATATTGCAAGACCCTTTTTCCCTCTTGCTCTAATAGAGACATTTTCCATTGACATCAAAAATATTGGAAAGAATATAATTAGTCTAATATTTACTCTGAATTTGAATATTTCATGAAATAAATTTGTACAATAACTTCACATTAGAATTCTGAAGATTTATTTTCTTATTTAGTAGTTTGTCTTTTAACGTTCTTTTCCCCCTTCTTTTTAAAAATTATTTTAATTCTAATTTGTTACATATGACAGCAGAATGCATTAAAATTTATACTATACCTATAGAGCATGATTTTTCTTATCTCCGATTGTATGCAAAGTAGAGTTACACCTTTCATGTATTTATACATATACTTAGGACAATGATGTCCATCTCATTCTATCATCTTTCCTACCTCCATGCCCCCTATCTTTCCCTCCCTCCCCTTTGCTCTATCTAGAGTTTGTCTAATTTTCCCATGCTCACCCTTCAATCCCATCATGAATAAGCATCCTTATATGAGAGAAAACATTCAGCATTTGTTTTTTTGGCATTGGTTAACTTCACTTAGCATTATATTCTACTCCATTCATTTACCTGCAAATGCCATGTTTTTTTTTTCTCTTTTAATGCTGAGTAATATTCCATTGTGTATATATACCACATTTTCTTTATCCCTTCATCAACTGAAGGGCATCTAGGTTGGTTCCACAGTTTAGCTATTGTGAATTGTGCTGCTATAAACGTTGATGTGGCTGTGTCCCTGTAATGTGCTGTTTTTAAGTCCTTTGGGTATAGAGCAAGGAGTGGGATAGCTGGGTCAAATAGTGGTTCCATTCCTAGTTTTCCAAGGATTCTCCATACTGCTTTCCATATTGGCTGTACCAATTTTCAGTCCCACCAGCAATGTATGAATGTGCCTTTTTCCCCACAACCTCACCAACACTTATTGTTGGTTGTATTCATAATAGATGACATTCTGACTGGGATGAGATGAAATCTTAGAGTACTTTTGATTTGAATTTCTCTAATTGCTAGAGATGTTGAATATTTTTTTAATATGTTTGTTGATTGATTGCATATCATCTTCTGAGAAGTGACTGTTTATTTCCTTGGCCCATTTCTCCCTTGGTTAGTTTTCCCTTTAGTGTAATACCTCCCTCTGCTGGTTTTCATTGACATTTTTCATTTTCTCTTCATGGAATATTTTGTGGAGGATGTTCTGTAGTACAGGCTTTCTAGTTGTAAATTATTTTAACTTTTGTTTATCATAGAAGTTTTTAATTTCATCATCAAATCTAAAGTTCAATTTTGCTGGATATAAGATTCTTGATTGGCATCTGTTTTCTTTCAGAGCTTGGTATATGTTGTCCCAGGATCTCCTGGCTTTGAGGGTCTAGGTTGGAAATTCTGCTGACATACAAATTGGTCTCCCCCTATATATGATCTGTTTCCTCTCTCTTGTGGCCTTTACAATTCTAACCTTATTCTGTATGCTATTTTCATTATAATGTGCCTTAGTGTAGATCTGTTTTAATTATGTACATTTGGTGTCCTGTAAGCCTCTTATGTTTGATTTTCCAACTCATTCTTCTTGTTTGGCATTTTTTTATATTATCTCATTAAAGAGGTTGTGCATTCCTTTGGTTTGAAACTATGTGCCTTCCTCTATCCTAATAACTCTTAGATTTGTTCTTTGAAGGCTATCCCATTATTCTTGGATGTTATGTTCATGGTTTCTTACTATCTTCACTGTGTGGTCAACTTTATTTTTAAGATTGTATACTGTGTCTTCATTATCTGACATTCTGTCTTCCAAGTTATCTAGTCTGTTGGTTATTCTTTCTATTGAGTATTTATTTAGTTTCTTTCGTTTCAATGATTTCTGAATTTTTTCAAAGTCTTTATCTCTTTCTTTAAGTAATCTTTTCCTACTGTATTTGCTTCCTTATCTCTTTGTTAGTGTGATCAATGGATGCCTGTATTTTCTCTGTTATCTCCTTGTTGGAGTGATTAATTTTTTTCCTCATTTGTTCACTTATGTCACTCTTCACAGATCATTTTAATTATGAACATTCTGAACTACTTCTTTGACATTTCATCAACTGCACTGTCCATGGGATCTGGTTTTGTAGTATCCTGGTGTGTTTAAGGCACTTTCATCACTTGTTTTTTCATGTTGTCTATTTGTCTTCATTTCTTGCAGTGTGGATGTGAGATATTGTAGTTTCTATCCTATAATCTTGTAGTATCCATGTAGATTTTCTGTACCTCACCTTGGTTTTGGGCTTCCAGACCCTACCAGTGTCCCATGATGGATACTATTGCAGCTAAATGTGGTGGCAGCTATAGTGGAGGTAACTGGAGATAGCAGTGGAGGTGCCCCAAGATGGATGCAACATCTTTCAGAGATGCTGTCGAAAGGATGAGCCTTACACTGGCTTTGAAATGCCTGTTCCAAGATGCAGATGCTTCTAGGCCCTGTCTGTTTTCGTAAGGTAGAAACTACTGTGTGGGGAAGTCTATGGGGATGTGTGTAGTGTCCCAAGACAGAAGTAGGTTAGGCTTGGGCTCCCAGGTGGGGGTAGGGATGGCAGACCTGGGTCTACCCAAGGCCTGGGCACCCATGCAGGTTTGTAAAAGTGGTCTTGGCCAGGAGCCTGAGATCTGGCGCAGGTGTCTTCTGGTGGTGGGATGAACCCGGGCCTTACCCTGCTCTTGGATTCTTGAGCAGGTTGGTGTAGTCAGAACCTAGTCATACCTCACATACCCTCCATTGGGGGGTCTGCGAGTGGTGGGATGATCCTGGGCCTCTGTGATTTTAACTTTCTAATTAGCATGTAGGAGATTTAAATTGGGAATAGATTTAATAAATTAATTTTTAATTTTTTAAAAAAGACTAGGGTCCTAAGTTCAAGCTTGAGTCATCAGATTTGGAGCATATCTGGAATCAATTATGGATACATAGATTCCTTCTTCATCCATTACTTGATGTTTGTGGGACTCTAGACTTTGATAATAATGAATAGAAGTAAAAAAAGAAAATCTGGTACAAGAAGATTGACTATTTAATTATATAATTCACTTTCCAAATACTTTGAGAGTGATAGCAACTATATTTATCAATAGGCCAGAAATGTCCTGGGAAAGCTATGGCTATGGCTATCCTAAACCATGACCAAAGTAAAACGATATATTGGAAAGATCTTTGCCTTGAATGTGTGCTGGATTTTCTATCTCACATGTGTTTCAATTCCATCCAATTTTATTCTGTTTTGTTCCAATCATTTAAAAACTTTTGAGGAACTATAATCCTAACCAAATTCACATTCATTGATTTGGAACCCAAACACTATTATTCATTCTTAATTCTCTCATCTAGAACAGTGTGTCCTAGTTAATTAATTCCAATCCACTGACAAGTTCTTATCTACCCATTGGGCTCTACTAGTTTGAAAGTTCATAAAGGAGGAAAGTTACACTACATTTTTTTTTTGTCTATAGTGCATTTGATAGTGTTGGACCAGTAATAGATACTGCAGAAATCAGTGATTGAATGCATGTATAAATGTTACTACCTGGTAATTTGGTCACTAACAGCCCTAAAACTGTGCCTTCTTTGCTATATTGAACCTCTTTAAACATCATTATCTGTGTAAATCAATGGATTTTCAATCACTTTATATGTCCAGGATTTGCCCTCCACTACCACTGAGTGATTATTCAATACATGGCCTTGTAATTCTGCACACCATTTAAGGCTTTCGGCATTGTTTAACTTGACATAGAGGAAAATATTTTATGTCTCAGCTCAGAGAAAATCTATGATTCCCCCAATGGAACTGTATATTTTTTCTCTTTAGGGATAATGACAATATTATTATTCACCAGGTAGACATTTTATTTTTATTTGAGGCATTACTTAAAAGGAACAATTTCTAGCATCTTGGTATAAAACTCTTACCATAGATTTTCTATTTCAATTCTATGTGTTTTTGCTCTGCTATGTTAGCATTTTGTTCACAGTTATTTACGTTATTGTTCATTCTCTTTGAGACAACTTTAAATTATCTATTGAATATGCCAGGGAATATAAAAAGAAAAGTGGTTTCATAATTTCTTGAATATAGTAAGTACCTACTAGATGCTGGACCCATTCCGTTCCCTGCTCTTGCTATTTCCTGTATTCACAATTTGTCCTCAAACAAAATTTTCAACTTATTTTCTCCACTTTTCTATATGGATATGGAGTGAAATGTCTCGTTTCTGCACATATATTACTTCATTTCCCAGGTTTTCAGTTCATAAAATAAAGAAGTCTAAGAAATTAACAGAATGAACTGTTAGCCATATATGAGAACATGATATTTCTTGGCCATCAATGTAATTATAATAAAAATATAAATGTTAATCTTAGAAAATAGATAACAATAGAGCTTTATTACTCATAGTCAGCTCAAATTCAAAAGGACTCCAGAGCCAGAGATCCTCTGGATGCCACACTTCGCATAGCAGCTCTGGCTTTCCATGTTCAAGTCCTTGGTTGGGAAAATTAGCTCTGTTCTGTCAAATTGCTTGGGAGTCTCTGCTACCATGGTTGAGCTTCCCTCTTCTTTAGAGTTACTTTAGAAGCATTTTATTATATCGTGCCTTGGAAGCTCCATGGACAATATTGTTATCACCACAGAGAATTGTTCATAATCACCCAGGGGGAGGTCAGGTGGCTCCCCACTACTTGCTGGTTACAGGGAATCTCCCTAGAGTTTGTAGGGAAATTTTTCTTTATTTGGAAGAGTAGCATATCCTCCCCCAACTGTTTTACTAAATATTTTTATTGACATGTCATGTAGATACTGCAAAATCTGCACATATTATGTGTACACAATTTGAGTCTAGATTGCATGGGCAATTGAGTGCAAATATTTACCATGTCAAATCTCATGAACTATAAAGAAGTCTCATTCTGATTTTTTTACCATATCATTCTTATTTTCTTTCTTTTCTTACTATCTTATTCATAATCTTCCCAGTAATGCCTGACAGTAAGAGGGAAGAGCCTGAACCCATATATACCAATCTTTCCCTACTCATTCGTCATTATTCTAAAAACCGACAGTGCCTAATTCTTTTATATGTATACTTACTTGATAATTTTGACTTTCTGTCATTTGTGTATCACATTTAAACTCTCCATTTTCAGTATACCAGGCTTTTACATTTGTTTATATGAGGTAAAGCTTTAAATGGACAAGAAATGCAGAGATAGAGTCTATAATTTGGAGTTCATCAGCATTTCTTTCAACCCAGAAAGACCCATAGTGTATTCTCTAGGAATTCATCTATGTCGTGTTCCAGTGCAAAGGTTTTCTGCTTTTTCTTGCTGAGTAGAATTCAGTTGTAGGAATGTGGGATCATTTGTTTTTTTCCATTTTCCAGCTGATGAACTTTTGGTTGGTTTCCAATCTGAAGCAGTTGTGAATAAAATTAAACAGTCCAGAACAGGTCTTTGTGAAAATTCGTTTTCTTTGCTTAGATAAATACCTGGAATTTAGAATTGCTGGGCCATAGAGTAGGTACATACTGAAATTTATAAAAAATTCTTAATTTTTTCTCCAAATACCTCTGATATTTGTACATGGTACACAGCAATGTGAGAGATTTCCAGCTACTTCATGTTTGTTCCAAACACTGATATTTTAGCTGTTCTTATAGATGTATATTGGTATTCCCTTGTAGTTTCCTGATATTCAATGGTTTTGAGCAAATTAGTTTGGGGGATAGAAGGGCTTAGTGGTAATTCCTATATTTTTTTGTCAAGTATTTGGGTACTAAACCAATATAGAATATCAGTTCTGCAGCTCTTCTGAATGTCAGACCTTTATCAGATATTTGTATAGCAAAAATTTTGTTCAGATTATAGCTTTCAAATTTGTCTCTTAACAATATATGTGATGAGAAGAAAATTTTTATTTTAGTATACTCTAATTCATCAATATTTTACTTAATAACTTCTATTTTGTGTCATTCTTAAATATTTACATTATCCATTATTACAAGATTTTCTCTTTGAAAATTTCACCAGTATTTTCAGACTTAAAGGTTAACAATTAACCTGTGATTTAACTAAGACATGAGTTAGTGCTTGCTCATTCTCATTCATATAGCAAATGTATCTAAGGCAGTTTTTGGAAAAGGCTTTATTTTCCTAACCAATTATAATGGTGCATTAATGGTAAATCTACTTAGATCATATATAAAATTTTCCAAACACTATTTTGTTAATTTGATGGTTTGCCAATCTTTGTATATACTATTATATCATCTTAATAGATAAAGCTGAACAATTAATCTTGCAATCAGTATGTTAATTTCTACAAGATTATTATTTCTATTTAGTCCTTTGAAACTTTAGTACATCCTAACTAGATATGGTCTTCTTTGTACTCTGGATAAGGGTAGGGTAGGGTGCTTGAAGAGAATAGCCCAGTAAATGACACTTTAAAATAGTATGCTTACTTTTGTCCTAAAATAACATTTCATCCCATTTTTTTATTAATCTTCAGGACTTTTGAACAACTGAATGTGATCTTTCATACAGAGTTCACAATTGTTCTCCTTAGCATTTTTAAAATTCTTTCTTTCTTTTTTGTGGATTTGATTTGATTTTTTTCTTTTTGGATTTTATTTTATTTATTCTACTTTGTTATATATGAGAGCAGTATGCAATTAAATTCACATTACACAAACAGTGCACAATTTTTCATGTCTCTGATTGCACACAAAGTTGAGTCACACCATTTCTGTTAGTAGTAAAAGCTACCCAGTCTTCACAGCAACCAGAATTTCCAGGGCTGAGGTTGTGGCTCAGAGACAGAGCACTTGCCTAGCATGAGTGAGACACTGGGCTTGATTCTCAGCACTGGATATAAATAAAATAAAATAAAGATCCATTGACAACTAAAAAAAATAATTTAAAAATGTCCATATTTATTTCTTGATATGTATGTGATTGGTTTGGGGAGAAAAACATTTCACAAAAATTTCTGGACTTCACGGCCATTGCCATCTTGCAAATTAAAAATCTATTTTGGAAACAAGAGCTAAAGAAGTTAACATTTTCTGGTAGAGTACGGCAATAATAATTTCATTATCTCCTATGAAATTAGTTGTCTCTGGCTGAACGGATGACAGAAAATCACCCACTAAATAATCCAGAGAAGAAAAATGAATTAACAGATTTCAGAAATGTTATCTTTCCATAATAAACCCCTTAAATAAACAAAAGAAATATGGATACTGAATTATGAAAGTAATTTGGTTAATTGATATATTTTTAAACTAAGAATTTGTTTTAATACCTTTATTTTATTTATTATTTTTTATGCGGTGCTGAAGACTAAACCCAGTGCCTCAAACATGCAATGCAAATGCTCTACCCATTGAGCCACAACCCCAGCCCACATTGGTGCATTTTTATGACAGTTCATACTTATATTAAAGTTGTAACAATTTGTATAATAAAGATAGTTGACTAGTACTACTACATACTTTGTAATATATGTTATTTTTATGAGTGTTTTCAGCAAATAATATGATAATTATTACATTTGCCTTCAAGAATTTCCTTTATTTAAATATAATCCAGGTTTTTATTTGAATTACTTTGAATCTGATAGACAGTAATCTATTTTAAAATGTGTCACTCATGTATGTGTATACATATAATAGCCATAGTTTCAACCTTATATTTTACTTGAATTCATAATACTTAGAACATCTTTCCATTTTATTATTATTTTAAATCTTCTGATAAGTACCTACTATGTAAGGTATATTGATGTGTCCCTAAAATCGAAAAGAGGCCATATTTTCACCTGAAATCTTCACAACTTTTGTCAGGTAGATATAAATCACTTTAAATTTCACATCAATTCAAAATATGAAGGGGACCTCCAAACAGTAATACAAAATTCAGCAAAAATAAAAAAAAAAACTATGTGCTTTGAAAAATTCTGAATGTTTTAAAAGTTAAAATACTCCAATATTAGAAATGCATGCAATTTATATTAAGAGAAACAAATAGAACCATTTTCTCATTCTTATGTGCATTTTAAAATTTCTAATGTTATTATTTTGAAATTTTGAGGTAGTGTTATTTCTTGAGTTTTGGGGGGGTGCCTAATGATTGTCATATTGAATTGCCTAAAATATTACAAATTTTTTCTCTGGTACTCAGATAAAGGTAGATGGTTTGGAGATGAAAATGTCAAATTGAGAATAAAAATGAGTTTACTAAAATCAACTTCAAGGTTATAGATTAGCTTTGCATATATCACTCATAACACCCACCCACACCCACTCACCAATACATAAATTTCCATAAATAATTTAGTTCTTGTGAAAAATAAAATGCCCAGTATCAAAGATAATCTTTAAAAATATATTTAATTGTATTTTAATAAATAATTTAAAAATCATACTTTTCAAGGGAAAAATATCGCAAATAATTCATTTTAAACTGAAATAATATTTGAGAGACATCAAATCTTTTAAATATTTCCATGCTGATAATAAGTTAACAGAAATATACTAAAATAAAATAGTCTTACTAAAATGGAATTACTACTACAATGACTACTATTCAACATGGTTACATGATATTTTCATCACTTTGAGATAAAAGCTTATCATTTCTACTCCACTTCCTCTAAAAGTCTTGGAATCAATAAAAATGTAAGCTACATTGTCTTCAATTTATTTCTCTTTGTATATTCATGGTTTATAATAGTTTTAGTGTCCTATGTATGGAGTTTTCCAAGCAGGTACCAATGTAATTATTTTTTTTTCTGCCAGGAAATATGAAACTCAGGTCATTATTACTTAAAAAAAACAGATGGTCATATACGAAAGAGAAAAAAATATGTATATGAGGAGACATGTGTGTTTTTTAATGACTGAAGCATATTTTCTCAACTAGTAAAAAATGCTTTTCATTTGTTACCCCTAAATTAGTCTAAGTTCACTGCTAAGTATATACATAATGAAAAGAGTGAATCTTTGAATACCACTAAGTACAAATTTGGTTTGGATGTATGCAACATCGCAAAGTTAACGCATGTGAAATTTAAAATTTAATGGTAAACATTCTATGGTCTTATGTTGTATGAAAATTAATTTTGCAATAAAAATGCTGATTAACAATTTTTATAATACAATTAAAGAATTATTTGAATATTGATACATTAATTGTACACAATCTAGTGTATTTTTTTGGAATAAAAGCTCGATAAGTATAGCTATTTCTCTCCTTCGTTTTTATTAAACTAGTGATTGCAACATCCCTATGGGTTAATATTGACACACTGAACAGAATTTCAGAATAATTATTAAGAATTTTTTATTATAAATATAATAGCTACCTTCAATATCTTTTTGTGTGAAAAATAGAATACATAGATTGATGTTAAATAATGATTGTAAAATTATTTAAAGGTATAATGTGCACAACTGAAAATCATTATCATAAGAGTGATCCCTTCTTGGCCTTCAGAAGGAACAATATGTTTGACAGATTCTGTACACCCTTCTATACCAAGAAGGAGTCTTTTGAATCTTGTTTTAAGATTTGCGATTTTGTCTTATTCAATTTCTTTTTCATGAATTTATTGGACTCAGAAAATACTGATTTGATGTAATCTTACTTCCAGATGCAAAAATTGCCCCTTTTTCCAGCATTGAAATGAGTTTTGGAGTTTTGTACCTTAAAGCTACTTGCCTGACCCTGGATTGGGGTGCAGTGGGAAACAAAGGAAAAGTGGCACCTAACTATTGTCCACAAAGAAAACTTCATGTTTATTTTTGTATGCAATAAATTTCTAAGGATTTTTAAGACATTTCTTAAATTAATTTATTTTAATTTATATATATATATATATATATAAAATCTGTAGATATTTATGGGGCACTTTGTGATGTTTCAGTATATATATATTTATTGCTGAATATTTGTTTTTATTTTTGTTAATTGATATTTAACAACCAATTAACAAAATTTTGGGGTCTTGTTTTATTTTTTATTTTTATTTATTTTTATTTTATTTTTTATGGTAGTGGAATTGAACCCAGAACCTCCTGCCTGATGAGTTAAAAATGGGAGCATGTTGTCATTCCCATATGGTTGATTCTTGCACAATCTGTCATATTCAAGAAGAGAGGAGAAATATGTCCAGGAAGAAAACTTATTTAAATCAGGAGACTTTAAGAAAATTTTCTATATCCATTGCATGGTAGCTACTTTTTATTTAGTGCAGTTTCTAAGACAGGCATGTGTGTGTGTGTGTGTGTGTGTGTGTGTGTATGTGAGTTAGAGAGTGAGAGAAAGTGAATAAGAGTGAGATAAAAGACCAACTGTCACGGAGGCTTATATAGAAATTATTTGAGTAAAAGATGGAACCAAGAAGTCAGGCAGAGAGCTGATGGTAGACTCTCAGTTCTATGACTCCAGGAATAGGTTCAGAGCACATATTCAATGTATTGTATATAGAGCACATAAGTATGTTGGGAAATCAAAAGGAGCAAATAGAGCATGCACATCTTGTGTAAAAGCATTTAAGTGTGTGTTCATCATAACCACGGTTTGCAAATTTGTGACCCATAAATGAGATAATCTGGAGCAGATATATCAAATCTGCTTAAAGGCTTATATCTGCTAGGTCAGAGAAAAAAATTAAGGCCTTGTTTTAAGGGGCTTCACACACCTTATAATACTGTTTCATCTCATCAGCAAAAATATTGAGACCTGTCTTAATTTAGAGTCTTCAAATTCCCTATTGTTTTTGGTATAAGTCAAAAAAGACATAAAACGTATCCATCAGGTGCATAGCTCATTAAGGTATGTATTATAAAATTGAAGAATTAATGATAAACAACACTTTCCTTGAAGGACAAATGTTTTCAAAAAACATTTTTTATTGATTAATTCATTAATTTTAATTAGGAATATGTGACAGCAGAATGCATTTTGATTCATTGTACATAATTGCAGCACAACTTTTCATTTCTCTGGTGTACAAGATGTAGCATTGCAGCATATGTGCAGTCATAGGTGTATCTAGGGCTATGATGTAAACCTCATTCCACCATCTTTCCTGCTCCTACTTCCCCTCCCCAACCCTCCACCACCTTTGCCCCATCAGAGTTCCTCCATTTTCCCTATGCTCCGCCAATATGGATCAGCATCCACTTATCAGAGAGAACATTTGGCCTTTGTTTTGGGGGATTGGCTTACTTCACATAGCATGATATCCTCCAACTTCATGCATTTAGCTGCAAATGACATAATTTTATTCTCTTTTAATGGTGAGTAATATTCCATGATGTATATATACCACAATTTCTTTATCCATTCATGTTTTGAAGGGCATCTATGTTGCTTCCACAGCTTAGCTACTGTGAATTGTGCTGCTATAAACATCGATGTGGGTGCATTACTATAATATGCTAATTTTAAGTCATTTGGGTATAGACTGAGGAGTGGGATATCTGGGTCAAATGGTGGTTCCATTCCAAGATTTCTAAAGAATCTACTTATTGCATTCCAGATTGGTGGCACCAATTTGCAGTTCCACCAGCAATGTATGAGCGTGCCTTTTCCCCCACAACTTTGCCAACATATGTGTTGTTTGTATTCTTGATAACTGCCATTCTGACTGGAATGAGAAGAAATCTTAGAGTAGTTTTGATTTGCATTCCTCTAATTACTAGAGATGTTGAGTATTTTTCCTTATACTTGTGGATGGAATGCATATTTTTTCTGAGAATTATCTGTTCAGCTCCTTAGCTCATTTATTGACTGGGTTGTTTGTTTTTTGCAAAAATAAGAAAAAAGGAAGGTACATTTTTCTAAATTTTATAGTTTTTCATTAATGCTGAGTAAATCAATAACAAGGTTACTTTAAGGAGACACTGATGAATCCTTGAGGCACTATTGTATTTAATAAGAAAACAAAAACTCCTTTGAGACAACATAATAAAATTTAAATTTATTAAAATAAATTTAAGTCATATAATGCAGGCAAGTCATTTGGCATCACCTAGCTCTATGAACTGTTATAAATACTTATAAAAATAAAAAGTGTTCCTCCATTACATATTATATAGCACATGATTTATTCTTTTCTATATTTCAGATGTATTTTCCCATCTAACTTTATATATTAAAATTATTTTTCACATTCTGTTTTTGCTTGCTTCACTCCATTCTACACATTCAAGTATTAACACATGAAAGATGTCTGGGTTTAGCAATCATATAACCAACAATCAATAAAGCATCTTTAAATGAGGGGGTACAGGTTTTTATGAAAATGGAAAATAATGAACAAAAAATTGATTATATTTAGAATTTTTCCTAACTTGTGTGGCATGTTTATTTTTCCCTCATGATATAGTTTTATGAATAAGTGCACTCCAGATAAGTTAATGGTACAGGTATGCTGTGTCTATAGTAATTTGTTAAAACTACCATGTGGTTACATTCAACAGAAATCTCATTGCTATCCCCCCTTACATTAGAAAAATCTAGCAATGTTAGTAAAACTTGCTCTTATTTCTTGTTTTTGACACTAATGGGAGTTTTCAGTAAAGACTTCAGCTCCAATTGATGCATGAGCCTAGTAGCTCTCCTTAATTGTGTTTGTAAATTCAATAGCTATTATAGAAAGAGGCATTCTTGGCTGCACTTTACAAAAATTATTATACCTTCCAGTACATACTTTATTCATCCATAACTTCTACACGTTTTAAAACTGTCTTGTGTTGAGTAACTCAGAAAAGTATACTTGTCCCTCATCGAACTTGGGAGGTTTCATTCTGCCACATGTTTCTAGATAGCTCAGTATATTTTAAGTAACATGATTGTATTGAGAGTCTACCAAAAAGAATCAAGAAAATTCATTTAACACCACACAAAAACACAATACAGATAGTTTTTTATACTGTGAGACTTAAGATAATTACTAGTCATACATTTTTTTTTATTTTCAATACTTCAAATTTTGAATTTTCATGTTTTCCTGGGCTGGTATTGTACCTGGTGATATTCCTTTGTAACACTGGGCAGCAGCAGTGAGCTCAAGCTCTCAACCACCATCCTGAGAAAACACCTGGTAGTTCACAGTGTCCTAGTTGCTAAACTATGGTGTTGGTAGGTTAGGTGTATTAAAAGCATTTTTGATCAATGATATTTTCAACTTTGATGGGTTTATGAGAGGGTCACCTTTTTATAAGTTAAAAAGCATATATAATAAAAACTGAAATAAGTAATATATTCTGGAATTTTATAAACATTAATACCTTACAGAAAAAAAATTAAGTTGTAATAGCAAATTTATATCAAAAAGATTTAATATTGAGAATAAAATATTGACACATTTTAAATACTGGGAAACATTGTAAGCCCTAGACCCCCCCCAAAGCATCTGTCTGCTTAAATATATGCCACATAATCAAAACTGAAGTATTGAATTTTTAAAAGCACTGATAATCTTGGTGTGTATGAGGAGCAATGACAGGTAGAAACATCCTTTCCTTTCCTTTATTGGTCCTGGACATGGCTGGCAGGTTACCTCTGTGGCTCACTGTCTGTAACCCTGCTCACCCTGTCAGATTGCAAGGGCTGCTGTCCTCTAAGCTTCATCTGATGAGCATTCAGAAACACCTGACCCTCTCTAATTAGGCAAGATGCAGCAAAGGGGGAGGACTGGTCAAGCTCAGGACTTTTCTGTTTCCCCAAACACATCAAGTTTGATCTCTGCATTGTGACAAATTTGTTAGGCAGTTTTCTTCCAGGATTCAAAATGATAAGTGACACTTTCAAGCTTTATTTTGCTACTTTCTTTTAGAACAATCTAGGCTTTTTTATTCCTCCCAACTTTAAGTATTACTTACAAGGGAAATGGAAGACCCGAAGACATTGGCATCTGGTCTCTCACTTCCTTCCCAGGGCAGACTTCTACCTTTCAATGGGTTAGATTTATCCATTGAGTCTCCGTGTGTACTCCTCTCTAATATAACTTGCAATCAGTTAGGTACTCTTTGGTTGTGTTTTCTGTCTTAACATTCTAGGGGAAAAAAAACTAAGAAAAATATTTATGTGATAATAACTAACAAAAGAAGCATAAATCCAGGGTCATAGTAATTAGGGGACAACAAAGTGAGAAAGAAAAACAGGGAATCTTAAGGTTTGTTACAGGGCTAACAATCCATTCTTACCAGATTGTTTCAGAGAAAATGTAAGAAGGTTCTCAGTGAGATGTGAGAAGAATGTATAGCATATAAGGCATAGCATTGTTGAGTTGCAAAAGCTTCAGTGGCCTGCTGGTCAGTAGTGACAGACAAGGAAAGAACAGCAACTCAGCTGCATGACACGAGATCAGAGTTGTCCTCTGGAAGCCTGCTTTGCCCAGAAAGCATAGACATGAATCTGGACAGATACATAAGCTGCATGTAGTTGAGCCTATAATTTGAATAAATAAGATCTGCTTGTATACTCTTAGGATACCAGAGTGTCACTGTGAAGTCAGATGTCCTTACTTTTTCCCCTCAAAAGAAGGGAATACCCAGTTCTTCAAGGCTGTGGATACTTGCAATCTTCTAAATAGAGGGTCATCCAATGATGGAGCTAAGTCTAGTCCCTTCATCTATTTTTGAGTATCTGTGATTGAGGGCTCTTATAAATTTAAAGAGTACGTAGGAAAAACAAAATAAAAATAAGTGATATCTCAGGTAGATAGCATAAGAAACCTAAAATATTTACTATAATCAGCTTATTATAGGAAAATTCTGCCAATCGCCCTTCTAGAAACACAGTAAAACCTGTTTCTACAGCCAGTGCTATAATTAAGAGAGTCTTTCTTTTGACTTCAGCTGGTCTGGGCTGCTGGACTTATGGAGTAAATTATAACTTCATTCCTGAGAATCTGACATTGGTTCTCTCCACAAGGAATCCAGTTGGGGAGAGGATTGGATCCTTTGTCCACCACTCTTCAAGGCCATCCATGAATTACCTATTAGAAGGATTTTAAATTTAGATCATGGTCAGTTTTCACGCCAAATGATACCAATTTGGAAGCTTGAGGTAATTTTAGGAAGTGAATATTAACTTCTCATCGTGCTTTAGACTTGATGGGTTTTAAGAACTGTATATATTCTCATTTATTGAGATCCCAAATATTCATATCTGCTCAATTTAAAGAATTTAAGCAAAATGTCTTCTCTAAATACAGTCTACAAGGTGGGTATCATTTTTTTTATTTGCCGGTTTATTTGTTGTTATCAAATTTTGTTGTCTGTTGTTGTTGTTGTTTCTTTTTATTTCTGTTCTTTGCTCACTGGACTGTGTTCTCTGCTGTACTTCAAACTCTTAGCTCTGGGCTCTGCCCTGAGCAATGTAAACAATTGTTTCGGGTAGAAGGTGAGTCTTAACGTGGACTTTGCCATTTTTTTACCCCAGTTGTTTGGAATAAAATAGTTAACATGAGCATTGAAGAAAATTGGGGCTCTAATCTTGTCAATAGCCTTTCTTGATAATGTTTCTTTCTACTGCCTCTTCTTTAGCAGAATTTGGGATATACAAAGTAGCTTATCCTTGCCTTACTCTTTGTTATCAAATTCCATATTTTGGGACTTTCTGTTAGAAATGTCTTAAACTGATAGTCATGAAAATACATGTGATGGTGACTGAAACTAATAGAGGCTTTTTCTCTCCTGATAATTCTGTAAGTTGAGTTGACCCTTGCTGGTATGTCCCCCCATGCTTCCAGTCTGTTTCAGTGTGGTTGAGTTTCACTCACACTAGCCTCCTAACAGGCAATTGAGATGTTATGGCATAGAAGGACTTTCTTTTTACCTGGATACAACCAAAACTTTTCTCAGAAGTCCCCAACACGCCATCCCTTAAACATCACTTGTATTAACTCACATCACCTTCAACCCCAGAATTGGGAAAGTGAGTACCTAGTGCAAAGGAAAGCCATTGTCATGGTTGGCAAAGACCAATGGCAACTTAAGATCTGGGATAGGATTAGAAACTACCCTACACAAAACTGTGAAATTGTTACTAAGAAATAAAGAGTGAGTGTTTTATTTAAGTTCTAACTCAGTAAAAATTTCTATTTGAGTTGACTAGAATTACCTCTTGATATATAAAAATTAACTCTTCCAATTATATGAGGCTATTTTCTGTCTAGGCCTCACTGATAAGATTATAATCATAGTATGAAATCAGAAAGTCAAAACTGACAGTTAAAAACTAAGCAATAAATATATTACTAAGCCGTTATTGCTCTTTCTCTGATATACTAAAACTCAGCGATTTAGTGGTTGTGAAGCTAAACAACATCATGAATTAAAGAAAATAAGTATTTATCATCTTATTTTTTCAAAGTACTACACCAATTACTATGCCTTAATGACTGCCAAGTGACAGGCACTATTACTCTAAAATGAGAATTTTATTTGCAGGTAATTAATTTAAGAGCTGAGTTAATTTTTCATGATTATCACATCCTTTGAGTTGTTGTCCTAATAGAACGAAAGGAAGTACATTTATTGATTATTATATTGTCACCTGAATAATTTTATGATCATTACAAAAAAACTCCCTTGATATAAAAGGATATTTTGGGGACATAAAACTATATTGTATGCAGCAATTAAAATCTGACCTTGATTAAAATCTGACCTTGCCATCACTAAATTAGAGTTTGTGCAAAGAATTGTTTTAGGCTAGAATGATGCCACATTTTAAGATAATTACTAAGGAATAGGCTCAGTTTGTATTTTATATTTTAATGCAATTGTATTTTAAAAGAGAAGATATTTTATAAGCCTTTTTAATAGAATAAATATACTTATATTCCACTTTTTATAATAGTATTTAAAAGTAATAGCTATTTTCAAACTATTTTCCAAAAGTCTTCAGGTAGATGTTGAGAAAATTTGAAAATTTTTATACATGCCATATATTTTCTTCAGGTATTTCAATCAGAAACATGTAACAACTGGAGAAGAGAAATTTGATGTCTAATGGCTCTTATATTTTTTTATTTCAATTTTTAAATATTTAATTTTTCCCTCATGACATTCAGGACAATGATACTTGAGCTTTAATTGATTCTCAACAGTTAATCACAGCATATAATGTATGATATACATATACTTAAAACCTCATTTCAGAAAAACTTGATTTGAAGGAGTTTTATTTGTGTAAATATGCTACTCCAGATAGTACACAAAATAAATGTAATAGGGGTACTTTTTTCCTTTTGCATTTGCTTCAAATTTGAAGTAAAATCAATCATTGGAATCAGAACAAAAAGTAGGATGATTACCCAGCAAGGACAAAACATGAAAATATACTAATGAACCATTAGGGCATAACAGGACAATGACAGGAAATCCTAGCTATTACATTTTGGTGTGCTGTTTCTCCCGTCAGAATATGTGTTTGTGCTGTGCTATACTTCAACACAAGACATTTGCTATAGAATGTTCTGGAGTATTTTCATCACAGAAAATACAAACCATTTGTTACACATATGCATCTACAATGTGAATATTAATTTTTCAGCAGTGATTAGTTAGTAATGAACATTGGAAAGCAAATCACATGGCAGGGTCACTAGTTTTCTTTAAGTTACTTTTAAAGTACTATTTAAATTGCACTTAAGGCAGATGCAAAATTGAATAACTTAGAGAAAAATAACAGGGGCATAAAGCTTGAAAATAAACAGCGGAAACAAAGGGAGTCAATTAAGCAATATATCAAGAAGGAAAGATCAATGGGACTAACTCCTGGCAGGGTCTACTGAGGTCACTGTAAAGTTAAAATTTATGGCTATAGGTTTCTCAATGAATTTCAGAAGACAACTTTCTTTATTATTGCAGGTTGTGCTAAGGTAAATTTGGTCTGGCCACTGACCCCAATACCCACATCCACATAGGATTGACTTGTAGAGGAAGACCCCTTGTAGATGGTCACCATGACAATTCCAGAGAGGAACAAAAAACTACCCTGCCCAACATGAGGGGGAAAATAAACATCTGATTGTTAAAGAATGAAGAAAGTGAAACCCAATTCTCCTACCAAACATCAACAATAATAAATTTGGAAACAGCAATGTTTCTTTTGTTCTGTTTGGAGATGACCCACTCTATCTGGACAGTGCTATTCTCTTGAATTCACTTTACTTTTACTTATAATAGAGTTCACTTGCTAGGCTTTTGGTGTCTGGCTTTAAATTTTCCTTTGTTGGAACACAAGAACTGTGGTTTAGAGTTTTAGCTCCAACTCTGGTGTGACTAATGTTCTTGAGGTCATCGATTCCTCACTGCACCTCCTATAAGTAGTGTGATCTTTCCCCTCCCCATAAAGATGGGTGGGCTTTTGACTGCTTTAAACAATAGGATGTCTCGAAACAATGCTGGGTAACTGGTGAGGCTAGGTTAGAAAAGGTCCTGAAACTTCCTCCCAGTTCTATAGTGATGCTCCCTGAAGAGGGAAAAAGCCAAAATGTACAAATCCAAATCCATCAGTGCCCAGATGAAGAGGACACAGGTGGTCACATTCATCCAGCTGAAATCATAATGAGGACCCCATAACCAACACCAATTGTCCATCTAGGGAATGAGTCCATTCTAGGAGAGTCCAGTGGCACCTTAGGAGGGACCACAGCATAGTACACTTCCTGCTGCAACTCCTGACAAACATTCCCTGAAATCCTGGCTTCAGCTTGAGTGCAAAATATTGTAATGTTGTTTTTTGCTACTAAGTTTTTGGGTAATTTGTTAGCAAATGCCATAGTCAACTTGAGCCATTAAAATGAAATAATTCAATTGGTTAAAAAAACACAATTTGATTTGCCACAGTTCTGAAAGTCCAAAATCAAGGTCCACAAAGGTTCAATTTCTGATGCAGAATTCCTTCCTCTCCACATCATTACATTGGAAATCAAATTCCAACGCTACAGCAAGCAATGTCAAGCCCTGAGCACCCAGAAACCAGTGGTGGTGGGTGCAGCCGGGTCTCCCTATCTGTCCTCACCTCTGTTAGCTCCAAGCACCTCAAAGTTGTTTCCGAATGTCAAGGCTTACTGTTGTTAAAGAGGGCCTGCCAACTTCCTGACCTCTCTGATCTGCCCCTTGCTCTCTCTGAACTCCCGACCTGGGGGACCAGCAAAATTCTACACTGGTGCACTTTCCCTTTACTTCCACAAACTAAGAGGGCATTGTGCTGCGGTGACTAATGGCTCAAGCTCCCAGGAGGGCAGGTGAGTGGGCTGCATTCCGTCCATGAGTGTAGTCCTGAGATGAAAGAGACTTAGGCTGAGAGAGGCAGAGAAAGGAGAGGGGACAGAGGAGAATGTGGAAAGGGTACAAGGAAAGGATGGAGAAGAGAGAGGAGGAGAGAAGAGAGAAGAAAGAAAGTCCGTGATCATCTTATGTATCTACAGTGTTATCAGATTAGGCTCCCAACTTTCTTTAATCTTAATTAATTCCTGAAAACACATTCTCCAGATAAACTCACATTGGTGGTTATGGTTTCAGTATATGAATGGGGGGTGTTATAAAAATTGTATTAGGAACAATTTAGTTGAATAAACATATAATGTGAAATCTAGTCATTTGTAGTTAGAAAAGTTGAGAGCTAACTTGGTCCAGTGCATTTCTCTGATAATGAAAAAAAAAAGAAGGAGGAGGAGGAGGAGGAGGTAGAGGAGGAGGAGGAATAAGAAGGAAGAGGAGGAGGAGGAGGAGAAAGAGAAGGAGAAGAAGAAAAGAAAAAAGGTGCACTGTCTTTGCGACTTGGTTTTGTTTCTAGTAAGTTATAGAAGGAGAAAAATCTTCCACTGTTTCTCAAACATGGGTGCCATATTTTTTGAGATAATTTTGAGAACCTCTCTGTTCAGTTGTACATTATCATGTGAACATTCAAAAACTTTTAAGCTTGAACTATTGCAAAGAGAATAGTTTTCTCTGGTTTTCATATTGTATGTGAGTGTTAAACCTATTTTTGTAAAAATATAGACACTGCCTATTTATTTCATACCCCTAAAGAAATTGTCATCAGATTATCTAATCAGCAAGGCCAGACCCAACTACAGACAATGATCAGTTAATCAGATTTACTTTATATGGAAAAACTGTCATCAAATTTTAAATTCAAGGGCTGGGGATGTGGCTCAAGCAGTAGCATGCTCGTCTGGCATGTGTGGGATGCTGGGTTCGATCCTCAGCACCAGATAAAAATAAAACAAAGATATTCTGTCCACCAGAAACTAAAAAATAAATATTAAAAAATTTTCTCTCTCTTTAAAAAAAAATAAATTCAAATAAAAAAATATCATTAATTGCCCAGGAAAACCATCTTAACTCTAAATTCAAAGATAGTGAAAATGAAAAAGATGTAAAAAGAAAAGGAAAGGAGGAAGGAAGGCACTGGCCAAAGTTCTTATAAACATGACTTGGAGAAAAAAACGTAAAGCAAGCTCCATAATATTAATGACAGAGACACTTTGGTTTTGCTCTGTGGGACTTGCCAACAGGATCCACGAATTCCACACAGATTCCTCCTCTGTAGTCATGAAGTCTTTCTTTATTCCTGTTGAGTTAAGGGAGGATGTACAAGTTCACACAGGAGGGCAGCACACCTTCCTTTTGTGAAGTGAGAGGACAGACATTTTGAAAGGGAAAACCACCACCGAAGACAGCTAGGGGACCACAGGGACACTCGGCTATATTGATTTTTGAGAAAGAGAATATATGAAAGTTAATGATCTGATCATTAATTTCCTTCACTCTAGTTGGAACCATTTATCTACTGGACAGTCTTCTGTACCTTTCTTAATACTCAGACTCCAACATGAAAATGCCTGATGTCAAAGACGTTTTCTAACATTAAATTCAATTAATTATCCTTCTCTGTAATTATTATCCTATTATATTGTTAGGTTTGTAACAGCCATATTTATTAATACGACCCCCAAAGCACCTATTTACAAAAGGATCATGACCTTGTGCTTCCATGTACCCAAGTCTTACGCTGGGGACAACATGGGACCACTTATAACACAATACATATTAATAAAAGCAGGAAATGCCAAAGAAATGTGAATCTGAGTGACTGTATAAAAGACACAGCCAGCCATCCCCTCTTTTGCTAAGAGTCTCCATAGAGATGGGATGTAAAGGAGCCTGGGTTTTCACTCTGAACCCTTTGGAGTGTAAATAAAACTTCTTAGTAGAAATAAAAGACCCCTCCTTATCAGGTGGACATTCCTAGGGATTTCCTGGCTCTCCTGGATACCAGCCCTTGAAATTCAAACACTAACCCCAGAGATGTCTGAGCTGTTGACCTTGGCATTTAATCAGGTATCTATCCCACTTGGGGAACATATGACTCTGGGAGATGGAAGAAAGAGATCATTTTTTTTTCTGGAATGAAAACAATTAGATTCATCTATAGCAGAAAAAAATACATTATGTTTAATCCTCCTGGCATGAAAAAAAAAGAAAAGTTTATGGGGGAAAAATAATTTTCATGGCTCAGAAAGCCAAAGCTTTGACAAGGACACTAAGAAATGCAGGAAAGATTTATTTCTTACTGACTTATTGTGGGAAGGACAGGATTCTAAGTGTTTGATATGCATTACCTCATGTAGTTCTCAAAGCTGTTCTTTAAACCTGATGCCCTTAAACAAATGAGGTAACCAAGAAGTTTGGGGAAACTGAGATAAATTGCTCAAAATCACAGTAAATGGTGGTGGCACTGCACCTGCTTCCAGAGACCTGACTCTGAACTGTAACTGTTTACATACCTGTGAATTTCTACAGTACAAGATAGAGCACTAGCAACTTGTGATCAATGATCAAGAGTGGAGATATACATGGGTGCATACACCCCTACCCCACCACATATAGAGTACACACATGGAGAGCCTCCATATCTGCAGGTTCCACATCGGCAGATCCAACCAAACAAAGGTCAAAAATATTAAAAGTCAAAAAGAAAAATTGAATGTGTACTGCATACATCCATTTTTTGTCATTATTGCCTAAATAATACATCATACCAACTACTTACCCAGCATTTACATTGAACTGGGAATTATAAGAGATTTCTTAAGGGATATGGGAGGATGTACATGAGCTTATGCAAATTTAGTACAATTTTATATAATGGACTTGGGCATTCAGATATTGATATTCATAGGGGGAGCGGGTAATAAAAAAAAAAACCCTAACAGATATTGATAACGAAGGATAATAACCACAAACACACACACAAACACACACACACACACACACACACACACACCACACACACCCTAATACACACTCCACTCATGATCATTGATCATACACTTTTAAGGCTTGATCTTGTAATATAGAACATTGATCAAACACTATTAGTGCCTGATCTTGTAATACAAAATGCATAAATAAACAATCAGCTATAGTTATATATAAATAAGTAAACAGTTATTGTTATACACATTAGCAAATCTAGTAAGTCACATAATGATTTCAGAATGCTGATACTTATCTTTCATATAAAGAAGCAATAGCATCATACACCAATGCCTTGTCTAAAGCATTAAACAAAGGCATAGCATGTATTTAGACACCTTTGTATAAGAAGAAGAAACTGTAGAATATTACAGCTCTGGGAATTAAAATTGTGCAGACATTTTTCAAAAAGTATCTGACAGTTCTTATTTAAATTGAGCATGATAAGTGTAATGACCCAGCAACACTATGACTGAGTGTATTCTTAAGTAGTTTCCCATGGGGCCACAGGGGACATGGATGTGGCTGTTCATACTGGGAGTGCTTGTATCTTCTGGTAGTTTTTTGAAGGAATAATAAGCAAAAGTGAAAAGTGCACACTTTGCAATAAGAGGTGTGAAAAGCAGACTGTTTATATATATATATATATATATATATATATATATATATATATATATGCATTTATGTCTTTCAAAGAAAGCTGTGAGTAAAAAAAATAACAAAGATAAATGATTTTATAAATTCTTCCCAAAAGGAATTAGGATGTTTGCCTTCAAATTGTGTGATTTTCGACTTTTCTTTTCTTCCATTTTCTTTCTTTCTTTCTTTTTTTGTTTTCTTTGTTTTACTAAAACAAACAAACAAACCCTTCATCTAAAATTTTTGCCCTTTGTTTTACCTCTGGCACTAGCAAAGACAGTTTTTAAAAATCACATAATTGCAACACCAAAAGGAGTCAGTACTTCATACAATAATATTTTAAAATATATTTAAGGGGGAATTAGTCATTAAACACACAGGTTCAGGTTGACAAATCAGACTTAGGAACTGAAACACCCAACCCACACTTTTCTAATTATTTCAGTGATAAAGCAATCCAGAGATACAGACAAAGCAAGGTCATAATTGTCCCCACGCCAATCCTTCTCACATTTTCTCCTGTTCTGTGGTACACAATCTTAGAAGATAGATCCAAACAAGTTTCAATAAGTTTAATGCACACAGTGAGGTGTATTATAAGACATTTTTGTTTGGTACCCTAGAAATTAAGATAGCTCATACTATATTTTCCTGGGAGCCATGCCTCACAAATCCCTACTTACTGAGAGTAATCCATTGGCTAGGGTCACCTAACAATAAACAAAGTGTTTATATGATCAGGTTACAGTAGGGAATATCACTTATCTATTTATCCAGAGGTCTATTGACAAGAGTTTTCTGGTAGCCTGCTGGATTCCTCCCTTCCCCCAGGAATGCAACCTGTGTAAAAGAAGCAAATGCTTCTGCCAATAAGAAAATAATGGACCATAGCAGAAAACTAGCCAAGTGATATGAACGTGTGAGTCACAGAAGACCTAAAAATGAGGAATCAATGTGTTAAAAGTAATCCAACAACTCAGAAATGAAAAAGTCCGTGTGTGAGGTTTGGGTTGTATTTAAGGAAAACTAAGCAAAAACTCATATTCATTTCTAAAAATTTTTCAAAAGGCTAATATCTATTTTCTTCTTAATTTTCAAATTTATGTCTTTCAAATACTATATTTAAAATCATGTCAATTATATCATATTTAAGTAGTACTTCTAAACAATAAATTTCTTCAAATATTTAATTGAATTCATAGATAATATATGTAAATTTTAAATTTTTCACTCATTTTCAGATTCATTTTTTTTAAATTTGGAAATGTTAAAAATACACACAGACATATATAATACAAATACATAATTTATATGATAATAATTTATATACACATTTACATACATATGCTTGTGTTTATGTGTGTGTGTGTGTGTCTGTGTGTTTCTCAATCTTAATGTTGGGAAGGAAGGATTGGGTCAGTGTTTACAGGTAAAGATCACCACTAGTTGACCTAGCAGTGTTCCCAATGGGTGTGAGCATTTCAAGAAAGGTCACGACATAAAAAAGTTATGGTTGTGGGTTTTACTACCTAATGAAGGTTAATGCACTTGGAAATACTTTGGTGATAATATTTTCTCAACAGCTATGTAAATATTTTTCAAAACTATCATAGGCAATGGTAACACAATTATTTAGGAAATGAGAAGAATTTGAAGTATATGGACATACACTGAAGTCCACTTTGAAACAGATTGCCTTCTTTATTAATTACTTTAAGATCTAGACCTGTAAGTATGGCAAACAAATTTGTGAGTAGGCTTAGATGTTTTCTGGTGAATCAGACATATGTGTCTGCAAAGAAAATAATAAGAGCCAAGTTGCCATAAAACCTACATGTAAAGAGACTCTAAAACCTAGTTATTTTACAAAGTCATTATTTTAAGATCCCTGCCTGGTGGGAATTAGTGGTGGTAATAATTATCCCCTATCCTTCTGAGGAAATTTATTTAATTGAGGATTTTTAAAAAATTCATTACTGAGGACTCCTTCCCCTTTCAGTGATAGTAAATTAAGAAAACTAGTATGAATTATCAAAAATAACACCTGAAAGCCTCATCAAATTCACGACAAAGGTGCTAGTGGATGCAGACACTGCTTTTGCCAGTCACTGGGTGCATCTGGTGGTGTGTGTGTGGTCCATGCACCAAATAGGAAGTGTTTAAACCTGGGAATTTAATTAAGGAGAATACTACCTTAAGGTTTCTAATTCTAACTTAAATATGTCTGTATTTTTTCTGACTTAAATATTCATTGTATTTTCTGTGATTTTGCAAATGTGCTCCAATTTGAGAGGAAATCTTTTATTTGAGAATTTAGCTATTTCACGTGGCAATTTTGTAATTTAGTGATGAGTATGTCATCTAATACACATGGGCAGACAGGATGTTCTGTCCTCTGCTACTCTATGAAAATAAAATGACTAGATGAGTGAGAACCCACATCTCTGTATTGTGTTACATACTTTAAAAATTCCCTTTAGTGCAGTCTTGAGTCAATATCCTGTGCATGTCCTCATTAATGTTCACTGCTTAGATCATCTCAGCGTCCTTTCATCAGATAATTTCATTTTTTTCAAGACTCCAAACTTTGAAAATAAGAAGATAGGTATTGAAAATTTTATCTTAAAAAGAAAATAAGAAAACAGTAAAAATAAATTATGAAGAGAGGATTTGAATGCATTTGTCATAAAGGAATAATAAAAGTTAAGGTGATAGATGAGCTAATTACTGAGTTGATCATTACCCACTGTACAGATGATTCAAAACACAAACTATACCTCGTAAATCTGGGCAAAGCCTACAAAGTAACCAGAAAATGAAAACAAATTTTAAAATAAGATCTAATGAAATTATGAAAACAGAAAGGAGTGGGCTAGTTTTACAATCTACCTGCAGAGTTTTATATTATGGCAATTGCAGTACACGGGTCATGAAGCCTGATGTGAACAAGACAGCAGCGCAGAGTAAAGGAACAGTTCACCATGTCTTTCTGTCTCACCTGATCATGGACATTACTGACATAAAGTCCCCCTTACTTCACTACAGTACAACACATCCGTCCACAGAGAAGCTGATATTTTCTCCCAAAGTGAGAAATGAACAGATCATGTTAATGAGTTTTATTCCACCATTGCCTCATCTGTTTGTTTATCTTTACATGTAAAATCCTAGAAAGTGAACAACTTAGCAAGATAATGTCAAAAAAAAAATTAAAAGGGCTAGAGATGTCGTTCAGTGGTAAAATGCCCCTGGGTTCAATTCTCAGTACAACAAAAACAAACCAAAATTATCCTGGAAATCAATGCCTCCCTTCTGCCTTCAGCTCCTTTCTGGGTATCATCTTTTTTTATTTGGGGGTACCAGGGATTGAATTCAGGGGCACTCGACCACTAAGCTATATCCCAAGTCCTATTTTGTATTTTAGTTAGAAACAGGGTCTCACTGAGTTGCTGAGCACCTTGCCATTGCTGAGGCTAGATTTGAACTCACAATTCTCCTGCCTCAGTCTCCTGAGCTGCTGGGATTAGAAATGTGTGCAAACACACCAGGCTCTGGGCATCATCTTTTGACCCAGTCTGTGCCAGCAGTTTCCTGCACCACTCTACCAGATCTGGTTCCACCAGGGCTGCTGATGATTTCTTCCTCATCAAATACTAATTCCCAATTCTCACATCATTGGAAGCTTTGAGATGGGTGATTTCTTCTTTTTCCCTAATAACCATTCTGTATATAAATTCCATGGCATAGTTTCTGTAATGGTTTTCCTCAGTGGCCACTCTGTGTCAGACTCATTCTTACTGTCTTGATTCTAAACAGGTGTATTTGTTTGTATCCATTGAATGTGCTTCCTCCTTTTCTTCTTCTTCTCTTATCTGTATTAACTCCTTTGTTTACAGTTTCGTATCTTTCAACAAAAATCTATGCCACTGAGCTCTACATTTTTATCTCTAGCTAGTAGATTTTCCTTATATTTTAGTGAAATATACATAAATGACTAGTGAACCAATTTAGGTATCTAAGAGTCACTTCAGATATAACAAGGCAAACACCAAATTTCTGATCTTCCCAGAGAAATGTGCTTATGTTATAGAATACTCGATCTCAACTAATCGATCACATCTTTTCAGGTTGTTGGTCATAAAGCTTCAATTTGAAGCTGGTCTGTGGCTCTGTCTATTACATCGTATATTCCATGTGTCAGTAACATTTCTCAGTCCTTCCTTAAACACCTGGGCAGAACTGGTCTGCTTCTCAGCATCTCTATACTACGACACCAGTCCCTTCCACCATCTCTCTCCTGTGAGTTGTTGCAATAGCTTTCTTGCTGGTCATCTTCCTCCTCCCCTTATAAACAATTTGATACACAGAACTGAGATTTTTCAAATTAAAAAAAATAAACGAAACATTTATTGTCAATCTGAGGTGGAAGATGATCCTTTCTAGATTCAAATTAGTATCCCATGTTATAAAACAGAAGGCCAGTAAAATGAATAAAACAAACAACAACAAAACCAAAAGTATAAAATCAGAAGAGAAAAAAGTCTTATAATAGGCATGGCAGATGAGTAAAGGAAAAGGAAAAGACAGAGCAAATATAAATAGAAAAGAGATTGTGTTTTGTCTAAGATAGAAAGACTTGAATCAGCATATTGAAAAAAAAATTACCACATTCCAGGTTGGAATACTGAGAAGAAACATATTGATGAAATTAAAAATTTTCAAGGATAAAAGAAAAATTGTATTATTAGAAGGATTGTTAATTAACAATTCTTATAATAATATTAACATGTTGAAAACAAGTGAATAATAAAAAATATTTGACTTTGGGCTTCTTATAAGCAAAACTGAATGAAATGATGTATAAATAACTAAGAGAAATATATGTTACTCAGAACCCTGTACACAGGAAGCAGCTATATTATCCATGTATCAGAAGTATAGAAAGATATTTGCAGATAAGCAAATATTTACACATGCTGAGACTCCTCTTCAGGAAGTAAAAAGAAAATATTACTCCAAACTGCAATGCTTTTGAACAGAGAACTGGACAGACAGAAGGACCGAAGTCTTAGTAAACATGAAGCTTTAGCTGCATAGAGAGATGTGCAGGGACTTACTGGGAATATGCAATACAATACTGAATGATGATTCTTAAAATAGAGAAGACAACGGAAATTCTGATGATAGTTGACAATGAAAAGTGCCTATATCTTAGGAAATCCAAGAATGGGGATAAAATATCAAGATCAAAGAAAAAGTCCTTCAAGAAACTGATAATAGACAATGGAGCCTTCAGAAAAAGAGGAAGTGAAAATATTCAAGAAGCAAATATTGTAAGAGAAAAGGAAGAAGGAGAAAAGGTAGAGAAATATTGTGTTGTATTATTAATCACTATTTTTTGTTTTCTTATCTTTCATCCTTTTAAGCAAATTAAACGTGTTTAATTCTGAGGGAGGACAAAATGACCATTAATAATATGGCAAAACCAGATTATAATACTGACTAATAATTACATAAATGCAACAAATAATACTGGTTAAGCCCTAAAAATATAAAAAGAAAACTACAGAACTATAACATAAAGTGATAAATGGCAATTCATTCCAATAATGATTTATCACCATTTATTGCAAAAAAATAAATTCAAGAAGAAACTCTCAATATATATTGATGAATTAATGTAGCACTCTTACTCAAGAAAATGAAAAAAAAAGTGATGAGCTCCCAGAAAACAAGGAATGGAGGGATCCATCTTCAATCGGATAAAAACACCTACAGAAACCTCTAGCTGCCATCCTGTCTAATGGTAATAGCCTTCTCCTAAGAATCAACACAGAGGAGGGATCTATACGGGACATGAATTTCAAGGGCAATGAAACTGACTCATCAAAACTCATTGCATGGAGCACACCAAGAGTAAACTGTAATGTAAAGGATGGATTCAGAGCACTGAGGATGTGTCAGTGTAGGCTCATCAGCTGTGATGTCTTCTAATGGGAGACAAGAAGGGAGGCTGACCTGTGTGGGGGCTGGGAGTATGTGTGTTTTGTGTGCAGTTCTGCTGTGAATCTACAACCACTCCAAAAAAATAGTCTATTTAAAGAAAAAATGATGTAGTAGCCTAAAACTACTCTTCTAAGATAAAAATAATGTGAATATATCCTATAATTGCAATGATTCGAAATAGAAGATCTCTTAAGTCATGAAAAGTTAAGTCAGCAACTAGAGAAATGTGCTCCATGATCATCATTATCTAATTGTTATTTGAGGAATTCTGGTAAATATAATACAAAAAAATAAAATAATTTGCTTAAGATTGAAACAATGAAGAGAAATGTCCATTTATCTTTCTGGCAAACATTCAGGCAATGTGCATTAATATCTTAAGGATAAATTTAATAATAAAGACTCATACATAAAAAAACACAAAATTGCATTTAAGATCTTAAAAATTGTCTAAGAAACTGGAAAGGTATGGAAGTTCTTGGATGGAAAAAAACATTACATAATGTCAATTCTCCCAAAATTTAGACATATAAATTAAATAATGATTTTTTTAGTTAGAACCTAATGATGTTTTAAACCATTTTCTTCTATAGTTAGATGAAATTCCCATAAAGTGTGCACCATGAAAGTCAATATAGGGAATAAAGAAAGAGAAAGAATATTGAATAGAGATTGTAATTTTTCTTAAAAGAGAAAATAACATAAAGTACTATGTTTTCAAATGGATTTAGATATTTAGGGAAGTGGTACAAAATCGACAATTCATAGATAGTTCTAAAAATACATAAGAGTGAAACTTGTAGTGAAACAGGTACATTAATAAAGTAGGAACTCAATATAACTTATTTTGAAAACTCAGTGGTAAAAGTTGACTGACCTCAAAAAGAGAATATAAATTTATTACTATGATACACCAAATACAAAAACAATACTCTGGGAGGGGTTAGATTAAATGTACAAAAAACCAACAACAAAATAAATAAAACAACATAAAAGAGAAGAAAATGTAGGGGGTGAGTTTTAGTGCATGCCTTAACAAGAAATCTAGAAAACAGAAAAATAAATTATATTTGTTTTGCTAAAATGTGCCTTTTGGTTTTTCATTTGTTTCTTTGCTACTTTATTTATTTATTTATTTATTGGTAATATGATTGAACCCAGAAACACTTAACTACCAAGCTATATCCCCAGTCCTTTTTAATTCTTTTATTTATTTTTTTAAAGACAGGAGGTTACTAAATTGCTTGGGCTGGACCTGAACTTTGGATGCTCATGCCTCAGCCTCCCAAGTCCCTGGGATCACAGACATGCACCACTGCACCCAGACAAAAATTGTGTGTTCTTAGGACACATTATGTGTTTTCATTTTTCTTTCTATGTGATGCTCTACCTAGCTGGACTCCCCATTCCTTATTGAGCGATCATACCACTTCAGAGTTTGTAACACATTTCATATTCAGTAACACATTTCGTATTCAGTAGGTTTTCTTATACATATTAAAGCATGTCAACATATTTTGAAACAGAGATATATTTTTTCCATTTAAGCTCATGAAGACAATAAGCAAGTCAACATAGTTTTACAGAAATTAACACAAATGAAGACATGACAAAATAATAAATTAATGCTAATAAAAAATTAATTGATAATAATTTAAAATAATGTGATATATTAATTAATAATATAATAATATAATGTATAATATAATTAATAATAATAATAATGTAAACGTATTATTTATTTGTTGGTTTAGTGGGTTTGCAGAGTTGATCTTAGAAAAATATACCTCATGAGCTGGGTTTAAACATACTCACTGTTGTATATTTACTTCTATATCAAAATATCACTACATTAAACATTTGTTAAAGACTAGAGCAAGCAAGGAATTTGGTTTTATTCAGTCTCTTGCAGTAGAAAGAGCACTTCAGATCTGACAACAAAAAGTTCTTGGTAGTGTGGTTTTTGTGTAAGACTGCTCAAACAAACAGTAGATACATTACCAGTATGATGATTTATCAATTGAGTATAGAATGTTTTGCAGTGCAGGACAGTTTTTTTAAAAAAAAATGTCTATCTCTAATTAGACATTTAGCTAATTTCTGGGGGAACTGGCACTAATCTCAACTACTCAACCATGAGGTCAAGGAGGGATGTTGGAGGATGGATCTGACCTTATCATCAGCTATAGGGAAAAACTCTGATGGGACTTACAACCCAATGCACAAAGGCATGGCATCTTGTTTGAGGAAACAACAGAGGCAGGAAGGTTGCTCTCACCTCCCCTTACCCTGTTTCCCTGACACATGTCACAAAACCTTCATTTTGCAATTGAAATATTTGTGAAATATACAGCTAAATTTTGCTATTTATAAACCTTATACTCTGAATGTTAAAATGTATTCATTCTCAAAAGTCAGTGACTTCATTTCATCACACCTTGGCCAGGTTTACCCTTGTCCAAAAACAATTTCCATTTCAGCTTCTCTACCATCTTGTGACACAGCCTAGATGCATTCCTCACCAGACACCATACTACTATTTTGATTCTTCACTGCCAATATTGTGAGACAAATTAATCTCTTTATTCTTTATACATTACCCAGCCTCAGGTATTTGTTATTGCAACACAAATGGAATGAGAAATGGCAACTGACCAGTTATTGAGAGAAGAACACAGATGAAAGTAATAGAGAATGTTATTGCTTGGATTTACGCATATGTATACTTAAGAGGTAATTTTCTTATGCTAAATATTATCTTGAGACCATTGTGTACTTAGTGATTGTATTAATTGTGGCTACTTTTCATGTTATCAGACTATGAAACATATACATGTATATTCCTTGGGTTTGATAATGTCCTGGATTTATAAGATTCAGACTTGCATAGGTGCTATACTTAGCAATATTATGATGAATCATATCTTTTATTACTGGACTCTTATGATGCAATTCCATGATTCAAGAATTTTTAAAGAATCATGTTGGACTGGACTCTAATTATTTATGCAAAATATTTGTCTAGGGGCTAAAGATACATTTCAGTGATTTTCTTAGCATAGGTGAGGCCCTGGTTTCAATTCTTAGCAAAACACTTGTTTCTAGTAGTATATATATTTAGTAGAAAAGTATATTTATGTAAAATAGTTTGACTTATTATTAAAAATAACAACACTGGCCCTGGAGATGTAGCTTAGTAGAATAGCATTAGTCTAGTATGTGCAAAGACCTGGGTTCAATTCCAAGTACTACAAAAAGTAAACACATTTAATTAAATAAAAAATAAAAGTAAAACACAATGCCTTATATATTCACTTTTTAAAATATAAATTAGTGAATGCAGAATACTATTATTTAGGGGAAAATATATTTTTCAGTTCCTGAATTTTCATGAACACAATTCCTGATAAGAAGATAGACAACAGATATTTTTAAAAGGAACACAGGAACGCACTGTTTCTATTCAGTATGGAGCAATCAAAAACCTTTGAGTGATTTATTTCTGTAATACCTGTATAATTAGACATGTTGTGGGAATGTTTAAATATCTTTCCCTTTTCTCTGATAAGCCAATTTCAAAACCTCTCAAATTCATATAAGCTATTTTTCCCGTGTTAAAAATTTTTATATGAACAAATCTTTTCTCTTTGCAGATCTCTGTGAGAAAAGTCCTACTCAACTACATCAGATATTACTCATTCCTTCCCTGTAGAGAGGTATAAGTAAAGCAACTTTCCATGGGGTCACTTACAATCTCCTAAAATGCCACATCCATCAAACTGAAAAGGGTACATTAGGCCTCGGAGTTCTCTCTTTCTAAAATTAGATATTTTAGTTCATTTACTAAATTATCACATCAGTCAAGAGAAGGAGTGAAGTTCTTGAGCATCATGTTGTCTGAGCCAGGACTTTTCAGGGCTACTTATCACTTCCTTGATATTGCAATAAGAACTATTGTATAAAAGTAGGATAAGAGTGTCATCCTGAATGGTGGAGCCAATTCACCATCAAAGGTAAATACTAGAAAGAAAAAAAATCAAAGGGCAAGAGCTATTCTGATGAATGCTTCCAATAAATTCAGGGATAAAATAACTCTTAAGTGACTTTTGATGTTATAATTAAGGGTTACCACATTTCAAAACCAACCTAAAAAAATTAGTCTGCGATATAAGGGAGGCAGTTTTTGGCAGAAGTGGGGACCATTCCACAAAGAATATTATCTCTTAGCTACTCCATTACAGCCCAGCAGTGCAAAGGCTCATTTGTCAGAAATGTATTATGGAGGCTGTTTTAAAATATCCAAATGATAGATATTCCCTTCCAGTTTTTAGAATAAATGGCTTACTGTAACAGTGGAAATTACAGCCTTTGCTTCAAAAACTTCTGGGAAAATGAGCTATCACAAGCCTTTAAAACCATTTGTCTATCCCCATGGCTTTCTTATCTCTCAGGAACTCATTTCAAGGAGGGTCTAAGCAGTAATAAAATGTTAAAAAATCATGTTCTAGAAGCATAATACCCTCCCCAAGAATAAAGATATGTGTTTTTTAATTGAGATATTTTTGTGTTCAAAAGCTAAATTAAGAAATCTAGTATAGGTCACCAAAAATTGATGGCAGCAGAAGCAAATTTTCTATCATAATAATACTATTTACATTGGAATTATGACGGCCCAATTTATTGGTTATTACCAGTATTAATTATATAATGTTGTTGTATGAATATATATGTATATATGTTCATTAATCATTATGAAAATATTAAATTGACTATCACTTTACAGAACAAACTCCACTTTCTCTATAATGAGCAAGGATTCTTTTAAATAAGAAATCATTAACTTGTTGGCAAACAATGTTTAGTAGTTTTCAAACCTTAAATATTTCCCAGTAATAAATAATACCTAGAATCCACAGAAAATATTCTTCATAATAGCAAAATGCTACCTGCAGTTTGACTCATTAATTTTATGACACATTTACATAGAGAAATATTAGTATGTGAATAGAAGATTTGATGCCTATGTGGACTTCAATACATACTCTAAAACTTTTAAGTATTAATACTTTTAAGAGGCTTATTTTCTCATGTGTACAGAAAATAGTGAAAGCGCATGACCTGTTTAGCAATAAAAGGAATAAAAATGTCTTATGAACAATAATAGTTTTGTCTAGAAACAGACTGATTAATTATTTATTAAGTATTACAGACATTAATGACTATTAGTCTGATAGAAAAATAAATTACTTGACTTCTAATTTACTAAAATTCTTTTTAGAAGAGAGTGCACTTTAGCTTAGACTTAAAAGACATTAACTAGAATTAATGTGAATTTTCTTAATTAAATAATATATCTGAATATTAATAACTATTCATACTTAACAAATGCATCATGCAGCAGGGATCATGTACACTGAGCAAGGTTTCAAGGTCTAACCAAACTCTTTATAATGGGGCAGAAGTACAGATTTATGGGGATAGAAAGAAAGTTTTTTTGTTTTATTCATGATTTTTTTTTCTCAAAATAACTACTGGAGAAAGACACATATGACCATACTTTTTTTTTGCAATTATCGGTTGCTTGTTTATGAAGTCTGTAGCATATAATCACTTTTAAAAGCTCCATGGGGAAACTTTGTCCATTTATTTCTGGTTTACAACATTGCTGTTTGTATTGCAGAGCAGTTTCTACCTTTACTTAACTCAAGTTGGGTACCAGCTCTGAGCTTGTCCAGTTACTTAATAAAGTAGGTGTCATCCTGGGAACAACAGGCATTCTGCTGCTGCTATTTTCAATCTGGGTCTCTGAAATCATACAGTATTTACATATTCATATCTGGCTTCTCTCATATCATTAAGTTTAGGAGACATATGTATCTATGATCATGGGTATAGCAGCATTTCATTTATTTTCATCATTATAAAGTAATCCATGGGGCAACAGTGGTGCAATAAGCATGAGTTCTGCTAATGATGAACATTTATGTGATTTTAAAATGTTTTGGTTCCTTTTCTAAACAGTTCGATTATTAACATGATACTATGCACAGTTGTGCAAAATTCCTTGGAACACACCAGCAGTGGAATTTCTCTTAACATGATGGGTTTGGATCAGTAGATAATACTCAACTACCCCCAACACAATTGAAGAAATTTGCATTCTAACAAGCTAGATGCAAGATTTTCAAGTTTTTCATTTCTTACAACACTTGGTATAATTAGACTTTTAAATTTCATCCATCAGGGATAATGATATGAATTATTGTAATTTACATTCCCTTTGGGTATTAATGTATAAATTGAGTTATTTTCCTATGTTTAATAAAAGTAGTTTTGTCCCAGTAATGAAATTAGTGTTCAAAAATTTACCCATTTTTTTTTCTTTTTTATTCCATATTTTCTTTTGGTACAGCATATGCTCATATTGCTGTGTGGCATAATTTCTGTTTTTTCCTGTTGATGTACTTGTATTTTCTTTGAATTCTGAATTTCAGTTTCTTCTTTATATATTGCAAAATATATTCTCCTCTTTGCCTTGCACTTCCACTTTTCTAATAAAGTCTTTTATTAGAAAATGAAGTATAGTATAGGCAACGAAGTAGAATTAATATTATATTTTTCATGCATAATTGGGGTTTTTAGATAAAATATGCATATATTCTTCTAAAGTATCCTGCTTTTTTTTCTTGTCTCTTCTTTTTTCTGCCTCTGCATTTAAGTTGTTTCTCTTGTTTTGTCATTATTGTTATTGGTTATTTCCTTCATCTAAGTTCCCTTTATAGTTTCACTAATATTGACTTTTGAGGGAAGAGATTGCCTTACAAATCTACCACGTTGGCAGAAAATTTTAAAATATGGTGTTCATTATATGAAACTAATGTTTATTGGCCATCTATTTTATGTCAGGTTCTAGGGATAAATGATGAAGACATGGCTTCCTGTAAACTGACATATAGGTAAAGACATATTAACAGACAAAAACAAGGAGGTATGCTCAATAGAGCTATTAGCCTGTGTGGGGGACAGTAGGGACCTCATCTAGCCACATTTTTGAGGTTGGTATGTTTGAAGATCTCTAGAGAATAAGATTGCTGTTCCCTTGAGACCTCACAGTTTTTCTTGCTATTAGTCTTTAAGCTTAAGTGGTGTTGCCAAAAGCAGGTGGAGAGTTGCTATAGCTGTCAGTGTGACACCACATGAAGAAAAACTAGCTCTGGAACATCAAGCATTAAACTTGATTCCTTCACTCCCATTAAGTGTAAATGAGTTTTCAGCAGATATAATTAATTGCACCAAGATGCAGTCAGAATCACAATAGGGCAATAAGAATCGCTTAAACTCTAAATGAGCATTTATTCACTTAGTATAGACACTAGAAACTATTACTGAAGTAATTGTAATTTTGCAAATATCATTCACTTTCTTTTCTCTGTAATACATACCTGTTGTGCATATTGCTCTTCTCACAGTTTCTGAGGCAGCCATCATGAATTTCCACTGGGATTTCACTGACAGTAGAATGACATAGGATTAAAGCATAGGAAACATATGATACCTGACAATCAGAGCTTTGGCTTTTAGAGGTGATGCTACAATTTGGAGAATCTCATTATTAATAATGATCTCTTGTATCCTCAAAGTAAAAGCAACTCATCAGTAGTCCAATTAATTACAGAAATTCCTTTTGGAATAGTTGTTCAGAAATATTCCCTCATTCCTAGTGAAACTGCTTGGAGAAAGCCAGGGCATATTCTGTGAGTTTGCTTATTACTCCAGATCCTCTTCCCACTATGATTTTATCCAGAAAATTCCTTCATAAAACAAATATAAATTCCAATTGAACCATAAAATTTTATAGGCCCATATATAAGTTCTGATATATACCCTGTTCTCTCACAAGCATATTTGAATACCATGATCTATTTTCAATTTGAAAGAACACAGAAGTAGTGGACATTTTAATGTTTGCTGAGTGATTAAGGTGAGGGTCTGAAAAATGTTAGTTCAGAAAGACAGACACTGTTAGAAAATGTGGCTGTGAACTTCTACACTTTAGAAATAAAAATTGGATTTGAAAAGAGATCAAAACATATAGGAACACACCAGGGGTTGATTGTGTTCTCCACAGTCTTCAGAAACACATCAAAGAAAATCTAACAAGCAACTTCAAAAGCCTGTTAGTCTCACTGCTAGCTGCAGTTCGGGGAGAAAGGCCTGTTAAAGGCCGTATGGAGGAAAATGACAGTCTCCGCAGAGAACACAAGGACGTTGACCTACAAACAATTTCTTGAAAAATATCACCAAAAGATAATACAAATTTCACCTAGAAATTGAAATAACACCACAGCGCACTGTGGTTACAAGAGGCATAAAATAGAAACAAGAAATATAAACACTGAAAGATTCAGTTCATTTACATTGCACTCATAAAATGTACAAAATAAGAGCAGTTTAATGCATCTTAACAAAGAAACGGGAGTGATTGCAAACATTTAACTGAACTCTCCAAAACAGATGTAAGATTTTAAAAAAGTTCAAACTGAGTTATTTTAATTAAAAAGAATGGCTGAGTAAATATAAAGTTTTTTAATTTTTTTTTTTATCCCTGGCACTCAAGATGCAACCCAGTCTCACATGTGCTAGGCAAGCACTCTGACAATGAGCCACAACCTCAACCCTCATTTGCTTTTTATGTGATTTGAAAACTAAAAATTTAAAAGCATACCAGAATTTAGAGTAAATACGAATCTTTTTTAAAAAAAATTGTTACGGTTTTTAAATAGAAAAAATTGCTTTAATAATAAAAACAGTATGACAATTCTGATGATATAAAGAATGATTTATTATTTTCAAAGAAATTAAAGAACATACAAGAGGTGAGGAAAAGCATCTGTATCCAAAGTACTTATGCTGTTGCAGTATAATTTAAGGTGCCTGCATGATTTAAGCAGCAGCACATGCAAATGATGAGGCGTCGTTTTAATGCTACTAACATGTTTTATCGTTTGTTGAAAACATGATGGATCAGATGGTGTATTGTGCTATTCAGGAATCTCTTTTACCATTCCACAATTCTTCTGTCAGAGTACTGTGGTCCAAAACCTCAGATCTAAGTGCATCTCTAGGTATTGCTTTCCTCCCAAAGAACCTGTTTTGCTCAAGGCTTTATGGACTCTCCAAGCAAGGGTTCCCCACACTCTTGTTGTTTTGATGTGTACAGTTTAGAATATATCTAATGGGCCTTCCAAGATGAAAACTTTACATTGAGTCAACTGGGTCTCTGTAATTCTTATGTCACAATTTATTTTCTTTGTTCTAATTCTTCCCTCACCCTTATAGCTTTTGTTTCTGAGAATAATGCTCCATAATCCCCTGTGAAGCAATCTTCTGGTTCAGAAAGTGGTTCTTGGAAAATCTGCTCAATAATACTCTACCAAGAGTTGTTCTTGCAGCAGACTTGAAAGCGTGCTTTGGGTACATATCATCTGTTTTTGGGTGATAGTGTGGACCCTTCTCTGTCATATAGTTGCAATACTTAGAACAAGGCAGTAAAGAAGTCTTAAAAATCATTGGCAGTATTTCAGGATAGACTGATTTCTGAAGCTCATGCCTTGGTAATATGATACACCAAGCATTCAAGATACAAGAGAAGTTGTATTAAATGTCTGGTGCTGCAGAATATTGATTAATCAAAAAACTTGTTGAAAGGTCAAGATGAATTAATCATTAAATTATGGCAAATCTAGGAGGCTTCTGCTAATCTTCTGCAATAGAAAGAAAGACAAAGATGAGAATCAGACTCTGTAACAGGTGTGAGAGCTCCACAGAGTGTTTACATCTCAGCTTTGGAAAACTTGCCATTTCAAGATCCGGGCAGTGATGAAGATGGTTTGGCATTCTGGGATAAAGAATGGGGCAACAGCTTTGGGCTATCTCATGTATCCCAAAACTTTGTGACAGCAAAAATAGCCCACTCCTCCCTGATAAGTTGTTTATTGCTTCTCTTTGCTTGAATAAGATGAAGACCTCTCTTCTTTGTAAGAACATACCTGAATCTGGAAGTAGTGCCACATCCCATCTCAATCATAAACCAATAGCTATGGTTAAACTATAACGCGTATTGCCATAAATGTGTGGATCTGCAAAGGAAAGAAAGGAAACACACCTGGAAAGATTGGCAGAAGCATAAAAATATATATTACCCCTACAGAATAGTTAAAGGACTTGACCTTAGAGTATTGGATTGGGAGATGAGGTCAAATACAAAGTTAAATAAAAGATAGTTTATTAATATAGAAATTATCTCCATCCCATGAAATAGTTAATAATCTGAAATGTATCCCAAGAGATTTATTTTTACATTTTTTCTTTGTTCTTTTTGATATGCTTGACAGTAGAATCTATATTGACACCTTATGCATACATGGGGTATAACTTCCCATTCTTGTGATTGTACATATTGTAGAGTTACACTGGTTGTGTATTCATATATGAACTTAGAAAAGTTATGTCAGATTCATTCCACTGTCTTTCTTATTCCCTTCCCCCCTCATTCCTTTCGTTTCCCTTTGTCTAATCCAATGAACTTCTATTCTTCCCTTCTCCCTTCCATTGCATGTTTGCATCTGCCTTTGGATTTTGAGGATTGGTTTATTTCGCTTAGCATGATAGTCTCTAGTTCCATCCATTTACAGGCAAATGCCATGTCAAATGGTGGTTCCATTCCAAGTTTTCTGAGGAATCTCCATACGGCTTACCAGAATGTTTGTACCAATTTGCATTTCCACAAGCAATGCACATTTCTCCCCATATTCTCAGCAACATTTATTGTTACAAAAAGATGAATTTAATATACCTTTGGATGGCTTTTAAAATCTTGAGGAAGTGAATGCTATGACTTCAGTAAAATATAAAAGTGATCACAGAAGTCAACATGCTCTAATGGATACAGGACATAAGGGTTAGAAAACCCAATAGCCAGTTGTACTCTGTGGAGGGCCCATTCAATGAGTGGAGGTTACCCTTTGAGTTACTGAGTTACACATTATTGGGAGAAATATCTTTGTCTTTGAGAATCCAGCTGTTGGCTGTCTTCTACAGGCAACCATGTTGACAAGAGATGTACTTAAAAGATGGTAATAATCTTGGCAACAGGACCTTAAAACAATGGAGTGATATTTCACTATAAGAAACCTGGTGGAAATAATTTTATATTGAGGAGCTAAGACAGAATTGCTTACTAATGGAATAAGCTCTGGCTCATAAAATAGAGTCATTCTTGGGAAGGTTAATGAAACATGGCTTCCCTAGAGACAAGATAGAGGGGCAGTCAATGGCATTATTTATCAATCTTTAGAAATCATAAGAAATCAAGGAATGAGATTCCAATGAAGTCCATTGCCCATTTCCAGACTTGAGCTAGTGTTCAGAACCAGCATATACCAAGTCCAAGACTATCCAGATCCTAGGAGAAAAAGACATTGGAATGGTACTAAGACCTTCCCACACAGGTCCTATCAACATTTACTTGGATCCATACTCTACATTCTGAACTCAGGGAAATGCAACCACTGAGCCACATCCCCAGCCCTATTTGGTATTTTATTCAGAGACAGGGTCTCACTGAGTTTGTAGTGCCTCACTTTTGCTGAGGCTGGCTTTTAACTCAGGATCCTCTTGCCTCATTGTCTGAACCGCTGAGATTACAAGTGTGCCCAGAAAGTATTACACATTTAAAGGGTTAGTAAACACAGTGCATAAATTGACATTTTGAACTAGAGACCTGAAGAATAACGATGACTTTTTTGAGAATAAGCAGAGTATAGATAACATGAAATTCTGGTCAGATCCAGCTCATAACACATCCCAACAGCATACATACCTATCCAGGGGCCATTTTCCTAGTATGTGAATGAATGATTTTGTAGAATGATTTGGTAATAGGAACAATATCCAGATTGTTTCCCAGATAGACTGTTATAAAAGATGCTAGTGTTCAACTGCAAACCCCATCTTCTACTACCCCAGTTATAGTTGTGTTACCTGATGCAGTATTTTCTTCCAGTGGATTATGTTGCATAAAGTAGATAGTATATAAACTAATGTGATGAGTTTACTTTTCAGAAGTAGTTTGTGTTCATCTATTAGAGGCAATTAAACAATAAATATATGGTTTTATTACAGAGATGTATTACTTGCTAAATATTTGTTGTTCTTATAATCCTAAGTGACACAAAGTCTCTGGATAGGCTACTGAACATTCTAGTTTTTAATATGGCATATTGACAATATCATTCCAAGTCAGACTGAATTAACAAGGTATGAAATATACCTGAGAAGACTTATGACACACAGTCAGAAAGTGGGGAATAAATTGCATGAAAATACAAAACCTGTCTTATTTATGAAAATTTTAGAAATCAAATATAAGACTTTACAGGAATTCATCCACAAAGTAAAGCTATTTTGCCTTTCGTACCCCCAACACTAAGAAGGAAATACATTGCTGGAAACTTCTTCAGTATCTGGAGATCTAATAATATTCCTTATTTCAGACTATAACTCTGACTTCAATAAAATAAATGATTTTTAGAGGCTATGGTGTGTGCAGGCATTGGAGCAGGTATCTCTACCACTTGGGTCATATAACGCACCTTCTTTCATGATAACATTGTCCATGGTGGGGAAAGATGTCATATTAAGTTTCCAGTGAGCCCCAGTGGAAAAATTCAGGTTCAAAAACAAGAACTTGCCTTCTGTGGAAGAAATTATTTAACATTCAAACAGTACCTTGTAGCACCTTACATAGAATACCTCACCAGAGTACTCAGAAATCACGTAGCCTAAATGACCTAATATCAACTACATCTCAAGGGTGAACAGACCAATAACAACCCATTGGAAGATGAAAATAGTGCATTTGGAGTCAGACACAATCAGATCCAGAGGGCGCAGGTAAACTCATGGCTGTGAATGGGCCAATAAATGGGCTCCCAGTCATCAAGGCTGCCTTCTCCACTGTTGCTGATAGGAGAATAGCGGGGCACCATATGGAATGGGAAACATAGAGATGGCCATTCTAACATGTATGTGGGGGTGAAATGGAATGGAGTTGTCAAATGATTTGGGAAAGGAAGAATAAAATAGAAAAAAATTTACTTTCTTATTTGAAAACCTGTTATAAAGCTACAATACAGGTTGGTATGGTATTTAGTAAAGATAAATATATAAATGCACTTATTTACAAAAGTTAGTTGCATGGAATACATAGTTATGTAGGTAAGAGTGCATAATGAGATGATAACTGTAATCAATATTTATATTAATTAGTTCCTTAGAACACCTAGTTACAGAAGTCGTGTTACATAGTTAGGGGAGACCTATGTATCCCATGTGTTATGTTGGTGAGGGTTCCACAGTTAGGTCATACCAAGGAAGGGATTGCCACAAACACCAGCCTCTTGATTCCATAAAGGGGATGTTGATGGGATGGTAATTAGGATGAAGCATCTTTGAAGCTCTGCAGTTCCTGCAGTTTGTCTGCTGTTGTTCTTCCCAGTACTGGTGATTGAACCCAGGGGCGCTCTGCCACTGAGTTACACCCAGAGTATCTCACTCTGTTGCCCAGGCTGGACTTGAACTTGCAATCTTGCTGCCTCAGCCTCCCAAGTACCTAGGATTGAAGGTTGTATTCAATTTCTTGACCAAAGTAGTGAGCACATCTATACTCAACCCACCATAACACCATCACAGTTATTTCTTTGCTTTTGCCTATAGTGTATGGTGTTTATCAGTTAAAAAATATTTTATGATTATCTACTAACACACATTTGTAAGAGTTTTGGTTGGATTATGCAACAAAGTAAATGAAGGAATGACAATTTAATTTTTAAAGAGTTTATTTCTCTCTGGAAACCCAGATGTTTCTGGATTACAAAAATAAACAACAAAAGTTTAATGCATGGATGGAAATAGGTTACTTGGTTTGTTGTTCTGCTTCATCTTTCTTATATACATGATTTTTAAAAAGCACATTTTTCTCTGTGCTTCAATTTCTTCATCAGTGAAATGTAAATAATTTTATGAGGATATGGTTGTAAAGGTCTACTCTGATAAAATATGCATTAAGATTATACTAGAATAATATTCAGGGAAAAAAGTAAATATATCAGGCCGAACATCAGAATAATTTATTTTGCAGTTCTGGTTCTGGAGATTGAAGTTTAATTGTGGTTTGGCAAGTCATGTTTGACTTTGGCTGGATTTGGCTGGACTTTGCCCTTCCTTTCAGATTTCATTCTGTTCAGCAAATCTTCAACCTAAGAAGCATGTTAAAGATACACATTTAATTGGCTCCTCTTGGGGCAGATGGCAAGGGCAGAAGAGGCCAACCAAAACCACACATTCACACTGAAAGATTTGGCTCAGACTGTTCCCCTCCCATTGGCCAACGTGGTTACATAACCAGCCCAAGATCAATTAAAATAATGAACAGTACTTCCAGCTGCTAACCATCACTTTTAACATAATTGCTGATTTCATATGCAATGAAGACAATAGTGACAGTTGTTCATAGGTGAAGGAATATGAAGTTGAGCCACTGAGTTTGATGAAAACATGAAGGCAAGTGTTTCTAATATAAAAATGAGAGAGAAACAAACAATGGATATTAGACACATAGATGAAAGTTCATACTGATGGTCAAAGATATTATTTTTCATCTTGTACATTGTGAAGGGAGAGGATGCAGGCAGAAAGCAAACTTTCAATGCAACGAACCATTCAGGGGCAAGGTGGATGTCATCTTTTGATCACCCTGAAAGAAACTCACTGAGCTCTTCAATATTAACCTCAAGACACACAAAGGGGTATATGGGAAGGGGTCAGGAAATTGAGAGCACTTCCCCATGAAAAGACAGGATTTCTAAGTCAAAAAAATCCCAAGTGTGCAGAACAAGGGGAGAGAAGAAAAATTTTGTCTACTCCATGCTTTTCTGTACCAAAATGTATGAGCCTTTGTTTTTAGATCCCAATGGCCCAAATAAGCATTTTATATGACTGTCATCCTTGGGCATTAAAGGAAACTTGAAATCTATGAGTGTTAAAAGTTTTAAGCACTGTGGGTCACACTTCATGAAAGGTTCACCTCACTGCTGTCAACACCTCTACAGAGGCGCCAACACCCAACTTAAATACCTTAGTCAGTAGGGTGGAATGCGGCACAGAATGGATGTATCTGACTTGCTCCACCAGTGCCCAGTAAGTAAGGGAAATGAGATACTTTTTAAAGTACGTTTAAAAATACATTTTCAACTAAAATAAGAGTAAATTACCAGAAAATTGATGGATTTAGATAAATTAGGAATAGATTCACAGTGATGAGATGTGTTGACTTAGTAACTAAATTTCTATGATATAAATTCTGGTTTTATGACTCTTCAATATAGTAAGAATGGGTAAAAAAACAACCAGTGTAAACCTCAGTTTTACCTTAAGAAAAATAAAATGTTCTCCAAACACCATACATCTGACAGAACTGCCTGAGGAGAAAATGAATGAATGCAATTGAAGCAATGTGTGTAATATATGGCACCTGATATTTGAAAAGTATTATATGTCATCACTTTGTCTTTGTCACAAGAATTCTACTATTCATAGGTTAAATAAAATAGCAACATCCCTTTTGCTCAGGTATGCCTTTTCAGTCATAAATATAATTTGCAGGACTATTATTATGCTCAAAACAAACAAAAATTTAAAAAAAAGATAGGATCTGGGTAAAGTTGTGAACCTGTGTAATCCCAGAAGTTCAGAAAGCTGAGGCAGGAGGATCACAAGTTCAAAGTCAGCCTCAGAAAAAAGTGAGGGGCTAAGCAACTCAGGGAGAAACTGTCTCTAAATAAAATAAAAAATAGGGCTAGGGATGGGTCTCAGTGGCTGAGTGTTCCTGAGTAGTGCTGCCTATAATTGTTCTTTACTATTGCTTCATAAATCTCTCCTTTTTAATAAAACTCAGCTTCTAAACTTTCTCATGTTAAAAACATAAACTTTACTCATCTGAAAAATGGGGATGATAATATTATCCATCTTGAATGATTTGTAAATAAGTTGATATATATAAAGTACTGAAATATGAGAAGCAAAATAATAAATAATAACTAGAGATTAGTCATTGTGTTTATTGCTATGTGACAAGTATGTCGCTATAACTGTTCATCTTTTAAATATCACTTTGTGTATAACAAAGTTGAGGATTAATGATGCTAAATGGTGTGTTCAAGTTCTCTTAGTTAATAAATTCTAAGGTCTGGTTTCAAATCTATATTTATCTGCCATCTTAGTCAATGATTATTTCAAATTCAAATCTACTTGATCTGACATTATAGTCAATGATTACTTTATAGTTATTTTGGTTCTTTCTCTCCATTTCCATGGTATGGTCTCTAGAAAGTTCAGGCAGATAAGTAAATAGGAAAAAAAAATGTTTCAGTGACTTTAAAAGTTAATGATTGTCTTAAAAAATAGGAATCCACATATTCAGTTCAGATACAGAAATCTTATTAGAAGTTGATCAGTGAAATAATTGATTTCCCCAAACTAACTACAGCATAATCATTGTCAGGAATTTGATTGGCACTGTAGTCAGAGTAAATAAAGAAAAATTGTAACTTTCCTCCCAAAGCTATGCATAATGACCTGGATACATATGAGTAATCAAGAAAATCAACACACAAAGCCATTTATATTAATGATTGTCACTGTTCTCTGAGAAATTGATATTCCTTGGAGTTGGTTTTAAATAAATACTAGGCAATCTCAGACACATTTTTGTGCACTGTTTTTGTTTAATGGCCACTCATGAAAAAATAAGTTTATTTTTGCATATTTGATTATTATAAAATTGGTCTTAGTATAATTTTATTAGTTATAAATTTGTGTATTCTGTGTCCCATATTTATATTACTTGGAGGCAATAGAGATTAGGAATATCGTTGAGATCATAAGGGTAGCCTGACTACTTACTAGCTGTATAAGTTTTTATTAAGTTGACTTACCCTGGAAACCTCAGTTTTTTACTCTGTAAATTGGAATTAATGAATGCAATGATAAAGTGATGTAATACTTTCCTATATTAAGAGGGTTTGAGGGTGACCATAAATTTACCAATTAAATATCTGAGTGCAAGCTTGACCTTTGGGGAATTGATTTAAATCCTTATCTATATGAAAGTGGTGTGGGCAGAACAATGCCCACATTCTAATCTCCAGATCTGTGAATACAGCCTCTTGTAAAGTAATCATTTTTTTTTCAGTGCAATGAATTTAAGAATCTTGAAATATAAAGCCAGTTCTGGAGTACCCAGGTGGGCCCACTGTAATTGCCCTGCATGAGTCTAAGGGTCCCTGGGAAATAACAGGAGTCCTCACAAAGAGAAAAAAGAAGGCGGAGTAGTCTGAGGCAATGCAATGACCTGGGAAATAGGGTCCAGTGAAGGTGGCTTTGAGGGTGGAGATAATAGGAAAGCCACCAAACATTGGAGTAAGCCTGTCCATTCCAATCTCACATCGCTAAAGTGGAATAGCTTGGCAGTGCCTGCCTTCTGAACTTTTCCATACATTTTTGAACTCTCTCCAAGGCACTGCATGAACACGCCGATGGGACTGGGGAATGCTGCATTTCAATCCTAGCTGTCCCCAGGCCTCCTCCTGGGCCAGTCTTTCTCCAGGCTCCTCTTCCTCCTACTCACTGGATGGGGCAAAGCTCTGACCCCGACTCCAGCAGTGCAAGGGTGTAACAGGTTCCAGAGGGCTGTTAAGAGGCTCCTGGGCTGGTGCTGTCACTGGGGGCAGCCTCCTTGTCCTCCTGTCCCTTAGTGCCCATCCACTGCACTGTTGAATTTCTTTTTTTTATTAAGGTAAGAGATTTCATTCCTAGAGCTATCTATTCATAAGATGAAGAAGAGCGTATTTCTGTGTAACTATATAGAAATAGAGAAAAAGTCACCTAACATAGATTTGCATGGATGCTGCCATGCATTTTTAGTGGAGCCTTAATTATCTTATTATTGGGAAGAATTTGTTCCCTATTTGTCTAGGCTTGTTTGATAAACTGTAGGACTCCAAATTAAATTGAATTTCATGTTAATAGTGAATAATATTTTAGTACAAATAGGTTTCTATGTTATTTGGAACATACTTATACAAAAACAAAAGTTGTTGTGGTTTTCCAAAATATGTCATTCCGGACTGTTTTATTTATTGTTGTTGTTATTGTTGAATTTGACAACCAGGTTTTTGTTCAAACCTTCTCCTGGAAGGGTAATTCTGGGATTTAGCTCTGCAAGATGAAAAACCTCTATTAAACAATTCTGTAGGCTGAAAGACAGCCTTTCTACGAATGTGAATTATACACAGAAACTTGAAGAACTTTAGCAAAAAATCAATATTCATAGGTCTTTCAACATCCACTGTTCTTGCTATTAATTATGATAATATCACTAGTAAAGCTACTAGTAGCAATAGTAACAGAAGCCTATCAGTATTTCTGATTTTAAAGTAATAGTAATTAGCTGCTTCCAGTAATTGATATTTGAAAAACAATTTCTACCACTTGTCTTTGAAGATATATGTTAGTTTTATTCCAGGGTATTTTGAGATTAAAACACAATCACTTGAAAAATGGTTACTATTCATAATAGATTACCAGACTTTTCTCAATGGTGCATAATATTATTAAATAAATTGTGTGCTGACTTTTAAAGAGAAATCACCATTCATCTATATGTGAGTCACCAAATATATTCATCCCCTCAAATCATCAAATTAATAATCAAATTGAGCACAGTGTACATTGCTATAATACCACTAATTCAGAAGACTGAGGCAGAAGGATCACAAGTTCAGGGCCAACCTGGGCAACTGAGGGAGACACTGTTTCATAAAACTAAATGTATATTAATAATCAAAATTCTTAGTCAAAATCACTTTATTATGATTGAACTTAACCTAATTTATAAAATCATTTTTATCAATTAAATAGCATTCTAAAATTTATGTCACTGATCTTACAAAAATTATTGTTTTGTATGCAAAAGAGGTCAAATGTTTTAAAAATTTGAAGAATAATACTTTAAAATAATAGATGTTTTGAATGAGGTTTCACTAAAAAAAATGGAAAAGTCTTTTAACTGTATTAGAAATAGAAGATGATCACATGCTGGTCAACTTATGAAAGAATTCTCTTACTAATGCCTCATGCAGTCCAGCCAGCCTAAATTTAGGCCTGTAAAATTCATCATATGCATGGGATCCAAGACAACTATAAATTAATTTTTAAATATAACATGTTTCCCTATAATGGAGAGCATTAGGCTTATATTTACTATTAGCTTTGACTATAAAAGCTGTGTGCCAAAGTCCATGATATATTTATGAATTTGTCTCTGGTTTGTGGCTAATGCAGTCATTTTAAACTTCCTTGCACTATTATTTAACTTAGTCTTTCTGTCAATTCAAATGAAAACCCACAGAATAGTAATTCAATTAGACTTTATGCTCTAAAATTTCCACCTGTTGAGAAACTCTTTGCTCTGATATCAACTTTATGAAAACTTAAACAAGGTTTATTCCTATTGATTTACTTAATTTCTAACTTTTCCTGACATGATGCTTCTTACTTGGAGCTCACTGAATAAGTAATAAGAATAAGTAAATAAAACCTCCTATGGCAGCCTGGGAAAGATTCCCATCATGTGTGCTAAACTCATTAGAACCCTTGAGTACCTCCAAACTATGTTAATCCAGGTGTTCACAACCCATTTCAAAAATGGCATCAGTCTGGGTATTCTAAGGCTACACATATCTAAAACTATAGTTATCCTAATATATGTAGGTCATATGCAGCATCAAAATAAATCTTTATGATGTGTTGTGTACTATACAGATAATAAAATTGCACCTGTAGTTTTTCCAGCTTGCAGTCTCTGTAGTATCTGATTTCAGCTCAACCTTTTGTACAGGATACTGCAGCCAAACTCTGTCAAGCATCCAGTTGCTCTTAATGACCAATTGCAATACCCAGGCCATATTTCTGGAAAGAAGTTGAATTGAATCAGGTGATGTTTTGTTCAGCAGCTAATTCTTCTCAGGGCTTCAGTGACCCATTAATCTTTGTGAATAAGATTGTTGAGTGGGGCTGTGTAATCAATTAGATGAAATTCCATGCATCACAGATTCAGATACAAGGCATCCATCTTTGAAGACAGCTTTGGCAAACGCTATTCTATATTATTCTTGATAATCAAGACAGCAGGAAACCCTTGCTCTATCTCTTCTGAATTCAGCCATGAATGTAAGTATATGTATTACTATCTTATTTCTAAATCTTTTATTTTATCACTATAGCAACATAAACAAGAACACATATAGTTTATTAATGAAACATCCACTTTGTAGTATTCAATTTGGTCTTTCCCCATTTAAAGTAAATAAAAACATAGCTTTCAGAAAGTTCTCAACTTTGGTAAAACATAGGGGCATATTGCTAGATAGTAAATATTTCTAAAACACACTATTTTTAAAAATCTGTGAGTAGTTCCATTTTCCATTTGTAATCATTTTGCATAGTAGCTGAAATGTTTTTTTTCTTTTTTTTTGGGGGGGTGATAAGAAATGCCACCCCATCCCCCAATGATCCAATACTACTCTCCATATCAAGTGTTATATCTTTGTCCCAGAGATAAATTTGGCTGAAATAAACTTTTTGCACAATATACTATATTGTTTAAACTTGAATAGTAGCTGAGCCATGCACGATGAGATGAAGGGAAAGTGAGCAGAGCAGAACATCAGGAAGATGGGCCAAGGCAGTGACAGACACAGCAGGCTCTGCAACTGGGCAGGCTGGTGATAGACACCCAAAGCTTGCATTTCTGAGCAAGCTTCCTGGCCTCCCTGTTCAGATGCTTCTTCGTTCATGTGAAGGGCATGGCAATTGTAGACATTCAAAAGGAAGATTGTGAGCATTCAATGGGATTCTGCAAACGAGAGAAGAGTTTCTGCAGGCATCTGATGAGATTTTTCAAAGGAAGTATGGAAACACAGACCCTCCTCTGAACTGTCTAAACTGAAAGTGGGAGGCCTTTGGGTTTGGGAGCTCTAGGGCTTTAACATTATAAGAGATCCTAGCCATCTTCTCTACTGCCCCCAAGGATTTTCCTTCTTTTTATTGGGACAGAGTTGTTCTTCTATGTGGGCAAACTGTGAACCAACTGGATAACTTAGAAAAAAGAGCTAATTGAATGTCAAATGTTACTATAAAAAGTTAGAGTGAGAAGAAACAAAGTAAAAGTACAATTTTAATTTTTTGTCTTTTCTATCAATGGCTTATGTTAACATCCTTTGAGATATTGCCTTCTTTTTCTTTTTTGCTTTTGAAAAAATATGGAATTAACAGAATTTTTAAAATTAGTTTCTATGAGCATATAATAGTATGAGTTAAATGTACTTAGAAACTGAATCAATAGTACATAAATGATAAATAACATCATTATATATGTATACAAATGTGTGTATATATGTGTGTGTGTGTGTATATATATACACACATATATTTGTTAATAGTTAAATGAGAAAACTATGATATTTTTGGCAATGCTTCCCTTCTAATGGATTTAGAGGTTTTCTATGATTAGGGATTAAGATATAAGCAATAAACTGTTTTAAAGGAACATTAGTACAAAAGTAGGAATCCTATTCCTGTTGACATTATGGTTTTCGAACATTGTTTTTTTAAAGAGTCAATACTTACTATGTTTTGAGGTAAATATTGATATTGATGTTATAACCTACAAATTTGCTATATTTCATTATTAACAGATTAAGGTACTTAATTTTTGAATTCAGTTACAAAGCTATTCAAATTTCAACTTTAATGTGAAAAGTTACAATTACAAAATATACTTTGATTTTTTAAAAATTCTTTCTGGATAAGCAGAATTTCTTTAAGTTCTATCACATAGATCCACACATCTTGTATTCAAACCACAAACATTTCCTTCAGGAGTATGCAAGTCTTCACAAAGACATATTTTCATTTGTCCAGCCACCATACTGAAATATCTCCTTAGCATAAAGTGTCTCAGGGTCCATTATGAGTCACCTAATTAGTATGAACTCTCAATGCCTATAGGAATAACAAAGACATTATCAGTCAGCAAATCTAAAGGATTTAGAGGCTATTTCCCAGGACCTGGGAACAAAATGCAGTCTTTTTCTTGTTTTTTCCTCCAGTCATCTAGAGTTTGACTTCCAACAGTTCCAGGAGGAAGACTAACTAAATTATTTACTTTACCATTGTTTCTCAGGATCATTGGAGGATGGGGGATGGGAGTTTGGTTGTGGAACCCTCTGCAGATACCAAAATCTGTGGATGCTCAAGACTTATGTAACATGGTATAGAATTTGCATATATTCTATGTACTTCCTCCTATACTAAAATCTCTCTAGATTATTCACAACATGTGAATATTGGGTTACAGTGGTTCTATTATATTGTTTAGGGCATAATGACAAAAAAATCTGTACATGTTCAGTAGAAGTGCATGGTTTTTCTGAATATTTTTGATCAGCAGTTGGTTGAATCCATGAGTTTAGAATCCATGGATGTGGAGGGAAGAACGTGTACTGGTCTACCTTTAGAATTTCCATCTAAATCGCTATCATCCACAGACTTTGAGTTATTTCAGAAATTTTAGATTATTGCTTTAACTGATCTCAGCTTCTGCACTTCCTCTTACTCCTATGAATCCCCTTAATTTCCTCTCCACAGGGACTTTCCTTCCTGTAGAGTACATTTTATGCCCTTCACTGTGCACTTTGGTTCTTATGACGTACTTCCTTGCCAAACATTGTATGTAGCCTCACAATCCATCCTTCATCTGCTTAATATCTTCACTTCAAAGAGCTACATACTTGGCAGCCAGAGGAAATGTTTCTGTCTCCTTGAAAATCTTCACTACTTCTCTATAGACACATAGGATATCAGACTTCATTTTCTGATTTTGAAAGTTTTTCTTTGGACTAATTGGACTAATTAATTTGGACTAATTAATTTGGACTAACTAATTGGACTAATTAATCAAAAACTGTACCTATGCTAACTGTTCCACACCTTCATCCTCTACCTGTTACTAATATCAAATAGCCATTTTTCCTGCTTAAAGATTAATTTGATATTTATGTATTTTTCTTCATGTTTAGTGTTGGAAGTTCATATATTTTGTTCTATATTTTTATTCACATTGACTTCTAATAAGTTCCCATGGTTATGCTATATGTGTGTCTAGAATAGTAGCTGGAATATAGTAAACCCTATTAAGTATAGGTATCTTCAGCTACCTAATTGCTAAACAAAAAGGCCAAATGTATCTTGCTTTTATAATTTGATAAAAATGGCAGTGTTTTCCAGGACTCTCCATAGGCCATGGTCTCTAAACAAGGGATTCAGAAACTAAGCAGCCAAAAATTATAACTATCTAATCAACCCACATTAACTACAAACATTATCACACATCTTTCTTTCCATAGGTGTGGCTCTTAACATAAATAGCTAAACTAATATAATGCACAATTTCCTTAGACCATTGACAATATTTTTTTTTCCTCTGAGACAGCTCAATGTTTTATCACTTAGTAATTAGAACTCCCAGCCAAGTCTCTGAGTGGTACCCATTCATTCATTTTCTCTTAGGATAAATCTCAGCAACCCATGCATTAAATGTTGGTTACTCACCACCACCAAATCCATCCATTCTAATGGCATTCATACTCAGGCATCTGAGCACAAGAAGATTGCTTTCATCTTCCCCTCAAAGTTCTCCCCGAGGCAGGGCGTTAAACCTGGAAAGTTCCCTCTCTGGCCTTCTCATCCTTCTCTCTTAAGGCAGGGCAACAGATCTTCTATGTCAGTGTGCCCTTGCTTTACCTGGAAGAAAGGAACCGACTGGCCTTCCTACGTCACCTTCAGCTTACTGCCATGACATGGTACTTCTTTATCCACTCAAACTTCTTCACAACTATCCACTTCTCTATCAAAACTAACATGAATAAAATACAGATTTACTTCTGTGTGTGTGTGTGTTTTCATTTCAAAAGATTCATTTGTCACATATGAATTTTATCACATACTTGTATTTGTTTTTCTCTCAATCATATGTTATAGGGGCCCAGCCATTTTTAGCAAATAAATGTGTAAAAAAAATAATTTTTATTCCCCTAAAATAGTTACATGTTCAAATAAATAAAGGGGAAAATATAATCATATATAGTAACTGTCACATCACAAAGAAAAATAATAGAGAAATTGTAATTTTTGTCTCTGAAATGGGTAATAAGCTTTTGCTGACCTTCATGTCTTTCTTCTACCAATCTCCTTTACTTCTATGGCCTTCTGTCTTTATTTAGCATCTAAACTGGTGTCTATGTTTGGACAGTAGTCAGACTTTACAACTGGTGCTTCAGTATAGTCTCAAGCTTTTTTATTGGCTTTTTACATTGAGTTCAGGGGTGCCAGTGGATAGTCCAGATTCTCCCCATTATTTTTTCATTCCTGTGTTAGTATTTGAATTTCTCCTTGGAATCCACATCGTTAACATTGTTTTGTTTTGTTGTTGTTTTGTTTTGTTGTTGTTTTGTTTTTTGTTTTTTGTTGTTGTTATTACCACTGACTGGTCCATTGGAAAGAACAAAAATATGTCATGTGGCCTCTGATGAAAAGTACCTCTTATCACCACTGAAATGGAAAAGTCCATGAAAATGCAATACCATCACAATCAGCCAAAACATGCAAAAAATAATTGAAACATCCAACCAAAGTCCTTTAAAGAGGCTGGCTCTCCCCTTACTAATCGATTTCAGAAGAGACTACAAGAAATCTTGGTGGTACCAGAGGTTCTTGCATGTAGAGCTTCTGAAAAATCCAAATTTCCAAATTAGAAATCTAGATTTAATTCATTTTAATTGAAACCCAACCTGAATTTTCTACTTCTCTCTTCTATTCAGTCACACATACTTCTTAGATTCCTGGAAATTTGACTCAGAAAGTCCCTGAATTTCTCTGAATGGAGTAATCCTTCAAGGTTTGAATTTGTAATTGCCTCCCAGGATACTTTGTTATTCAAATTTGATCTGTGTTTCTTCTAAGAATGGGCAATGGGGGAGATTTCAGTTTGGTAACCAATTTTCTGTTTCAAGGAACCCATTTGAGTGGTAATATTCAAACAAGGCAAGAATAGTTACCACTCAATGAAGTAGTGACTTCTTTAATTGTCTAGAAGATCTCACCGTGGGCTGGGATTGTGGCTCAGGGGTAGAGAGCTTGCCTAGCACGGGCTCAGCATCACATAAAGGCATTGTGTTGTATCCATCTACAAAAAAGTTTCATATATTTTCTCTCTCTCTCTCTTTCTCTAAAAAAAAAAAAAAAAAAAAAAAAATCTCACTGTGACTTTGGAGCTGGAATACTCACCAAAATAGATACTCCAAAAGTATCTATTTTAAAATTTTCATAATCTCCACCTGATAAATACTTTATTTCATGAAACTTGATGAAGCTGAAAATTGTATGTTAGCATCCTTGAGGCATAAATTAGCACCTGTAGTAATATTTTAGCTCTGTGAATATTTACAGATAGATTCCTTTAGAACAGTTTTAGGAATCCCCTATGGTTTCTACTGTTCTTTAACTAAGAATTCTAGGAATTTAAATATATTATCCTTTATGTTTATGGATATTCAATCACCTTATTCCTCAGCCATATAATTTTTGATGGATCTTCAAAGCTTGTTCTTCAAAAAAAAATTTATTAGGGTAGCATAATCTTCCAGCATTTGACCTTCAGCTGGTTTGTAAATTACTTCAGCCCCATTTGGACCAACAGCCCATTTCTGAATTGCACTCAGTTCACTGAACTTCACATGTAATAAAATATTGTGACCAGTCAGGATTCTTAGTCCTAATATAATGATTAAATTAAAAACAAATTTATTATGAGGAGATTGGGTGCCTCACAAGATTCACTGGAATGCCAAGGAATTAGAATAAGAAATTAGGAAAGAAAATAAATACTAGATGTTAGAAAATATATCACAAATACCTCAGGAATATAACTGGTTACTGCCCCGTTGGCTCTACAGCTAATTCCATTAGGGCTGACATCATTTGAGAAGAGAACTTTGTCCATCTGAATGAATCCAAATCATAATATTTAAGTTTAAAAGATTCTAAAATATTTTTCATAGTTCTACTTATTAAGGCATTAATAAGCTTAACATAAGTGCAAAAGAAAAGAAAATAGAATGAGGAGAGAAAGAAGACTTGCACAGTTCTATTGTTATTGGTGTGTGTGCATGTGCAAGTTTCTCACAAACACAACATAAGTCACGAAAATAGAGTAAAATTGAACTTGTTGGAACATCAGAAAGTGTACTTTTAAGCTTTGGCCTCACCTAGTGCTCATCATACCCTTGTAATGTATACCTAATTACCTAAGCATTCATTTCTTATTTATAAAAATGAAGATTATATAAAATACAGTAAAAATTGAGGGATTATATAAATGTGATTTATTATTAAGGACTAGGCTGTGCTACAGTAAGATGGAAATTCTGAGTTTGAATTCCATTTGAAATCTAAGTTTTGAATAAATACAAAAACAGTGACAATCCCCCCCCCCCCTTTTTTTTGCTACTGGGGATTGAACTCATGGGCACTTAGCCACTGAGAACAATGACAATCTCTTAGTGTATTCTGTAACACACAGGAGTCGACAATAACAGTGATAAACATTACCCTTTTTCTTTTCCTTTTACCCTTGCAGACAAGTCCCAACATCCCAGAAATTCAGTTTCATTGGTTCATTTGCAATAATTAATGGTTACTTATGCATTTAGTTTAAAGATTAATAAAACAATTCAAATTAATTTTTTTTTTCTAAATTTTAATGACTCCAGAAAGATGAGAAATAAAGTCAGGACATAGTTATGGGAAAATGTCATTGAGGGTTTGATCCTTCAAATAAACATCAAAAAATGAGAATCAGTGTTGTCAGAGTCTGGACAGGAGCCAGTGGCTACAGCAAGCGAGTGTGCAAGGCTGTCGGGGGCTGGTAGAGTATCTGATAGAGAGTAGATGATGGGTGTGGGTTTCCTTTTAGGAGGCTGGAAATACTGTGGACCTGGGAAGTGACAATTGCAGAGCACTGTGAACACACTACATCCTCCTGAATTGTATGCGTCAAAACTGTAATACAGAAGACTTTACATTGTGTGTATTTTTCAATATTTATTTTTATAAACCAGACAGTTTGAAATAAATTTAAATAACTCATATTATATCTAAAAAAATTAAATGCAAACACAAATTCCAAATCCAGATAGGTTTCTTGTGAGTTTTATCCAATATTTAAGGGAAATATGCACCAAAACTCAGCATCCCCCGCCCAGGAAATATAAGAATAGATATATACTCTAAACTTATTTAAGATGATAACTTAATCCTCATAATCAATACTTGATGTTATAAAATAGAAAAATATATACTAACATCTTTCATAAATGTTATAAGAAAATTCTTAATAAATTTTTATTAAAACAAACATAATAAATGTGAACTCTGTGTGTGTGTGTTTGTGTGTTTATCAAAATCATGACCAAGTAAGTCTTACCCCAAGATAACAAGGTTAATTTCATATTTAAAATTTATTTAACCTCATGCATATATACAATTTTTGTCAATTTAAAAAGAAATACAAAATAACTCTCTTTCAATGGATTTTACCATGCTAACCAAACACAGAAGGAAAACCATATGGAAACTTCAACAATTGAGGAGAAAGAAAGATGAAAATATCCAACATTGATCAAGAGACTAGATGTTGTGAAAAGGCATTCTAAGGCTATGATGTCAGAACTCTGATGTGTGATTTCAGGATAAGGCAGTGAGTGTCCATCTAAGGCTCAAAAAAGCACAGAAATTCTGATAGTATATGAACATATATATTAATATATACATGAAAGCTAGCCATGGGTATCAAAATTCACAAAGGTCATCACAACTATAAAAGAGCTACCAAGACACAAATACTAGGTAGATCTCTATCTTTTCCCACTGATATCAGACACTTTCTATTTTACATAGAACACACAGTGTATTTAATGACATACAACTACTTAAAAAATAATATCCAGAACATATACATATTTAACTATAAAAACAAAATATTTCAATAATAAAACATAGCACAGGCTAACTTTTAATTGAATTTCAGGTAGTAAGTTGGACTTGTCAATAATTATTCTGAAGGGCTAAAGCACAAAATAAAAGACTATTCTAAGTATACAAAAATAACAAAATGTTGTACTATAAATCTCCTTATGAACAAATTCACAAGACAGACATGTACAGAAACATGTATATGTTTATTTTTGAGAAAGTTGCATGTTTATTTTTGAGATCTGTGACCATATTATTTTCAGAAAAAAAATTGTCTATGCTGTGTATATAAGTATTACATTATTTTGAAAGTCAGCTTTGCCTCAATTTAACCAAAATATCTGACAAGAACAACTCAGAGGAGGAAATATTCATTTGGGGCACAGGAATTCAGAGATTCAGTCCATGGTCATTGGACTCCATCACTCTGGACCCAAGCTGAGGCAGAAAATTCTGGCAAAAGTGTAGGAGAGAGGAAAGTTGCTCAACTCAGGGAACCAAGAAAGCACAGAGACTGAGACACCAAGGACAAAAACCAAACCACCAAGGCATACCCCAATGACCAACTTCCTTTTATTATACCTACCTGCCTACAGTTATTACTCAGGCCACTAATATTTTTAATTATTAATCCATCAAATGTATTGGTACACTGATGAAAGTTTTCATAATCTGATTTTACCTTCTGCATTAACACAAGGAGTTAGAGATCTCATGAACAAATTGCTTCAGTTATTATATATGTTTTACATGTAATGCATGTATACATCACACATATAATACATGCTTTGGTTATGTAGATATCATAATGCTATATAATAATACATTATATAATTTTATCCATCACCAAATAATTTAAAATATATGTGATCTATCCATATTGATATACTCACACACATATGCATTCATTTGTTATTGAAGATTTTGGGGGAGCAATTGCATTATTTAAGAGGAATAAACATTCAATACTCATATCAATTTCAGCCATAAATGTCTTATACTTCTGACAAACATCAGCAGTTTGTAATGCTAGCTTTCAATGAAAAACTGTTATAAATATCACTTGTAATTTGATTAATGTTACATCTTCATTTCAGTGTATTTTAGAAATTATTTTTTAGCAGAAGGTATGTGGTCTTAAACTCAAAATCCAAGTATTTTTACAAGCATCAAGAAATAATCCTCTAATTTTAAAATATTAACTCTTTGACAATCTAAATTTTAGTGCTGGATTATGAGCTGATACTTTGTCTTCCCATATTGTCACTCTAAAAGAATTAATTCAGTTTATTTTTAGATTTTATGTTTCCCATATGGTGAGTTTATATTCAATTCTGTCTCAAAAGGCATAAAAAGGATAATCCCAAAATGAAAAGTAGAGATAACTCTATTAAGTTTTAAGAGACATTCATGTCCAAAGGAATTGGCTATTTCCTAATCTTAAATGAGAAAATCTTTAATGTGCTTAGGTAGAGAGCTAGCTGCACATGAATTCTTTGCCACTATTATTAACTGATTATGAAAAGGAGGGTGAAGAGAGAGAAGTTTTCTATTTTAATAATCAAAACCCACTCTGACTGTGTTTCCCACTGATAAAAAAATGTAGCATCACATTTTCAAGGTAAAATGAACACAGAACTAAATGCTATCATCCAATGGCATATGGCTCAGACAAACCAGAAGAAAGCTTTGGATACTGCCAATGGTCACAGAGTTAAAAAAAAATCCTCAAAATCTTTTGGCCACAAAGATCCCTTATATATCATTTGGTTTATAGGACAACATAATAAATTGTGTAAAAGAATATACTTAGTAAAATGGTGATTGCTTCAAAATATAAGAAACATGCAGAGCCTCTTTTAGTGCAAATTGTAATGTGACTTCCTGTTCTTCAAAGATGCATTTCTGCCTCTGTTCTTACCTGACTGACTACATGCCAGAAATCTGGCAAATACAGTCAGGATTTATTAAATATCATTATTCTGACAGAGGCTACTATAATTAGAAAATGGTTTATCCTTTCTGAAATTCCTTTTGGAGTTTAATTCCCAGTGTAAGGTATTGAGAAAGTGGAAACTTAATCCAAAAAAAAAAGCATTTTAAGGCAGCATTTTTAGGAGGCTTTAGGATTAGATAGATTAGATAAGGTAATCAAAGTGAGGCTGCCCATCATGTTGAAATCCTATGCTTATATAAGAGAGCAGAGTACATACCCATGAGCACATCTGTCCCCTGTGACATCTTGGGGTCCTGTCAGGAAGAAAATCATCACCCAATGTGACCCTTTGATCTTGAAATTTCAAAACAATGAGCCAAAATAAATCTCTTTTCTTTGAAATGTACCCACTCTGTGGTATTGTGTTATTTGTAACAGGAAATGGATTAATTACAGACACTGAAAGAACTCAGCTCAAGTTCACAACCACATTGTTAACTCATGTGACTGGTGAGGGGGAAAGTCAATAAGGCTGCAGTTTCTGAAGTCTGCCTGAGAGCTAGTCACAGGCCAGGTAATGTTGCTGAGGGGATGGCTACCTATTGCCTTCTCTTTTGAAACTGGCCAGTCAAGCCATTGCACATTCATGTAAGCCATTCAAAACACTGAAAAAGTATTTTCAAAGCCTTACCCAAAAGCCTCTAATGCCTCCATATGCCTTCTGAGTGTGTTATGTATGCCTCAGTATCAACACTGCATGAGCAGCATATGGTTCTTTGATGGAATGTAATGGGGAATGACAGGCTGTTTCAAGATGCTCTATCATCAATTTCATGAATAATGCATTAGTGTAACAGGTATAATCAGTGTCATTTAAGTCTTCAGGCTCCAGAGAGACAACAGCAGCATGCATAAGAATCAATGATATGCTTTCATGTTTTAAATGGTATTTTATCTCAAATATCAGTCTTTATTTATTTCCTTTGGAAGCAAGGTTATATTTCCCATTGTAGAAAATAATTAAATAGAAATATATATAGCAGCTCCATAATTGAAGTTAAACTTGGGTTATACCCCTTTATTTAAATCCAGGAAATAAAAATAAATAAATACTTAAAGGGGAATATATTTAAGTATTAAAAGATGATTATACAATTTTGATAAAATTCATTTTTATAAGACTCACTTCAGAAAGAAATGTTTCACAATGAGTGTATCCATGTAATTGTGAGCATACTAATGATACGATACTTCATAACAGATATAAAGCTTTACTATTAGAATCAACTTCTCAAATAACATTAACTCTAATTTTATGATTATATTTCCTCACTGACTGGATTCACTAAACATCTTTCTGGAATTTGAGGTAATTACAGTGTTATTTTAATTGGAAGATAGATAAGGATGTCAAATCTGTGAATTTGTTAATGTGAAAAAAAAATGCTACTTTTGAAACCAATTTAGATACAGATATATCCTCCCAACAAACTAGGCACTGCTAAAGCAATCCTTTTGCTTCTGCATTTTGTGTATTTCAACTGATTAATCAGAGGAAAAAGAGTAGGCTGATTGTCTTTTTTATGGATAAGCATGCAGTTTATAAATTTATTCTTTTGGGATAATAATTGCTACATTCTCATTTTTAGATCCCCCACAAAACTTATACTAAGCTTTGCAGATAATGTAGTACACAGATAGTATTTAATAAAATTATATTAAATTTAAAATTAGAATTTTGAAAATCAGAGGGTAAAGTCATACTTTCTGTGGATACAGGTGGCCAAGTCACTTGGGTAAGTTCTTTTAGTATTAACATGTATCTTAGAAAGCAAAATTGCCATACCCAATATTCCAAATGATGTATTTTAACAACTAACCATGTCATAAAAAAAATCACTTTATATTAACCAATGAGATCAGTTCCACAAAGTAATGTCTTTTTTTCACCAAACTGCTTGTTACTTGTAAATCTTATAAGTTAACAATAAAACAAAGAAATAAATGGATGTAAAGTTTTATGTTGATCTTTTAGTACATCCCTTTAACCTAAAATAAGTCCCCTTTGATTATCCTAAAAAGTCTATTTGAACAATGACAATGACAGTTAACTCACTTATTTGTTGTGTTAACTTTAATTATAAAATTCAACATCATCCCTACTTTTAATTTGGTTGTATAAGCCAAATGAATTCAATCCCATAGTTGTACCATATGCATTCATAGGCATAGCTATGGTCACTGGCTGAGAGAGATTTAATATTTAGAGCTAAATCTCTTAGCTTCATGGTGGATCATGTCTCTTCTTTGATAGGGAAAATAATGGCCCTTGAAGTATGTGCAAATTCTAATCCTAAGAAGTTGTGAATTTATCACCTAACTCTGTAGAGAGAGGGGAGGTTATGTTAAAGGTTTTAAGACAGGATCATCCTGGAACCCAATTAGATTACAAAGGAAAGTGAATCAGGAGGGTCTTTCAGCAAAAATTGGGAAGATGGTGAGTACAAAGGTTGCGGCCATGTGGTGCCATGAGCCAGGGAACACTAGCAGCCTTCAAAGTCTGAAAGAGGCTAGAAGGTATATCTCCCTTGAAGCTTTCAGAATGAACCCAGTCCTATGAATACCTGAAGGTTCTTCCAGTGAGACCTGGATCTAACCTCTCTCTAATCACAGAATTGCATGAGTGTGTTGCTATTAGCTTAAGCTGAGAAGTTTAGGGAAATTCGTTATAAAAACAATAGGGAAGAAATATCTCTCTGCTTTCCCATTTCAACCTAAAACCATCTTTCTTCACATATATGTGATACAATTCATCAGATTTAGTATTTATTAAATAAATAACACTTTCTCTCTAGTAGAGTCCATTGCTAGAAACAAGAGACTGTAATGGTTTAGATATGCAGTGTTTTCCAAAAGCTCATGTGTGAGACAATGCAAGAAATTTACAAGTGAAATAATTGGGTTATGAGAACCTTAAACTAATCTATACATTGATTCACTTAAATGGATTAATGACATGGTAAGTGTAGACAGGTAGGGTGTAGCTGGACAAGGTAGGTCTTTGAGGGTGGGGCATATATTGTATCCTTCATGAGCAGAGACCTTTCTCTGCTTCCTAGTGCCATGTTCTGAGTTGCTTTCCTCTGCCACACACTCCCACCATGTTGTTTTGCCCAGAGCAATGGAGTCAGCTATCTATGGACTGAGACCTCTGTAACCATGAGTGCCAAGTAAACTTTTCCTCCTCTGTTGTTCTTGTTGGGTGTTTTGATCAGAGACATGAGAAAGATAAAACAGAGACCAGGCCAAAATTGTATTTTCCTCACATAGCTTATACTCTATCACTCATTATTAAATCCACTTTCTAAAATTACAGTGACCAAATTTCCAAGGATATATTTCCTAGTACACCAACATCTTCAATCTCTATCATCCTTTTACTGCTTTGATTACTAGGAGGTGAGTGTCATTAGGACTGGTGATTTCCACTGAAATTGAGATCCATTAGGGAAATATTTAGCCTTTTTAAATGTATTTGTTGGGCAAATTAATTCATCTATTTTCTTCGTGCTTAGTTATTGAATATAAGACATCAAAAATAAAATAGCTAAATATACAAATACTCTATCATCATAGAGCTTACAATTTATTATTAGGATTAATACACTGATTATTATTAGTATTAATACATTATGTATTAATATTCAATGAGCTATTGTCCAAAATGATTTTTTAAATGCTTCTAATTTTTTATGTAATTAAAAAAGATAAATGCAAACATAGCATATATAGGTGGGTGTTTTCAACTGTTGGTTTAATGGCAAGAAGATATTTTTAAATTTGCTGTGTTCTGCTGATTCATTAGATTAAATGAAGGTAGGAATTGAACTAGATTCTCTTTTTCCCAATGTTAATGTAATTTCTTAAAATTTTCCTACAAAATAATATGCTTAAAGCTTGTAACTACAATGAAATCTTCAAATTTTATCATTTTGTAATTCTTGCCCATAGTTGATCACGAGTATTTCAAATTCTGATGACTACACCAGAAATCATTTGAAAAACGTGCTATACTTCTATACTTTCCAACATTGTACTTTATATAATTCTGTTCTGTTTTAATACTTCTATGTTTGGAAAAAATAATATTCTTTTTCATGAAACTGAAAACTTGAGCTTTGTGAATAACAATAAGTAACTTTATTTTTTTAAATTTATTTTTTAGTTTTAGGTGAACTCAATATTGTTATTTTTTGTTTTTATGTGGTGCTAAGGATCGAACCCAGTGCCTCATGCATGCTATGCAAGCACTCTACCACTGAGCCACACCCCAGCCCACAATAAGTAACTTTAGAATCAGAACTAAGATAATCTGCAATCTAATTGGCAGTCCTACAATGACTGATACATGGTAAAATAAAAACTCAATTTTTTTCTTTAATTTAAATTTTTTAAAATTTTACTTTAAAATTTAAAGTAAAAATATTATTTAAATGATCTCTAAACAAAACAAATAGAGAATGTGCATGGATAGATGTGAACCTCCAAGACTGAATTTATGGTCATGTAACTTCAGTGTCATCCTGGCATCTATCATTTTCTCCAACAGGTGGTACTAGAGTTCTCTCACCCTCACAAAACTGAACTAGGAGCTGATCCTGGCAGTGAGAGTTACTTTGTGCCTGTAACCTGGAAGAGAAAAGCTAAGGTCATTGCTGCTAACCTGGGAAACAGTACTGTCCTGCTGTCTTGCCTTGCCTTGATCAAAGACACAAACACATTGATCATTATACTTCAGAGACTAATATGGCAAGGAACCTCACTTATACATTTTAGTGCAGCCATTTCACTGGGTACACATTTGAAAAACAACGGTGAGACAGATGTGAAGCCATGGTGGTGAATAAATCAGAGAGTCCATTAAAACTTATTAAAATTGAAAATAACTGTAGCCACCAAATCTTGGGAAGAAATGAATAATGCTAATGACAGTATTCACTTTAATAATTACCACCAGGGATCCATAAAAAAGATATTTGGAATGTTACTGACCAGAAATCATAAATGACCCACCAGGTTTTGTTGCTACTATTTAGAATCTGGGTAGGAATGCTGGAGAATAAAGGATGGAATGTGATCCACGAGAATGTGCTATTGGTATATGTATTCTGACTGTTGAGGAAAAACAACTTTGAATTCAACCTACAGTGAGGGATAACCACCCAGAAATTAAGACTTCTATAAGAAAATGATTATAAATTTATTTCAAACTTCAATCACAAGACTATGAAAGAAACCAACAAGAACAAAAAGACTGGATAACTCCTTCAGGATCACAGCTCATATTACTTCATGTAAACAAGTAAAATGCTAATTCTAGAAAACTTCTAAAAAGATTTTAATCAAATGACAGAGAAATTGAGCTCAGAAATTCTCCCTTCAGAAACACCAATTCTTTTACATTGGAAAATAAATGGCCCACTTCTCTTGAGAATATACCTTTTTTTTTTTTACTTTAAAAAAAGAAAAATAATAATAATTTCACCACTGCAAAGTAAGGAAGAAACTTTTATAAATTCTTTAGTCAAAACAAAAGACATCACTGCTGCTTATCTCAGGTTTCATTCTTTCAGAACCCTCCATGATAGAAACAAGGTCCTAGAGATGATGATCACCATGGAGACACTTCCAAGAACTGATTGCAGAAGTTTTTCTCGTACTTATGTTGAAAAGGCGTTCATGCCATTGCTGTCTTAACTCTGCAGTATTTTAAGAAATGTGCCACTGCTTCCTAAGTTCTGAACAAATAGTCAACTCGTAAGTTAGCTCAGTGTGTCTTCATCAAAGTCCTCCTTGTTAAGGTTGAAATCTTCACATTGTATACACCACTCTCCATTTGCACTGCGACCCTTCTCTTACTTTTTGGCCTGATGTGCTAATGAAGCTCCCTGGGCCTTCCCACTCTTCTCATTTCTCCAGAACACAGAGAATTAGCTACGTGTACCCAGCACATTTTCACCCTCTTGCTGAGACTCACTGCTTCAGCTGTACAGTACTAGATCGTGGTTTGATTATTTACTATTTTTGTTCCTATCAAATGGTGAAGCTTCCAGTTTGCAGAGATCTATGAGATACTTCTTGCATCCAGGCCTCATCCATTTTATTCAATCAGACTAGCATCCCTGCTGTTTCCACTGCTGCTTCAAGCTCCGTTTTCTTCCAAAGTCTTAGTTATATTTCAAACACATTAATTGGTCTCTTCTCTGCACTTATAAAGTGATATTTGTGCTATAAAATAATTTACTGTGATTGTATAAATTCTTCTAATTTGAATACATGTAGGTGTCTTCTGTATAAACAGATGGTAAACTCTTAAAGTCAGTTTTTTTAAAAAATACCGTGTTTAACATACAGAAGATGTTCAATGACATCTTTCTGCTTTGTCCACTAATTTGCTTAGCATGATTTCCTAATTTCTTTTTGTCATTGATTTATCTTATTTTTTTACAACCAATTTTTAATGCTATGACCATGCACTTGAAATTATTGTGAGGTTATTTTTATGTTTATTCTATTTTATTGTTTTCTTTCTTTTTTTCTCACACTGTGCAACCCACTTCACTGCCAGTAGCCTGTGGGTACAAAAACCAGGCAATGCTTCAGAGGCACAGTTGGCTCTGGCATTAAACACCATGAATGCCCGAAGGGGATGAGCACACCATAAATCCAAGCCTGTGCATTATTTGGAAAATAAATAAATAAATAAAAGTAAAGATTTAATATACTCAGAAAATTGAGGTAGCTATGAGGATGCTTGACAAGTGAAAGTGTAAGGATGCGGAAATCAACGTAAGTGATTCTGGTTTTAGTAGCATCAAAAATAATAAGACATACAGGAGTAAATTCAACAAAAGATTAATATTTTCACTATCATAATATTTTCAATAATAATTTAATGATGGCATTTTCCCACTTACCAGTAAAAATGTGCCAAAACTAAAAATAGACAACAGACCTGAATGAACTCTTCTCTAACCAGGGATGAAAATTGTCAAAGTGGATACAAAAAGATGACCTACATTTTGAGTCATTAGGGAAATGCAAAACAAAACCACAATAAGATGCTTCTTTACAAACACTGAGTGGACTCAAAATATCAGAAAAACAAGCATTGATGAGGACGAGGAGAAACTGGAATCCTTATGTTCTACTGACAGGTTCATGAGATGCACAGCCATTTTTGAAAACAGCTTTTCAGGTCTTTAAACCATTAAACATGAAGTTACCATGTGACCTCCCATTTCCACTGTTACTTATACAAAGGGAATTGAAACTATGCTACTATGTTTTGAGTACAAGGTGTCCCCAGAATCTCTGTTAATGAAGAAACATTCTGAGATGAGATGATTGGATTATGAGATCAGTAAACTAATCAGTAGATTGGGTGATAACTGTAGGGAAGTTGGGTATGAATGGAGGAGCTGGGTAAATGGGTTGTTCCATAGAAAGGTTGTTCTTCCTGAAGTCCCCCTTCTCCTATCTCTCTCTTCTTTTCTCTCCTTATCCCTCCTTTTCCTTTATTTTCTTCTCTCCTCTCTTCCTACTCCTATCCTCTCCTCCCCTCCCCTCCTCTCCTTTCCATTCCCCTCCCCCCCTCCCCTTTACCTGGGGACAGAGCAATGGAGTTGGCTATCTGTGGACAGAGACCTCTGAAACCTTGAATCCCATGAATTTTCCTCCTCTAAGTTGTTCTTGTTGAGTGTTTTCATCACAGGGATAACCAAACTAAAGCCTATGCAAAAATTTGCATGAGAAAATTTTTTCATAATGACTAAAATAGCATTATTTGTAATAGACAAAAAGATGGATGAAAGATAAATCACTATTGACAGACAAATGGATAAACAAATTTAATTTGGAAGGTTCTTGATTACTGACTATATAAAATAGAGATAAAGAGCTGATCCGTGCTACAATATTCTTGACGGTTGAAAATATGCTGCCAAGAGAAAGAAGCCACTTCTACCAAGTTACAGCATGATTCCCTGCAAAGGAAAATGCAGAATAATGATGTCTATGTAGGTAGAGAGTCCAGACTCAGATAATCTATTGGTGGTTGTCTGGTAGGGTAGAAGATAGCACGAAATGACTAAGGACATATCATGTAAGATTAATATTATGAAAAGTTATAAATTGATTGTGGTGGTAGTTACATGTATCTGTTCTTTATGAACTACTGAATTGTACAGTTTAAATGGATTACTTATAAGGCATATAAATTGTGTCTCAATAAACTTAAAATAAATAGGTAAGAAATTGATATTGATTGCATATTTCATAGGTATGAAATATTAACAATTCACAATACCTAAACTGTGGAGCCAACCTAGATGTGCTTCAGTGGATGAATGGATAAGAAAAGTGGCATATATACACAATGGAATTTTGCTCATCAATAAAAGAGAATAAAATCATGGCATTTGCAGGCAAATGGCTGGCGCTGGAGAAGATAATGCTAAGTGAAGTTAGCCAATCTAAAAAAAAGTGCTGAATATTTTCTCTGATATAAGGAGGCTGACTCATAATGAGGTAGGGAGAGGGAGTATAGGAGGAATAGATTAATTCTAGAGAGGTAAAAAAGGTGGGAGGGTGAGGGAGGGGGCAGGGGATTAGCCAGAACTGTGGAATGTGATAGACATCATTATCCAAAGTACATGTATGAAGACTCTAATTGGGTATCAAAATATTTTATATACAGAGATATGAAAAGTTGTGGTAGAGAGAAGTGATAGGAGAGGAGGGGAGGGGATAGGGTGATAGGAAGGACAGTAGAATGAAACAGACATTATTATTAGTGTGTGTATATGTGACTGCATGACCAATATGATTCTGCAATCTGTACACTCATAAAAATAAGAAATTATATCACATCTGATTCAAATGTAAGATATGTCAAGGTCATTGTACTGTCCGTAACTAACTAAAAAATTGTGGGATATGTATATAATAAGAATTGTAATGCATTCCACTGCCATTTATTTATTTATTTATCTATCTATTTATTTATTAAAATAGTAAAAAAAATAAAGAAATGAGTTGAACAGTTTTAAGCATCAAGATGATGCCTTGGCTCCTCGGCAGGTGGAAACCAAGGTAGGGAGTCCAGAGCTGACTGGCAAGGCAGGGACAGAGGGAGTGCATGGAGGTGCAGTTTTAGGCTCCTAGATACTTGGAGAGACTCATAAATTCTGGTTTCCAGAATGAAAAGCACAGAGGAATTCATTAGCCTGAAGTCTGCACCCATGACAATAGGACCAGTCTCAGGTCAGAGGAGTCACAATGGGAGAAAAAGAAGCAAAGCTTATCAACTTTCTTCAGAATCAGTGGTGTAAGAGAAAGTCAGAATGAATTAAGCTGAAGCAGAATCTGAAAAGTGACCTGCTGTGTGAGAAGTAATTCACCTTTTCTCCATGCATTGGTGGAATAACTACCCCTAAGACTGTAGCTCTGGAAAGGATTAGATCTGTTGATCTCCATCCCACTGAGAGACATCAGAAAATATTACCCTAGAGAATACCTTTGAACAGCCCACCTGAGTAGCTCAGTTGCTGTAAACTCCCCACCCACACCTACACTACTGGCCACAGGGGTGAAGCACTGCAGAGCTGGCAGGGTGCACCGGACACTCCTGGGAGAGTCGACCCAAGCGAGGAGCATTTCTACCACATGCCACAAAGTTCCGACCACAGTTCCTGCACCAAAAAGTTACATGAAATGAACACATACTTCTCAAAGTACAATGGCCAACAATCATATGAAGAATAAAAGTTGAACGTATTTAACGATGAAGGAAACGTAAACTAAAAGTACACTGAGATTCCCTCTCATGCCAGTCAAGATGTCAGTCATCATGAATACAAATAGCAATAAATGGTGACAAGGATGTGGGAAATGGGGAACTTCCATACACTTGGTGGACATGCAGTTAGTACAGTCACTATGCAAATCAGTGTGGAGGTTCCTAAAAAGAATAAAAAAAGGATTAAAATATGATCCAACTCTACCACTCTTTGGTCTTTATCCAAAAGACCTGAAATCAGCATACTTTAGAGATGCATGCATGCCCATGTTTATTAAAAACACAATTCACAAAAGCCAGGTTATAGAACTATTCTAGGTATAACTCAAGAGACATATTGATAAGGAAAACGTGAAACACACACACACACATACACACACACACATACACACAATGGAATATTATAAATATATAAAATAGATTATCTCATTTTCAGAAAATGAACGGAACTGGAGAATATCATGGTAAGCAAAGTGCAGCAGACTCAGGAAGAGAAGTATCACACGTTTTCTTTCATATGTGGAAGCTAGTGAGGCAAACAAAGAAAAGAAGGTATCACAAAGGTAGACAGGGCACCAATAGGACAGAGGAAGAAAAACAGGCAAAGAAGGCTTGTAACGCATGGAGAATCGCTGGAGAGTGAAATCGATAAGATTATGTTATACACATGCACCAATATGCCTATGCCACAATAAAAACCCATCTTTTTGCATAGCTAAAATGTACAGATACAAAGTTTTAAGTAATTATCTTCACTGTATTCTCTAGAGACTTTCAAATAAAAATTGTGAAGATGTGTTTTGCTCTGCAGCTTTATTTTTTTTCCAATTTTTTTAGAGAGGGAAATATCCAAAAGTTAAGAAGATTTGGTTATGCAATACAGAAAACTCAAGAATTGTGAGGTTTTGAATTCAAAAAGCTTATAGGAAATTATTAAAAATAATTCACATTTACTGAAAAAGAATACCAAAGTGGTGAAAGATAAACCAGTTAATAGTCCTTGGTTGATTTGTTCTGACAAGCACTTCCCCTTTCTTCGCCCTCTGATTTAGTATTGTGTATCTATAAAATGGTTTGTGGGGGTAGGCCTAAAAAGGGAGATACTTTAAAAGTATATGGCACTTGGACAAACTGCTTGAAAAGGTCACACAGGAGCAAACCTTGCCAAGCTCTCTGTTGTATCCCCAAGGCCTCTCCCAGGGTCTTCTCATGTTCCTGCCACCTCACTGGTGATAGGCACGGCTTCTTATATATCAGGTTTCAGACCAATGTCCCCTACATGCAAACCCTCACAATCCACAGAATGATTCCTCCCTGATATTCTCTTCCATAGCCTTCTGCACATTCTTGAGGAATGGATACAAAAGCTTTATGCATATGCATGCATGTCTTCCCTCCTGGTGACTGTTCTGTAACTTCATTTCATTCTTTACTTTCAAAATGACCTTCTGCAAATCATTTAACCTGTTTGTGCCACAGAAAAGTGAGAAATAGATGTTATTTGATTCTGAGAACACTTTGGAGGGAAATTGGTTAATGGAGGTTAAATCACTGCCTGGCGCATTTCATACCTTAATAGATGCATATGGTGCCACTATGATTAATATTATAAGATAAAATATTCAATGGAAAAAAGACCCTGGTCAATATTATGTACCCTGTGACTTTCAGTTTGGCAGAAGTATTTGAATATTAAGCATATTAATTATGCATAAGATGCCTTCCCTTAACATGAATAAAATGCTCAATTGAAAATGCTATTATGTTTAGCAAACCTACTAAATTTATACATCATACACACACACACACACACACAAACACAAACACACACACACACACAGAGAGAAAATCTTTACCACTTCCACATCACATAGAGCCTTAATCTCCAGGATACAAAAAACTCAAAATTTTACATCAAAAAACAAACACATAAGCAAATCAATAAATGGGCAACAAAATTGAATAGAAACCTCACAGAAGAAATACAAATGATCAAAAAAAAAAAAAGAAAAAAATGTTCAAAATCTGTAGTAATTAAACAAAATGAAATTAAAACTACACTGAGATTTCATCTCACTCCAGTCAGAATGGCAATTGTCAAGAATAAAAGGAACAATAAATGTTGGCAAGGATGTGGGGGAAAAAGTTCACTCATACTTTGCTGGAAAGCAGGATGGCGATTCCTCAGAAAACTGGGAATGGAACCACCATTTGACCCAGTTGTCTCACTCCTTCATCTATACACAAAGTACTTTAAGTCAGCATACTACAGAGACAGACACATCAATGTTTATGGCAGCTCAATTCACAATAGACAAACTATGTAACCAACTAGGTGCCCTTCAAACAATTAATGATAAGGAATTTGTGGTGTATACACACAATGGAATATTATTCAGCCATTTAGAAGAATAAAATTATGACATTTGCCAGTAAATGGATGGAATTACAGAATATCATGCTAATTGAAATAAGCCAGTCCCCAAAAGCCAAAGGCCACATGTGCTCTCTGATATTTGAATGCTTACTGACAACACAGGAGGGAATAGAGGGGAAAGTATATAAGTTCATTGGACTGGATAAAGTGAAATGAAGGGAAGGAAGGGGAGATGGGAATAGGAAATACATCAGAATCAGACATAATTTTATAAATTGGCCAAATTATATTATTATATTAGGTGCCTGTATGAATATGTAAAAAAATATAATTTGACATAACTTTCCTTTGCACATATATGAATACACAACCAATGTAAATCTACATTATGTAAAACTACAAGAATGAACTCCTACTTGGAATGGGTTGCACTCCATGTATGTTTAATATGTCAAAAGGCACTCTACTGTCAGGTATATCTAAAAAGAACAATAAAAAAGTAAATTTGTTTTCCAAAACCAAAATTCTACTTTTCTGATATTGCACTAACCTTTCAGAAAACATTGCCAATGTGTTTAATATTGTAAGAATATACTTTTAATTAGAACGAATTTTGTTACAAATTGTATGAGTATATTATGGATTTTTTTGTATGTGTGTGTATGTGTGTGTGTGTGTGTGTGTTAACCTCTTTGTATCATTTTTTGTATGTGTGTGTATGTGTGTGTGTGTGTGTGTGTGTGTGTTAACCTCTTTGTATGAATTTGCAAGACAGAGCATTGAATGCTAGAGGATGGGCTACATGGAGAAATAATCACTAAAGCATACAAAATTTCAGTTATAAGATGAATAAGTTCTTGCAATCTAATGCACACATTGGTGAGTAAAGTTAATAATACCGTGTTTTATACTTGAAATTTGCTCAGGGATTAGACCCTAATGGCTCTCACTACACTCATATGATAACAAAGTGCATGAGGTATGGGATGTGTTCCTTGACTCCATCTTAGCACCATTTTACAATATAAATGTCTATCAAATTATACTATATAGCTGAATAAAATACAATTTTTATTTGTCAATTATGACTCAGTGAAGCTGAAAAAATAAAATATATTTACATAATGTATGTAATATCATAACAAAATAAATCTAACATGTATAAAGTATATAGATATAATTTAAAAATATGGAAGAATGGAAGAGAAATGTGCACATCCTTGCAGATACAAACTTTGAGTTTAAGTAAAAACACTATATGGTTACACACTGACAAGAACAGGATAATAAATCATTTGGAAGAGTGTTCTTCAACCATCTATGTGATGGTTATATTATTAACAAATATTTTCATAGAAAGTCTCAAAAGAAACAGATCCTCTATTCAGCACAATTTAGTTTGGTTTAAAAACGATTAAAACATTAATGCAATACAGGGCAGAGAAGAACTTTAAAAAATACTAAAATATTTTGAAGTGGGGTGTTTTAGTCAGCTTTTTTGCCACTATGATAAAAAAAATAGACAAGAACAATTTCAAGGAGAAAAAGTTTACTTTGAGACTCGTGATTTCAGAGGTCTTAGTGTACAGAATATCCCTCAGGGCTGGAGATGAGGTAGGACATCATGTCATAAGTGTGTGGAAGAAAAAAGCAGCTGGGGACATGGCACCAGGAAGCAGAAAAAGGGAGCTCTACTTAACAAGGACAAAATATACTTCAAAGACAGGCCTCCAGGGACCCACCTCCTCAGCCACACCCTACCTGCCTACAGGTACCAGTTAATCCCTATCAGTGGGTTAATGCAATGATTGGTTTAAGGCTCTCCTGACCCAATCATTTGACTTGTAAACCTTCTTGCAATGTCTCACATGTGCTTTTGGAGTTCACCACATATCTAAACCATAACATGGTATATCACAATTTTATTCTTTTTAATTTTTTTTTCGAGAACTTGTACTCGATTTCAATACAGAAGTGGTAAGCAAGTATGTTTGAATTATGTTAGTTGAACAACGTCTACCATTTTTCAAAATTACAAGTCATTGAATAATTACAAACCAGTTTCTCATAAATTAAACACATTGCAAACTCATTAGCCTAATTATTAATTTGATTTTACTGCTTCATCCTCTTTACATGGCAAAAATTAAAAAAAAATAAAAAGGGCTTCTGTTTAAAATTGAAACAATCTAATGAGTTGATTTACTTTCATTCCATGTATTCTTTCTGCTCCACTCAGAGCTTCCTTGATGTTTGATTGATGGCTGTGACTCAACTTCCATTTTTTTGATCTTCCTTTTTACTGACTGGGTTCCAGATTTAGCCTCACTGCTCTATTTTGACAGTGAAATTTGCATACCCCCTGACCACTGACTGCTGATATGGCTTTGAACTTGCTGCTGCATTTAAATTCTTGATCATCTTTTAGAAAGACACTTGAAGTAATACCAGTAGAATTCCTTTTTTATAGAAAAATATGTTGGCTGTAAAGATATTAAAATCAAACAGATTATGATCATTGTTTTATAGATTATTCATATTCTTTTTTCTTTAGTCACAAGCACACTTTATATATTTAATACCTTAATATTATTTTCTACTCAACATTCTTCACTTGTCATGCAAAGGAAAATGCTTTCTTATATTGAAAGATATACATTAATTGAATATTTATTTTTTATTCAGAGTGTATCCTATCACATGGATTTGAAAAAAGTTATTGGATTGTTCCTCTTTATTTAGGCTATTTCCACCTGTTATACTTTGTATAATGTTATATAGTTAGTGAACAACCTGGCACATTAAATTTTTTTAAAAAAACCTATGCTTATGGTAATAGATAATTATTTACAAGGTCATTTCCTGATGATAATCTTTTCCAAAGTTTTTGATTAATATGACCAAATTGTCTGTGTAGTATTTTAATTTTCAAAAAGTTGATATCCACATTTTTTTATCCATTCATCTGTGGCATTTATACACAATGGAGTATTACGCAGCACTAAAAAACGACAAAATCATGGATTTTGCAGGGAAATGGATGGCATTAGAGTAGATTATGCTAAGTTAAGCTAGCCAATCCTTAAAAAAAATCTCAAATGTCTTCTTTGAAATAAAGAGAGCAACTAAGAACAGAACAGGGAGGTAGAGCATGAGGAAAAGATTAACATTAAACAGAGACAAGTGGGGGGAGAGAAAGGGAGAGAGAATGGAAACTGTATGGAAATGGAAGGAGACCCTCATTGTTACACAAAATTACATAGAAGAGTTTGTGAGGGGAAAGGGGGAAAAAACAAGGGAGAGAATTGGATAACAGCAGATGGGGTCGAGAGGGAATATGAGAGGGAAGGGGAAGGGGGATAGTAGAGGATAGGAAAGGTAGCAGAATACAACAGTCACTAATATGGTATTATGTAAAAATGTGGATGTGTAACCAATGTGATTCTGCAACTTGTATTTGGGGTAAAAATTGGAGTTCATAACCCACTTGAATCAAATGCATAAAAGATGATATGTCATGAGCTTTGTAGTGTTTTGAACAACCAATAAAAAAAAGAAGAAAAAGAAATAAAAAAAATGATATCCAGATAAGTTTCAAAACCATTTTTTTCCAAATCAGAGTAATGTTTGGCCACAATATTTATTTAAGAATCATTTGTTGTTTGTCCTGGGAATATATAAAAATATCCATTAGTCTCTCGGTTTTTGAAGTATATTTTTTGTCCACAAACTTTTATTTTAGACTCTCATAATTATTGTCTTGATTTGTAAATTAAATTCATATTTAGGAAGTCAGATTTTTTAAATTTTTTTTGCAGGTGCACAGAGAAATTTTTCACTATCACACAAATAATTGTTTATTAATATGCTTTCTAGAATTTTATGAATTCCTTCTATGCAGTTATGACTTTACTCCAAGTGATATGTATTTGGAGGTAGTATTTGGGTAAAATCAAACTCAATTTTATCTGTATATATTCTATCAAATGTTCAAATAATTTTACCAATGAAAAAGAGATTCCTTTCTACAATGATTTCATTCTATGTACTCCTGTTAACTCTATTGTTGCAGACCCTTTAATTTTACTAATATCTTGACTCACTGTGATTTTATTTCCTACTTTCATCAGTGCATTACAGTTGCACATAATGGTGCAATTTGTTTTTATATATTCATACAGGATCGTAATATAATAATATAATTTGATCAAAATCATTCTCCAATATTTCCCCTTTGCCTTTCCTTCACCCCTCCCCCATCTGTTTCCTGTGCAGATTTCTCTTTGATTTACGTCAACTTTCTTTTCTTTTTCTTCTCTAGCTTCCACATAGAAAAGAAAACATGTGACTTTGACCTTCTGAATTTAGCTTAATTCACTTAACAAAACATTATCATGTTCCATGCATTTTTCTGCAAATGACATCATTTCTTTATGCTGGATAAAATTCCCGTGTGTGTGTGTGTGTGTGTGTGTGTGTGTGTGTGTGTGTGTATGTGTGTGTGTGTGTGTGTGTGTGTGTGTGTGTGTGAGAGAGAGAGAGAGAGAGAGAGAGAGAGAGAGAGAGAGATTGATTTTTTAATCCATTCATCCACTGATGAACTCCAAGGCTGGTTCCAAAGTGCGTATTACCACAGTAGGATGACTTTAATTCTCTGGGATAAATACTCACATACTCACAATATAGCTTTGTCATATGTTGGTTCCATTCCTAGTTTTTTGAGGAAACTCCACACTGACTTCCATAATGGTCACACTAATGTACAATTCCCCCAATAGTACAGAAGTGTTCCTTTCTCTCCACATCCTCTCCAGCAACAGCAATGACAGCTGGGCTGGCTTACCACAGAGAGAGGGATAACACAAAGAGAAACCCAAAGGACAGATTTGAAATGGAAAAACCTGAGATCAGAAAGCAGCCTGATCCATAGGCTGCCCATTGCACTGGTGCTCTGTACTCCCCAACTGGTGGCTCAGAGCCAAGGTGGAGCCATCTTGAAGTGACCAGCTGGAGCTAAGAGATCCTAGAAAACACTGTCAAACCAGTGCAGCAAACACCTACTTTGTATCCTGTAGTGTACCAAGCACAACGGGGGTGAAACAGGCACAGAGAAGATGGTACATAGGAGGCTTCAAGTTAAAGATATGGAGGGGAGTTCAACTCTTAGCATCTGACTTGGCTCCAATGTACTAATTTGTTTTATTTATGCAATGCAGCCAAATTCCTGAGTTTCTAAGGCACTCTGACTGTCCAATATTAAATCTTAGTGAAATCCCTTCTTCCCCCACCTTGCTGAGAAGCAGTACTCCAGCTGCTTGAATCCTGAGCCATGGAGAAACTAGGAATACAGGCTTCCTCAACCTGCCATTTTGAATCTCCTAGTATGGTATTCTTAATACATACTACTATAATATTTTTGAATTATATGTCAGATTTCGCCCTTATTGTCTCTTGTGGGAATACCCTTTGTTTTCTCACCTATTAATTTTTCATTAGAAATCATGTCATCATTTTTCAATCAAAATAATTATATTTATTTAAAAATTAAAATATACTGATAATTCATAATCCCACCAAATTAACATTTTATATTCTATATTTTACTATCATTTGCAAGGTTCAAAGTTATACCTTTTGTTTCTATGATTTCAAACGTGTTACTCCTGTAGTATTTAGTAGTTTTGCTGAATGAGTAGATATTAATTGCCTTTGCCACACACACACATACACATACACACACAAAATGTTCACACATGCTATGAGTGATAATGGATATATTTATTTTCTTTAAAAAGATATTTTAAAATATTTATTTCAAGGCAATAATGAATTAAAAGTTATATAAAAGTAGAAAGAACAATTAATAAAAAACAGTAGACACTCTAGAAATAAAGATTGGCACATGTATGTTTTAATTATTGTATTACATGTAAAAAAATGGCTAGCAGCCAAAAGACGTCTGTTTACAACTACTAAGCCAATAAAAACAGCCCTCAAGCACTTGCTATGCTATTTATTTATTTGTAGATTAAAATTATCTTGTGATTAATTACTATGACTGTAATTAAACTCTTTTTGTCCCTTAAAAGTTTTCGGGGGAGATTAAAATTGCAGAAGACTTCAAATGCCTCCACATATTATGTCATAAAGTATCTATGATTTTATTTTTAAATCCAAAGTCATGTCTACTGACATAATTATTTAGATAATTTCAGCCTAAAGTGAAAATGCCAATTTGGAGACCTATAGCAAATAGAGGTAGAAGAGAGGAAAGAGTTGAAAAGCATTTTCAGTCACATTTATATCAAGTTTTCCTGTTTTATATGTGCCAGGGGTTTGGCTGATATCTATTTAAACAACCTTGGGGAAAAAATTTAGCAGCTTAGAAAGTTAAAGAGGTATTGAAGGAAGCAGGAAAGTTACCATAGGTAGTTTCTACCAGGTAAACCAAACACACAAAATAAGCAGAGAGGGAATTTTGCGGAGAAGTAAGTTAAACCAGTTGTTTCCTGAAACATACACCACAGAAATCAGGAAACACAAAACAGCCTTAATTTCTGAAGCTTTCACCCAAACTAAACAACATCAACAACAAGTGGTAGAATGTGAGGCAGATGTGGAGAGAATGTGTGAATTGCTTCTTGTCCCACCAATTTATTAGAGAGACTGAGCAGTCCTTGATAAGAAAATAATAGTCCAGGTCACAGAAAGACCCGGAGTGAATCCAATTGTATAAGGTCTCTAAACCAAATTCATACAGATAGAAAGTACAATAGGACTTCCCAAGGATGGAGGGAGGAGGATTTGGAGCTGGTGTTTGGTGGGTATAAAGAGCCATTTATGGAGGACAAGGAAACTAGAAACTTGTGGTCAACAGTTTGCTTATACTTAACAACATTGCCTTATACACTTAAAACACTAAAAAGGTAGATCCCATGTTATGCAGAGGTTTTTTTTTTCCCCTTTGGCCACAAGAAGATAAATCAAAAATACTTACAAATAATACTTTAAAAACAGCCATCCATGAATGTGTCTTGAAGTATTTCTCTATTGATGGAGAAAACACTAAAACTAATAGACTCTATAAATAGGTAAATGAAAATTTAAAAAAAATCTACATTGTTATATTGCAAAGATGAGAAACCTAAGACCAGGGTGAGGATTTTGTTCAAAGACTATATATACAAAATTGAGATTCTAAGTGCCCTGATTCTGAGTGTCTTCTGTGTTATGGTTCACCTGTGTTCTAAATTGTGGTTCACCTATGTTCACGTTTCCTTTAACTAGCATCATGTAGTGTGTATCTGCTTCACGTTTACATTTTCAATTTTAATTTTTTGTTCCTGAATACTTTCTATGTAAGTGTTTGTAACAATAAGCATTTAATTACATGGGCACACCCTAAATTTCTTATCGATTTTTTGAAGTAAACTTATGGTACTCAGAATTTTTCAATATTAAAAATAATGTTACAATGAAAAATAATATTGTTATATTATAATGGCACAAATAAAAGATTTATTCTAATATTTATACCTTGAAAAAGAATTGTTGGCTGACTGAATATATACACATTTTCATGTTTAATACTGATTGTCAAGTAGCTAGCAATTGTTTCATCATTTTACATAATACCTAGACTTCGTACACTACAAGTGGAAGTAAAATTAATCTTAACATTTGCTGATGCATCCTGTGTGAAAGGATATGTTTTATGGTTTAATTTGTATTATTGTCATCACTAATGTGAATGGTACTCTGACCATATATTTCCTGGTAATTTAAGTTTTCTATTTTGTGAACTACATTTTTCATGTATTTTGCTCATTTTTTCTTTGGAGTTAAGATTTACCCATCTTTTAAAATCTACCTGTCTGTATAATTAATTTTCACTTTAAATTTTATTGTTATTATTATAAATTTTGCTCTAGTCTATTATAGTATTTTTCAAATATAGCTAAGACATAGCTTTGATACTTTAATATGGAACAGCCACCTATCTTATTTTTGAACAGGATACTGGGGCTTAGATCCTAGTAAAATGATTTTAGTTCAAATACTTAAGTTGGTGGATGACCCAAGGAAACTACAGTAAATTACTGAGAATGGGAGACGGAAAATGGAAGGAAGCCCATACAGGGTCTCTCACTGGCATCTTGCTTCTGAAGACAGCTGAAGGTCAGTCCTTGGAAGAAAAGGGAGACAATAAGGACATCCGAATGAGAAGAGGAGGAATTTTATTTATCAGTTCCATAGATGAGTTCCATAGTGGATACTTGAACAATAACTCTCTAGCAGGTATAGTCATCCTTGTATGCTGAGTATGCTCTTCTAACCAGAAGAAAGCCCCAAGGAAAGGAATATGAAGAGTTGTTACAGGCAGCCTTGGAACCCTTAGTAGTTTCAAGTAGAGATGATGTGTGCCAAGCCCAGGGCATCCTCTCCAGTCCCCCGACTGAAGTGCTCAGGTTCTCTCCGACGCTACTATCTACTCATTCTCTAACTTTTTTATGGTAATGACCAGTTACAATGACAACAAGATAGGCTGAAGTTGGTTTCAAGATCCAAATTCATTTTTGTCATCTCTCTTGATCTTTTCATCGTCAGCCAAGCACAGCTAGGAGTCTAGCTTGTTTTCCTGGTTGAGTAACTCAGACACCTATTCCATGAGAGGTTTGCACCTCCAGTCATCGCATGGTAGCAAGATTGTGTTTGCTAAAATGGCTTAGTGAACTCTTTGAATTCAAAATGTGTTTGTCTCAGACCCTGGAATGTAGCAATAACCTTATTTTCTCATAGTAAATATAGTCAGTTAGTTATTCCTGAGATGACAGTAATCTATTTCTCTGCATGATGGTGTATCAACAGGAAAAGCAAAGTATGATCTGGTGGCAGCTATACCTTTGGTTTAATCAAACACATACTCAATTATCTTGATGAACTGTCCACCACCACTGTCACCACGTATCACCACCACTCCAAGAACCAGCCATCAAACAGAGCTTGAAAAATAAAAATCCTCACAGTCGGATAATTGATATAATGTTGAAAAGAGTGACTCCTCTCTTCCTCCTTGGATCCTAGAACTAGGTATTGCAGATATTAGGGCTGCTTCTCTATGTAATAGTAACCTTTCACAAAATACATACTGCACAGATGAAAGGACACTATCAAAGTCTCACATGATGTTATCTTTAGGCTGACACCTTGGGTAAACTCTCAAGGGTAGTTCAATAATTCTGTTTCTCAGTAGCATGTAGCAAATTGAGTTAGTTTAGTGCTCCCATAGCAACAACTGCAAATCATAAGTGGATTACAAAAACATATTTCTGAAAATCTAAAATAGGATTAAATAAATTAGTTTCCCAAATAAGAATAAGCTCTTCTAATGTTCTCATAGCTAAGGAGAATGAGGTCATTCTGATTCTCAGTCAAGAGCAGGGCTGAACTCTACTCAAGAAAACAGAGACCACTTAGAGGTAGATGGAATAACATTAAAGCTGTAGCCCCAACTCTATGCCCATCAATCTCTTCTGAGTTGGAGGTTATTGGCCTTTGACCTTAAATGGAAGAGTAAAGATGACCACTACTAGTAGAAAATATCATATGGATTTTCAGTAGTGTTACTTTACACAAATTCTGGTAGAAAACTACTCTCACACACACAGACACACACATGCACATATACCAGACAAGCAAAGAGACAAGTCCATACAGTAGATAGTCAAGATAACAATAAATAGTTGCTGTTGTCCCATAGATGATAGATGATCAAAATCTTGGAATTAGCAGAGAACTTCAAAAGAGTCATAGTACAATATAGTGAAGAAAAGTTAGAGAATATGCATGAAAAAAATGTTGGGTTTTAACAAGCATCTGTATCTATATGTAAACATAGAAATGATAGTTTAGAATTGCAATATAAAATACCTGAAACTGAAAGTGGGTTGGCTCTAATGCTGTAATGGACAAAGCTAAAGGCTGTTTTTCAAGCCATCCACATTAGTTTCCTCATCTTCTGAAATCCTGTGTATACCATGTACTTTGTTCTCAAAATTTATTGCAGGTTTGCTTTCTCTCCAACTACTCCATTAAAATTACCCTCACATTTTTTTTTCACTCTCTTGATGGGAGAAGTTGCCAAGTGTTTCAACACGCCCTCTTGGTGACTGTAGTCCACTTTAGGTCATCAACATAATGCAGTGAAGGTGGAATTAGTCAACCTGGGAGATGCTCAGAAGAACACTTAGCTTATCCTCCCAAAAATAGTGCAGAGAAAACAGCTTCAGCAAATAAAAAGTGGTCCAGCCCCTTCCCTCAATTACCATGACAACATCTAACCCCTCATTTTCTAGTCTGGCTGTACCCTTGGGAACATGATTTGGAGAGATAAGGAGAAATCTGACACTCTTTCCTGCAGTAACAAACTCAAGTCACATCTGGCAAGTGACTTCCTCCCAGTGCCTTCTGGTGTGTGATGATAGCCGTCAACATTAGCATTCAAGGGTAAGATGCATATTTTATTGCTTATAATCAAACAAAATTAAAACAGCATCGAAGTACAAGTATTACCGAAATATATTTTCATGTGTACATTTCCCTACTCAACTCTTCCACTCTCAATAAATAGATCCAAGGAACAAAAACAAGGAAATGGATTCAGGTAATGACAGTAAGTATTTACATAATATGTAGTACTGACTAGGTAAGAGTGTAAATACTTTAAATAGGGAAATTGTTTGTTCCATGTAGTAAGCCAACTACTTGCAAATTTTAAAAGTGAGGAAACTGAACATAAGCCATTTTTCCAAATCAAGATCTACTCTCTGGGTAGCAAGACATTTTATCGCTGTCTTTTTGTGTCACCTTTTAAAATACCCTCTAGAGATTCAACAGTCCTTGATTGTACTCCTCCCCTCCTCGTGCAGATTCTTGCTCCTCCTGAATCCTCCCCTGGCTCTCCTGACATTGCTCTCCCCTTACCCTGCTCGGCCTCTCTGGGCTGCTCTTTCTCAGAATCCCTTCAAGCTTCTGTTTTTTCATGAGCTGCTGTTCCAAGCATTCCTTGGCCCTCTTCTCATAGCCACCATTAGGGAAACCATCATATATACCAGTGACCCTAGTTACCAGGATGTGGACTCCTAAACACACTCTGCTCTCCAGGTAACTTTCCTGATTTTCAGATTCACATATACAATTGCCTACTGAACTGGGTCTGAAGACTTAGTGGGCCCTAAGGGAACTCATTGACCCTCCCCACAATGCTGATGTTGATCTTTATCTCCATTAGCAGCCCTCCTACATGTCCATTTCTCTAGGCCACACATATGGGCACCCTTCCAGATTTAGATCCCACTACTCCTATCATTCATCCCTTCATTCAATCAGTAATGGCATCCTATTAATTATACATTTTCTAATTAATCAGCAATTCCCATAAGTCCTGTTGTTTCAAGCAATTCATCAATTTTGTTCACGTTTACTCCAACAGTTTCCTCACTGAAATCCCTTTCTTGATTTTGGCTGCCTTCAATTTATATTTTAGTCGGCTGCCCACAAAATGTTTTAAATTGCTAATGCAATGTATTAAAAATTCATGCTAACATGAATTATCTTCATAAATTAGGGTGAAGTTAAGATGCTTTTAGATAAATACTAGGTCAGAGAATTTTCCTATAGTAGAACAATGCTAAAATCAATTAGGGAAATTCTTCAAGATAAAAGAAAATTATGCCAGATAAAACCCCTTTCTACAGAACAGAATAAAGATAATTGAAAAGAGTGGTATTTAATAAGCAAAATAAGCTATTTTCCCTTTCTTCATCATTTTGTGGTGCTGGATAAAACTCAGGGCCCTGTTCATGCCAGGCAAGTGTTTTACCACTGAGCCACATCCCAGCTGCTCCCTGCTTTTATTTTGTTATAAATAAATACCTAAAGAAGATTAAAAAAATCATAACATATTATCTGGAAGTTATATTTTCAAATATTCTTCCTCTATACCCACCTTCTCACTTTTGAATATATTATCTCATATAAAAAATAATAATTGTTTTTCAAATTTTCTCACTTTTGAATATATTATCTCATATAAAAAATAATTATTATTTTTCAAATCTGTCAGTACATTTTATATTGCTATTTAATATTGATCTTTATAATTTTTTTTTCCTTAATGTGAACACAATATGTTCTGGATCAGAGACTGATTTCTTTATTAATTGTGTTTCAGCAAATTGTAAGCATTTCTCCTTGCCTCCGACCTCTGCTACTGTGGTGATATGATGGAAACCAGGGGGGATTTTTTCTGGATGAGTGGCTGGATTTTGCACATGTGAGAGCTAAGGAAAATGAATTTGTTTTTCCTGCTCATTATGGAGAAGGGAACGTCCATCCTTGCCTTCCCTAAAAAGATTTCCTTCCTGCAACACGTTGGCATGTGAATAAAATCTCCAAAGGAGCCAGGCTCCAGGTTTCTGGGCTTCATTCTTCTTTGAAATCAATCACCTAGGAAGATAAAAACCCAGTCTCCCAGGCACCTTGAGACTATAATTTGTAAGCCTATTCCCTGTTGTAACCTAACTATTGGTCTCTCTTGAAAGCATCTGAGATGTTTTCCTAGTTTTTGGAATTACATCAATAAACTACATCAATGGACATAAATATAATTATCATGGTACATGAATTGTTTTAGCAGGTGAAAGCATTTTGGAAGAGCACTGAGAGATTCAGGCAAGCTTTATTTGTTCACACTATAGAAAAAGAAAGGTTACTTCGTTATCATGCAATCATTTCTATTACATGAAAAATAATAAATAATATGCCCAGGTTTGCTGTAAGTTATAGACTTAATTACAGAGAACAGCTCCCTAGAAATACAGATTATATTGAGATGGAATCAATCATATTAAAGTTTGAAGTCTGTTTAGTTCTCCATCACTATGAACAAACTACCTGAGATCACCAATTTATAGGGAGAAAAGATTTGCACTGACTCATATTTTTAAAGATTTCAAACTATGGCTCCTTGGTGCTGTTGCTTTGGGCCTGTGGTAGCATACCAGGGCAGAAGCATGCAGTTGAGTCAGCCTGTTTACCTCCAGGAAACTGGGACGCAAAGAAGGGTAAAGAAGAGGCTGAGGTGTCTTTCAAGTACATACCCCAATGATGTAATTTCCTTCTACTAAACCCATCTCTTAAAGTCCTACCTCCTCTCAAAAGGACAAAGCCTTTCACACGTGTGCCTTTGAGGAACCCTTCAGACTACAGCTGTAGCACATTTAAATTCTCTGTTATGCAACTTTTGTCATTAATTAGGTTGTATGAGGGAGACTGTGTTTTACACAATCTCACAAGAACGTTCTGTAACATTTACAAATCCAGGAAAAGCATCTTTGAGAATTTATTTTCTGTCTCCTTGGATTTTGCTTCATTATTTTGGTAAGGGATAATCAAAATGTCTTTAGCATCAGATGTGATTAAAAGTTAAGGCTGAAGATGGAGTGGTGCTATTAAAGTAGTGGTAAATCTCTAGTTGACAGTCAGCCAGACACACACAGAATCCAGGAAGAAGTTCAAAGGAGAAAATACTATGCTTAGGTATATCTGGCGTACCTCACATTAAATGTTTTATAATAAAAAAGTGCAACACAGATTATTTAATTATGTCAGCATAAAGACTCAAAGTGTCTGATAATATATTTCATAAAATAATTGGGGATAATAAGTAAGGAAAAATAATACAATAAATTTTTTAGACATACAGAATCCTATTTCCACCCTTTTATTAAATAACCCTATTCTCTGTGAAAGGAAAACAAAAGCCCTAAAGTAAGAATACACAGGACAAAAACGTGGATCAAATGTCTATTTTTAAAATGTGAAAAGGAAGAGCTGGAGATCAGAAACTTTTTATTTTATTTTTCTGAAAAGGGAAAATTAGAAACTGCTTTAGTTTCTGCAATACTTAAGGTCTCTGTTGTAACTACTTAACTTTACCATTAATAGCAGAATAGGAGCTATACAAAACATGAATGTGTGGGGCAGCTACTGTCCTTCAAAAAAATTATTTCCAAAACTGGAGGATGGTCAAGTGATGCAAAAGGCACAGCAGCTGATCTCTAGTTTAAATGGTTAAATTGGCTTAAATTGGCTTTCAAGGGTCTTAATTTATTATCTGTTCTTAGGAAATTTGCCTCAGCATATTTTTTTCTCTATTAAAAAACTGTCTCATCAATACATTTTAAAAATATAATCTAAATCTTAAAAACTTCATTTTGAATAATCTAGCAAGAGAAAATGGAGAATTTTTTTTAAAAAAATTATAAAATAAAAAATGAAGATTGACAACATTACAAAGCTTTTCAAATCTTTTCATATGTGAATACATTTGACATTTCATTATTAATAATAAACCATTGAAAGCTTATATCCTGAAGCAGTGTACTAATTATTTTTTATAAAGTTTGCAAATATTTTTTCCCAAATTAAGAGCAAAACATTCTGGACACTATGTTTATATGTTATTATATTCACTCACATGATTATGTTAAATTACCATTAAAACTAAAATGCAAATTTTAATTTACATGAATATAATAATTCCAGAGATTAATTTGAGGAAAATCTTTGGATAGGTAAAAGCCCAGAATTTACCTCAAAATGTACTTTAAATTATAATATATTTGAATAGAAAAGTATATATTTGAATAGAAAAGCAGTTGAGGTATATTTTAAACTGTTTAACCATTTTGTATGTATTTAATTTAAACTTTTCTAATATAATTAATATAAACTTTTCTAATATAATTAAAATCATCTAAAATCATATTTTATAATATCTAAGGTACAGATACATATTGAAATTCACCTATTTATTAATTAAATTTAAATTTAAATTATTTTCAAATCATTCAAATTAGGTAATTTCCCACTTTTTAAAAAGATGTAGATATTTTTTAAATTTAAATTTATGCCACAGGAAAAAAAGAAGAAAAAATCAAAATTCCCAACTTTCTAAAAGCCATTATTTTTCTGTTGAAGCAGAGAAGCTTAAATGAATTAAATTTCACAGAAGGGCAAACCTTTTGGGGCTGGGTACCTGCCAACTGCAGCTTCCATCCCTGAGAGATGCAGAGCCGCCTGCGCCTCTACAGAGCAGCAGATTCGCCACAGATGCGGTGGCATCGCTGAGATGAGAAGAAATGAACCACATTGTCCAGACATTTTGCTTTACTGGACGGACTGGAATCTGAAGGGGAACAACACAGACAGGTAGTATAGTTTTTCTCCGCAGCAATTTTGTTCACTTATTATTTTCCAAAGGGTCGATGATTCAATATCACCAGATAAATCTGGGAAGTGAGCTGAAAATGCAAATCTCTTACACTTCTCCTAAGATTCACAAAGGTAGTTTTCTCACAAAACATTTGAAATGTAAGAGAAATGATTTTAAGTTTGTAATCCAACATCTTTAACTCTTTTTTCTATAGTTAAAAAACAGTTGCAACACCTTATCATTGTCCATAGTCACCCTCTCTGCATTAGCACACCAAAACTTCTTATTCCTGTCACTTTGTACCCATTGATCAACCTCTGCCAAACCCTCCCTCCCACACTCTCTGCAGTCTCTGGTAGCTTCCATTCTATTCTCAACTTCTATATAAGATTGACATTTTGAATAAATGAGATCATGTGCACTTTTTGTGTGTGAGGCTTATTTTACATAGTACATTGGTCTCGAGTTCCATCCATGCAATTGATTGGACATCATCCTTTATAGGGCAAAATAATATTCCAAAGTATATACATATCTAATTTTCTTTATCTGTTCTTCCATTGATGGACACTTTGATTGTCTCCATTTCTTGGCTGCCATGAACACTGCTGCAATAAATGCAGGAGTGCAGCTTCTCTGACTTACTGATTGGGTTTCCTTGGGGTATATACCTAAGAGTAGGAAAGCTTAATCATGTGGTAGTTCTAGTTCTAATTTTCTGAGAAAGCTCCACACTGTTTTCCACAGTGCTTGTACTAGTATACAATCCACCAGTGGTGTGTGGGGGTACACTTTTCAGACTTGGTGGTACTTGTTTCCTTTGGTCTGTGATATCTCATTGTACTGTTGATTTCCACTTCCCTGTTAATGAACATGTTTTTCATCTACCTTTTGCATATTTGCTATGCTTCCTTTAAAAAAGTGTTTAGTTATATCTATTGTCCACTTTTAGTTAGGTCATTTCTTTTTATTGTTCCAGTTTTGGGAATTCTTTATATAATCTGGATGTTAGCCCCTTGTAAGAGGTATAGTTTGCAAATAAATTACTCTGCTTTACAGATTTTTCTATGCACTCTGTTAAAGAAAAATATGTATATTATGCCAAAACAGATCATAAAGCTAGACTCAGTGATGAATGCCTGTAATCCCAGAGCCTGCGGCAGCATGATTACAAATTTGAGACCAATCTCAGCAATTTAGGGAAACCCTAAGGACTTAGCATGACTGGGTCTCAAAATAAAGCATTAAAAAAAAGATTGAAATGTGGGGATGTGGGGGAAAAAAAGGGTTGAGATCTGGGGATATGGGGTTGTGTCTCAGTGATTAAGTGGCTATGGGTTCAATCTTTTACACCAATAAATAAATAAATAAACAAACAAACAAATAAATAAATAAATAAAAGATTACATGAAATCCTTATCAACTGTGTAAAATTCAGATACATTTTAAGATAAACAATGTTACCAACACTTAAAGGAATATTTGCTTTTTAAAAATGTCAATATATTACTATGATACAAGTCTAAATAGAAACAAACTCTAATAGTATAGCTTTAAAACATTTAGAAGAAACTGAACAAATATCTGAAAGAAGAAACAGAATATTTAATTATCATTAGAAACTAGTTTTTTCTTTTTTTTAGAGAAATTACTTAAAAATCAAAGCATTTTATATATTATTCATCAAATTATTAATTTAACTGACTGTTACTCCTAAGAACAGGAGAAAATGACATTTTATTCAGGAGTATGGGCAATGTTTACTAACAGAAACCATATACTGGCAATTAAATAAATGGCAGTTTCGCCATTGAAAAGGTCCTAGTGGTGGGATTCCACTACAATACCCACCCTCCCTCCTTCACCCTTTGGAAAGAAGTCACCATGCATAGCCCATTTCTAAGCAGTGGGGTTGGAACTTCACCTTCTTGGGACTGGACTACCTATTTCAGTTATTTGAAATTGTTCTACATGTGTTGCTTGGATTCCTCTTGCCAGAGCTATGATGGTGTCTTTGTTGTATTTGTGCTAAGAACTTGGATTCATATTGAGCAAACACAGAGTTTGGGGATTCACACAAAACTCATGTTTCTGGGAATGTCCTCTCAGGTGGCCCCCCGCAGTTCAATGGGATCACCACTCTGTATTCTTTGTATTCTGACCAGGTTGGCTTCCCCTGGAGACGGGCTGACATGGGCTTTATATCTCCTGACGCTCCCGCCTCTGAATTTCAGCATGGCAGTCTTCCCAGCAAATTCCCTGATAGATCCCAGGTAGTAAGTTTATCCAGTTCTTTTTCATTTTGTCCTGCTTTCCCCTCTTGATAGGAATGGTGTGGCAACTGCCAGGCTTCTACTTATCACAGTTGACACCCCAAGTCCCAAAGCTAGAATTATTTTGCTTTTTGTTGGTGCTTTAAATTGGAACATACACTTCAGATAACTTCAGAAGCCAGTATGATGTTTTGTGTCTGTCCTGATAATTTACTATTTTTATCCTGTTCTTTTTACCACAGGTCCAGACTCCTTCTGATATTACTTCTGTTCAACTTCTCGCTTCTTTCAAGATTTTACTTTTTAAATCTTCAGACCTCAACACTTTGATGATTAAAATATATATATATATATATATATATATATATATATATATATATATATATATATATATCTAGGCTTTGTTTACCCAAAATTTGTCCTTACTGGCCTTCATCTGAATTTCCATTTCCCCCCTGTATTAGAAAATTTTAGTCATTGTTATTCAAATCCTATTATTCCCAAAATCTCTTATTTATTCTTCTGGGACTCCAACTACAAATTTCTTATGCATTTTGACATATCCCCAGCATTTCTTTTTATTTTCTTTCTATTCTACTCTTTTGTATTCTTCTGCCCCTCATAGCGCAAAATTTACATTAAACTATTTGAAGTTTCTGAAATTTTTTTAATTCAATTATGCAATTAAGCTTACTTATCAATATTTTTAATTGGAAATTTAGCTATCAGTTCTATAGTTTTGTTTCTTTTTATTTTTTTCTATTGAGATTGCCTATCTTAATTTATTTTACTTATATTCTTCTTTGCTTCGAAGATCATGGTTATAGGAGCTTTGAGATCCTTCTCTGATAATACAACATCTAAATAATTGAATATTAGCATATTTTGATTGCATTTTCCCTTGAGAATATGAAAAAAATAACTTTTTTTTAGATTTAAAATTTCTGATTTATTTGGTGCTTTTTGATTATATCCTGGATTTTATGACTATTATGTTGTGTAGACTCAAATTTTTATTGTCAACACTTGGAGGTGTTGGCAAATTTATTTTAGCAGTCTATCATTTTAGTTAGAGCCAGATTTAAAGCTCTGTCTCCCCTTCTTTGGGGAATGTGCCAAACCTCACTTTTGTGATTTAAGTTTTGATATGGTGCTTGGGTCTATACTCTTCTGCATTCATAGATAGGGGCTTGACTGAGAATGTTATGAGTTTACCATAGAGATTTGAGATTCCTTTCCCTATTGTCTCCTCTCTGAGATTCTCTCATGTCTCTAATCTATCTGAATTCTTCCTGGTTTCTATGACCAGAGACACAGAAATGTTTCTATTATGGCATGTTCCCCAGGTTTGGAACTGAGGTTTCCCTTGGGGAATAAAAAGGACTTTGGAAAATTTACCACTGATAGAAAATTAGTGGTGGGCCTTTGGCATTTGTTTGTATTTTCAAGCAAGTATAACAGCCACATTTGGCAAATAAAATTTAAGGATGCTCAGATATCCCATGAAAAAAATTTTAGTATGAATATGACCCCCCAGATTGCTGGAAACATATTTATGCTAAGAATTCATTGTTGACTTGAAATCCAAATTTAACTGGGAATTTTGATTTTTATCATGCAAACGTAAAGACCAATACACTGGCAGACTTTATTTCAAACTGTCTTTTCAAGGACATTTGAACAGTGAATAACTTTGGAATATGGAAATCATCTTGTCCTCTGGAGAAGACACAAGTTTAGTGTAAGGATTATACTGTCTCCTTCTGCATTTAGAGAGCTTTACTTGCAGTAATTATGGAGAATTCATGTTCTCCAAACTCGGAATCCTTTGCTCTGGTGCATTCCCACTCTGTATTTGCTCTACTCTGAATCTCTCTGTTATTGCTTGGTGTTTTTTTTTTTTTATTTTGACCAGAGTTTGAACTTATCTTGGTAATATTAGCTTTGGTTTGTGAATGTCCTAATAGCAGAGATACAATTCATAATATGCCAATTTTAACTTTTTTGTTCTAATTGATAGTAGACATTGAAAATATACATGAAGATGTGGATTGTTTGAACAGCACTAGTAGCCAACTTGCCTGAATTGACTTTGTTAGCACAATGTATTCCCAACCACTGAAGAACAGACATATTTTCCAACTACATCTGAAAGTTTCCCTAGATGCAACTAGGAATCAATAACAAAATGATAGTAATACAATGTTGTAATGCATTGGAATTAATTAAATCACCAATTCAAAAGCTCCTTCCTCCTAAATTTTCTAATTAATTTTGACTGAAATGAACTTGAATTATGGATTTTTCTCTATCTTAAAACTGCTATAGTCATTTTCCTTTTTAAAAGAATGTCTAAAAAGCCCTCAACTGCCATGACAGCACAGCATAGAATAGGAACCATATTTTATGGATAGAATGACCAGACATTAAATCACTTTGTCAAATTATTATAAATATTTCTGAAACTTGACTCTCAACTTCAGTCCTTACCTTTTTGAAGACAGTGACAAATTTTGAACAAAACATTCCTCAGACTCACCTTATGCAGTTTTCTTCATAAGGCTTTCATTTCAGAATAGTGCTTTGTCATAGGGCCAGCTTCACTGAACCAAAATATTCAAAGCAGCTCATATTGCTGCATTTTAATATTTCCCTACTGATGATTCACAGGCACATTTAAGCCAAAAAATGTTCTAGAGGAATGCTCAAAGTGTACTCAGATTTCAAAACATTTTTCCTCATTTAATTATATTTTTAAAAAAATGTTCATTTGGCTTCAGGGGCTGGAAGTTGTTATTATTAAAAGAATTTAAATATAATTCATATTACAGCTCAAGAAAGATCACACTCTGGTGAAATGGAAATGAGAAGCAGCAACAGTGAAAAGTGACCTAAAAAAAATTCTATGTTGCTAGCATTTGCGCAGCTGAGTTTGAATATTGTTCTCAGAGTCTCTACATTGATTACATTTTGTCTGCAATGCATTCCAATCAATTCTTTTTTCTGAAATAGTGACAAATTGTCCGATATTGTGAAAATGTTTCCTTCCTTCTCAACATCAGATCCAAAGCTATTTTTAGCCTGCAGGGTTTCTTTCAGTTTAGTCAGATTATGCTATTAACATATGACCCACCACACTTCTATTTTGGAAAAGCATCCATTTAGGGTCTTTCTAGGGGGATATTTTTAAATACGGTACGATAAGGCCACCACCAGAAGAAATTATTCAGAAATAGTTTATGGATGTGAAACCCTTGCCTAATGCAATCAGAGGCTGCCAAGAGAAAAGCGTCTCTTAATTTGTGCTTGGCACATATTCAGAGGAACCGTGCCAAACAAGCTCAATTTTGTGTGAACCTCAAGACTTTCTCTGTGAAACAGCATTTTCTCTGCTACTCACTATGAGAAGAAATCTTCCCCTTAGTTTCAGATAATGTTACCCACTCTGCCTTCCCTTTTGAACTTGAAGTGGTTGAAGTGCTTCACTTCCTTGTCATTGAAAGAAGTTTGCAGAACTTTCTGCTGTTTGCTCAAAGGTGCACAATGTCTCCTTCCTGCCCTGCCCATCTGAGGTTAGTTTGCTGCGAGTAGTAGAGGTTTTTATTAAGCAGTCTGCTTAATTCATGCTGTGCTAAATGAAGTAGGTAGCAGCGGTTCAATTTAGCCAATTAGTGGCCAGAGTCACTTTTGAAAACACTAAAGACCCAAGAACCTCTCATTAAATTTTATTTATAACAAGGACAGGGGAGGGAAAGGTCATGAAATACCCCACTGCATAAAGACCCCAAATGCTTCAAGCGTCATGCTGTCTTGCTGGTTCTTCCACGAATGCTGTGGCTTTAAATGAGGGTAAAATGACACACATGTCCCAAGTTGACGCTGTATTTATATCTGAGTAGTCTTTGGGGTTTAAAAATCCTTTGTGTGACTTAATTAGTGTATTTGACCAAACATGTTTATTCAGACAATGTCACCCAATACTTTAGTGATTATAAAAATACCATTCTCTTTATTCATTCATTTCATATTCAGTCATACCCTTAATAAAAATGTCTGGAATACTTATTGTGTGTGAAGCTTTGAGACAAACAAAAATGACAAACACATAGTTTCTGACTTGCAAAGAAGCTAAACTCCAGAAAATTTAAAGCTGCATTAAGAAAGACATTTGTGAAGGACTGTGACTCCTGTATTAGGTTTCAATAATGTGAAAAAGATAGGGTCTAATTCAGATGTAAGATAAATCTAATCCCATTTAGATAGAATATTTTGAGGAAGTTGTTAGTCTGAGGACTGACATGCACTTTAGAAAGGAATTCAATCCCAGATTTCAATGGAGCTTATGGGGAAGACTCTTATTATAGTAAGTTCCCTGTGCATGGTAACCTCAGTCATTTCTTCCCAGGCTACAACATGACTTTTTAAAGAATTTGTGATTTGAGGAAAGGAACTGGGTTTGAGTTGATCAGCTTCTCCCTGTCTTGGATGGTAGCTGTCTAGAGAAAATAAATAAGACTCTCTATTCCTCCATGCTACAAGTTTTCTGGGGATACACCACTACACAATGAATGATATTTTCAGTGCTACTAGGTGAGTGATTTGTCTCTCAATTGTTCCAATTTCAAGCAGGGAACTAATTTATTGAGTCTCAAGCTCCCCAAATGCTGCCTGTCAATGTGTCTAACACATCCAGGTTTATTTCTCGGTCCCCACTTCTAGGATGAGACTAGATTAATAAATTGGCTCTTGTTCAGCATCTGCAAACTGGGGCCAAATGGAGAGGAGTGTACTCCTATCTTCTATCCCTCTCACAAGAGAGTCGCATGAATTTTAACTAGCCTGTGAGTGGTGTAGGAAGAGAGATTAACCTCACTCCACAAGTTTCTTTTTTCCTCCCACTGTCACTGCTGAAGTTACTGCTACTTATCAAGATCTTTATGCCTTTGCCCAAGCAGCCATAGTTGAATAAGTTAAATGAAAATTTGATATATGTGCCTCTACTGACAAACTTTCTTTGAAGGCTCTAACATTCTGATTCAAGAGTAAATGAGCTCTGCTTTAACCATTTTGTTCTCACTTTATTTCATTTTATAGATATACTGCATTTTTTAAAAAAATGAATCTATTATTAAGATGATTATGAAAAATATACCATTTTTAGTCAACAATTGAGTGGATTTTACATAAGATTATCATAATACAGTCTTGTCCATGTATTTACATTGTACTTTTGTACATTTTAATTTCAGGAAAACTTTTAAAGTTATGTATGGTTTGACAGAAAACCAAGCTACAAAGCAATAATTCAATTAAGCTCCCAATCAATTGAGTGTTAGGTATAATTATCCTTGTACCTAAAATCCACACATTGGAACAGAATTCAGAATATGATGGTATAAGAGATGGGACTTTCAGGAAGTGACCAAGTCATGAAGTTTCTAGACTCGTGGATGGGATTAGCATATTTGTAAAAGAGGCTCCAAGGAGCCTATTTGCCCCTTTTATCAAGTGAGGAAGAATCTGGCAGGGGCTGCCTCTGGGGAATGAGCCCCTGCAGACCAAATTTGCTGGCGCCTTGATCTGGACTTCCCATCTTCCAGAGCTATGGGCAGATGTTATTATTTGTGAATAGCCCAGACAAAAGCATTTTGTTATTATACTCCTATTATTATCTTTGTATCAGATATTCATTTTTCTGGTGTATGTATCAAAATTTAACTCCCCATCAAACTGAGAAAATTCAAAAATGCAAGGTATGCTTTCTACTACATTTAAAATGTTTACTATTTACAGGAATCATAGACAGCAATTTAACTTAGATTCAGACTATAATTCTGAGCCATACAATTGTCATTTCATCATCAGAAACTGTAAACCAACTTTTATAATATAAAAATCATTAAAACCCTATTTACTTTGATAGAACAGCAATTCTATCAAATGATTATTTTTCTTCATGATTATTTTTCTTCTTTCCAGTTACAGTGTGGACACATGGAATGCAACAATTCCAGTAACCTAATTAGTTAAAACATATGCATTTGCCAAAAAAAATAAGAACATGTAAAATAGCAAAGGCACCAAAATACAAGAAGATAAATTTCAAATGATGATGGGAAATTCATTCAATGAATATTTAGTAAACATATACCAGATGCAAAGTGCTTTGTGAGAGATTGGAATTCAAATGTTGAAACTAAAATAAGTAACTTTTCAGAAGAAGCACATGGTTTTTGAGCCTGTAAAATCTAATTTAGCTTAATATTCTCAGATTAGAAGAAATTTCATGAAGGATAATAGTTAGCCTTAGGTAAGAAAGGTAAGTATAGCTCAGCAGGAAGAAACCTAATAATTTTATTTATTTATTTTGCTATTTATTCTTTTTTAAAAAATAGAATGAAAGGTAGGCTGATTTAGTTTTGTCAGATAGTGACAAAACCAGGGATAGAAGTTGAAGCAGATATGTACATAAGACCTGTAATAATTCAGAATTACAGGTTTAGTTCCTAAAAGTCAAATAGAAACATATATGCACAGAAGAAACAAACACACAATACACCAAAAATAAACCCCTTTGTAACAACTGGTAACCAAGAAGATTTTCAGGCATGAAAGTGGGGGAGTGTTGGTAAAACATTAACAACAAAATAATTTTATTGATGAAATATTACAACTTACAGAACAAATAATAATTGGGTTTTTCATATCTTTAAAAAGCCATGAGGAGTCAATGTGATGGAGAGTTGGGTCTACTTTTTCTTCTACTAGGCACAGGGTCTCTGGTCTAAGACTAAGGTCTTTGACTCACTATGAGTTGAATTTTGTGCAGGGTAAGATATAGAGATTCAATTCCAATCTACTACATATGGAATTCCAGTTTCCCCAGCACCATTTGTTGAATAGGCCACATTATTTTTCTGATGTATTTTTATGGCACTGTTGTCTAATATGAGGTAACTATACTGATGTGGGTTTGTCTCTGTGTCTTCTATTCTGTTCCATGGTCTCCAATTTCTGTTTTTGTGCCAATGCCATGCAATTTTTGTTACCTTAGCTCTATAGTGTAGTTTAAGGTCTGGTATTGTGATGACTCCTGCATTACTTCTCTTGCTAAGGATTGCTCTAGGCTATTATGGCCCTCTTATTTTTCCAAATGAATTTCATGACTGATTTTTCTATTTTTATGAAGAACATCATTGGAATTTTAATGAGAATTGCATTAATTCTGCATAGTGCTTTTGGTAGTATGACCATTTTGACAATATTAATTCTGCCTATCCAAGAACATGAGAGGTATTTCCATTTTCTAATGTCTTCTTCACTTTCTTTCTTTAGTGTTCTGTAGTTTTCATTGTATATGTCTTTAACTTGTTTTTTTAGATTGATTCCCAGGTATTTTATTTTTGTTGAGGCTATTGCGAATGAAATGGTTTTCCTGATTTCTCTTTCAGCTAATTTGTTATTGATGTATAGGAACACAATTGATGTATGGATATTAATTTTATATCCTGCTACTTTGCTCAATTTGTTTATGATTTCAAGATGCTTTATGTGCAGTTTTTTGAATCTTCTAATACAGAATCATGTCATGGGCAAATAGGGATAGTTTGAGCTTTTTTTATAGCACAAGAATTAAAATCATGAATCAATAAATGGGATGGCATCAAACTAAAAAGCTTTTTCACAGCAAAGGAAACAACACAGAACATGAATACAGAGCCTACATAATTGGAGGAAACCTTTACCATTTGCACCACAGTGCATTAGTCTCCAGGATCATACAATGAACTAAAAAAAAAATTAACACCAAAAATTAATAATAACGCAATCAGTAAATGGGCAAAGAACTGAATAGGAATTTGACAGAAGAAGAAATATGAATGGTCAAAAATATATGGAAAAATGTTAAACATCTCTAGCAATTAATAATGAGAATTTAAACTACACTGAGATTTCATTTCACTCCAGTCAGAATAGCACTATCAAGTATTCAAGTAATTATCAGTGTTGTCAAGAACATGGGGAAAAAGGTACACTCAAACTTTACTGGTGAAACTGCTAATTTTTACAACCTCTCCAGAAAGCAGTATGGATATTCCTTATAAAACTTGAAATGGAACCATCATTTGACCCAGTTGTCTCACTCCTCAGTCTAAAACCAAAGGACTTACAATCAGCATACTGGAGAGATGTAGCCACATCAATGTTTATAGCAACTCAATTCTCCATAGCCATGCTGTGGAACCAACCTAAGTGCCCTTCGACAGATGAGTGGATAAAAAAATGTGGTGTATATATACACATTTGAATATTATCTAGTCATAAAGATGAATAAAATTATGTCACTTGCTGTTAAGTGGATGGAACTGGAGAATAGCATGCTAATTGAATTAAGCCAGTCCCAACAAACCAAAGGTTTAATATGCTCTCTGATATATGGATTCTAACACATAACAAGAGAGTGTAAAGAGGGGAAAATAGAATTTCATTGGATTAGATAAAGGGGAATGAGGGGAGGGAGGGGGTGGGAATAGAAAAGAGCAGAATGAATCAGACATAAATTTTCTATGTTCCCATATGAATATATGACCAGTACAACTCCACATCATGGAGAATGGGATCAAACTTTTAATATTTTACCCCATGTATGTATAATTTGTCAAAATACACCCTATTGCCATGTATATCTAAAAACAAAATAGATAATATCACAGCAGAATATTTTTAGTCTAGTTCACATTCCCTATTGCTATCTTAGTATTGAGATGGTGAAACAAATGTAAAATAGTTACAGATAGGAAATGTACACTTCTTAGCAAGAGCATCACTTGTTGACAAGATGTTCAAAAAGAATTGAAGGTACTAGTGTTTTTGTCTTTTCTCTCTTCCTTATCAATCTTTCTTTAATAAATGCATGAACTCTACCTCGAATTATTTCATACTTTATTAAGATAAATATATAGTTACAAAATATTAGAAATTAAGAATATATTAACCTTCAGCCTATCTTCATTAGAGACTCATCCCAACTCAGCACCCATCAACTTCCTTAAAAACTGAGATCCATAGGAAGAAGTAAATATTATCAGTAGCAGAAAACAGACAAAAAAGTCAAACTTTTTCACTAAGATTTAGAAGGAAACCCACATTTACTAAACATTTGCAAACAAGTAGAATGTCAAGACCAAATAAAGATTTTAAATTTAATGACTTTAATATAATGAACTAATTTTAATGATGTCTGACATCTAGAAATGGGTATCTGAAATAAGCTCATTAATACAATGGGTTACCTGTCTCTTTCATTTTGAGAACTTCCATTGACAATTTTCATCACTTTTGGAAATCAAAACATACCCTGGTAACTGGTATGTAGCTACTGACTTGGCATTTTTCCTCTACAAGTTTGTTAGTAATGATTTCCCTCTGGAAGTTGGTTTTCAGATGGTGAAGTCAGAAATACACCTCCACTTGGTGTACAGCAGCTCTCTAACCAACAATTTGGTTGTTTGGGACCTTGAATTCCTTGCCCTTCTGTAATACCCTGATCTGTTTCATTACCCAGATGACTTTATGCCAATTTCTGACCTTCTGCCAATTTCTGATTTTACTGCCAACTTCTGATTTAGGTCTTTCTTAGTTATACTTTACATACAATACTGTACTTTTCAAAGAAATGATCTTATGCAACTCTGAAAAATAAATCTCTTAGTTTATAATTTGGCATTACCATGGAAGGCATTGTTTCAAATTTAATTTTCTATGGTTTTGTTGCTCATAAATATAACAATTATTTTTATTGATTTTTGTGTCCCATACCTTGCTGAATTGCTTATTATGTATAATAGATTTTTTATATTTTCCTGAGGTTTCTTTGCATACAGAATTAAGTTTTCTAGAAATAATGTCATTCTTATTTCTACTTTTGTCCCTTGTCAGCTAGGTTGTCAGAGTCAGCTAGTATAAAGTTGTTCATATTCTTTATTGAATTTCATAGAAGATCTCTTGGGATTTCTTCTTTCATTCCTGGTTTTTATATTTTGTGTATTTCTCTCCCCCCCCCTCTCTCTCTCTCTCTCTCTCTCTCTCTCTCTCTCTCTGTGTGTGTGTGTGTGTGTGTGTGTGTGTGTCCCTCTCCCCACTCTTGGACAACTTTACTTAGATACATTTTATGAATGGGCCACATTTCAGCTTTGCTGACTTTATCACTGTTCTCTATTTTATTGTTTCTGCCATTATTTTTATTATTTACTCATGGATATACATCTTATTCTCCTACTGTAGTGTTTTAGATTATTAGTGGAAGTTAAAACTATTAACCTCAGACACTTCTTTTAAAACATAAATTTTAAATGTACAAATATCACGTATGCATGGTTTTAACTGCATCTCAGAACCTTTTACTGTCTTTTACTCACTTATTATGAAATATTTCCTTTTTTATGTCTTCTATTTTAATTATTAAGTTATTTTAAAGTGTGTTAATTACCAAATTTAGGAAGATTTTCTAAATATGTATTTTATTAATTATTTTTAAATGTATCTCCTGAATGTATCATTCCTTTAAGTTGATACTTTATGTTCTTATGATTTATTTGGTGAATTCTTCATGTGCATTTAAGAAAATAAGTGCACTTTTCAGTGTTGAATTGAGTTTCTAACCATGTGAGTTATGTTTAGTTAGTTTGTAGCTTTCCCAAATAAACCACCTTATTAACTATTCCATTTTATTCTATCAATTATTTGCAGATTGTGGAGATCTTTTAACTTTGTGTTTTTAATTCCTAAAATTCTACCAGTTTTGTGCATTTGTTTTGAAGTTGCCTTGTGGATGTTCATGTGTAAATGGCTGCTCTGTGATTGATACACATTTTGGTTAGCTACTCTTGCAAGTGGTTTCAATATGTAAATAAAGGAATGTAATTCATAGTCAATAGATGATTTAAATCGGTTGCTGGATACAAATTATTTTCCATGCCCTTTTTGGGAAGGAAAGGGTCTGACAAGGCAAACTTGTGTTTCAGAAACAGAGTATTTGAACATGCAAAATATTCAAACTAGGAACTATTTTTGTTTTGTTTTGCTTTGCTTTGTTTTAGAAACTTTAGTGAATTTGAGGAGTTTGAGTATCTTGAAATTTATTGTAAATCCCAGAGATTTTTATCACTCAACCTTTCTTTTTCTTTTTACCCCCTAAACAGGATTTATTTTTTTAAACCTCATTCTGTTAAACTGGCTCACTGAAAAGGAGAAAGAAAATACATATTTTGCCTTGCCACTGCCCTCCTGACATAGCCAGCAGTTTCTGATTTTGATTCAAATAAAATTGACAGTTATCTAACATGTATTTTATAGGAAGCCAAAGACTCCCTGCCCCTGAAAATATAGACCACATTTTTCTGGTTGTTAAAAACTGATCATTTTATTTCCCCTGTAATAGCACTTAAGTTTCCTTTGCATTATGATCCCTGTGACTCAAATTGATGGTGCCTATGCTCCTAGTAGAAAAAGGTACAGATGAGTGGAAGCCTGGTTAGTCTCATTTGTCCCAGAAATAGTAACTAAGGCCCTTGTAGAAGGTGGCATTAACTCACTAATTATTACAGTGAAGGTAGCTCTGGGAACTACTAGTTTTCCTTTGGATTTGTAAAGGTGGCTCCTGAGACTGACTCATCCTTCTAACATCTCCTTCATTGAGACAAAAAGAGATTCTGCTTCAGAGGGTCTCATAGAACAGAAATGATCAGTGCTGACTTTCTTGGACTAGATATAAAATAAAATTCAAGATATATGGGACAATTAAGAGTTCTATAGGGTGGCAGGATTTCTTAATGCAGATCACAGGGAAGAAGCCAGTTCAAAAAGCCAGAGTACCAAGTCAAGGCTTTGGAAAACTCCCAAGCAAATAGAATCAGAGAAGGAGAGTTCATATTGGCAAATGGGAAGGCAATGGTGGGTGAATATAAAAGATGAGTCTTCAGTGTTTAATATGATGCATTGCCAAGCCAGCTCTGATGAAAAAAAAAATAGGAACAGAGTTTACCAAACCGGGTTGACATTGCAATAAACAGCATTATAATGTTTCCTTGTTATCCTTGCTGGACAAATTTGTTGCCCGTAATTAAGTTAAACTAGGCCATCATGAAACCATTCCATAATTATATGTGGTGCCAAGAGCTCATTAAGGATTTGTGGCGTGAATGTAAGTGGAAGCATCTAAAAGCATTAACATTCTTGCATGCTTTCTCTTGGACATAGAGGGAACGCTAATAGGAAAGAACCATGAACAAATAAGCTTATTGTTTTTTGTAGAGTAACTTTCCTTTTTGTTTCCTTTATGTCTTGGGCTCTAAGTATTTCTCTGCAGGACTATGATAAATAAGAAAAATTCACTGATTTCAGAGTCTTCTAAAAAGAAAGCAAGGTATCATCGATGCAAATGGATTAGGTTCTCTGTGTGTTTTGTATTTCATTCAAGGTTGTGTGTTCATATGGAATTCCCCAAATCTTCATTTGTTTTTCTTCATTTTCTTTGTTTTTCTTCCTCTCCTTCTTTTTTTTTTTGCTCTGTTTTTTTTCTGCTCTTTATTTTTAATAGTTCAGATGAGTTTTGAGACCACAACCAAATTTGCAAACAGATTAAAAGCAGAAGTTCTGCCAATGTGAGGATGCAGAACATCATCCAGATGTAATCATTCACTCACCACGTGACAGTCCATGATGTGTTTTAGGGGAAGTAGAGGGCTTTCAGGGACACCCTTTGAGAATCTGCATTAGGTGACTGTCAGATTTAGGTGATAAATAAAGGTCAAGGAGCTCTTGCAGTGAAGAACAGCTATGAAAACCAGAAGAAGGAGAAGGAGAAGAAGAAGAAGAAGTTTGGAAACAAAGAAGGGCTCTCTGAGATCTACAATTTAAAGAAATGTCAGTCTTAGAAGAGTGATAAGACAAGAACATACCACAGAGTGGTAAGACAAAAGAAAAAAAGATGCACTTTATAAAGCTAATAAGAGATGTTGGTGGATGTGGTGATGGTGGAAGGCTATGCTTACAGGATTTTTGTGTTGTGTTTTTGTTGTTGTTGTTTTAAACTTTATTGTGTCCCACATCACATGAAATGTATCATCTTGCCCATTTTTACATGCAAAATTGAGTAGCCTGAGGTAAATTCACATGGTTGAAAACAAGATCTGTAGAACACCTTCACCTTCCTTTGAACTCTCTAGCCATTAAACAGACCCATTTCACTTAGCACAAGGTCCTCAGAGGTTCTTCCATATTGTATTATGTTACACGATTTTCTTTATTTTTAAAGCTTAATAATATTCTGTGTGAACTGTTTTGTTTATTTATTCATTTGTGGATATTTGGGCTGGTGGAAATAGTGCTTCTATGAAAGTGGGGGTACATGTATCTCCTCAAGACTTCATTTCAATTATTTTGGATATACACCCCTGAGTGGAATGTCTGGATCACTTAGTAGTTCTGTTCTTTTGTTTGTCTGTTTGTTTTGTTGTTGTTGTTGTTGTTTGTTTGTTTTGTTTTTTCTTTTTGGATTTTATTCTTGAGAAACTTTCATATTTTTTTTTCTAGAGTGGTTGTATCACATTACACTCACCAACAGGCACAGGATTCCAGTTTTTCCATGTCCTTGCCAACTCTTGTTGTTTCAAAGGTGGTCTTCCTATTTGGAGTGGAGTGATATCTCATTTTACTTTTACCTGCATGTGTCTGATTAGGGATGTTGAGCATCTTTTCATGTGATTTGTGTCCATTTGTACATGATCATCAAAAACACTATTCAATTTCTATGTCTACTGAAATCATGTGATACAATTTTTGTTGCTGTTGTTGATTTGTAGGAACTCCTTCTGTATTTTGAATATTAACTTACTATCATAGAAATGATTTTCAGATATTTTATTCTGATCTACATGATGTCTTTTTTCTGTTTTATTGTTTCCTTTGGTGAATAAGAGTTTTAATGTTTAATGTAATCCATTGATCTATCTTTCTGTGCTTTGTTCATTTAGGGTTATATCCAATAAATAGCTGCTAAATCCAGAATCATGAAGATTTACTTCTGGGAATTTCAAAGTTTTTAGGTCTTAAATTTAGGTATTTAATCAGTTTTGAGATAACTTCAATTTTTTTTTTCTTCATGGCTATTCAGTGTTGAAGAAACTTTCATTTGGCTATTAAGTTATCCTGTCTCCCTTGTTCAAGGCCATTTTACCAGGCATGGAAGGGTTTATTTCTCTGATCCCTATTGTATTCCACTGGTCTATTTCTCCTTATAATTGTACTACCTTGATTACTGTAGCTTTGGATATCAAACAACTCTTGAGTTGAACAATAGTTTTAGGAAAATGTCTACACTATATACCAAAATTAAAATGTATTTACAATAAAATTAATGTGAGTCACTTGAGCCATTAATATTGGTGTAAGTATATATTATATGCTGTATATTTTATAGTTTGACCCCTTATAAACAGCAAGTAGATTACCTTATCAATTAAGAATACCAAATGTCAAAGTATAGAGTTTTTTATTTTATATTTCCAGAGTGGTAGAATATTCACCTGAAAGTTTCATTTACAAACAAATTAGAATAACATAGTAGCAAGAAGGAAAAACTAGTCTAGAATATGGTGAGATGAATAGCCATTATATGTATTTTTAATGAACAAAATTTGAAAATATGGCATTCTAACAAAAAAATTATTTAGTCAATGCTACAATAAATTAATGAAAACTTTGTCAATATTAGGGGAATAATTCCTCCTTATACCATGAGAGACTAAGCCAATTGTCAAACAATGAATTATACATTCATTGATTAAAAGAGAGACATACTCTTCTTTCAGAAACCATATCTTATAATTAAAGTTTATATATATATATATATATTAAGACATGCTGTAGTTCCATTAAACAGCATTGTTTCTGAGCTAGTTTGAATCATATATTACTTTTGTTTTAGAATGTATAAAAATGTTAGTTGTACAGAGATGAAAGTAAATTTTATAAATGTCATCCTCCATTATGTGTTGCCATAGTATATACCAGTAGAAATAATAACATATATGATAAACTCCTGTATCAATGTGTTACACATCCAAGAATATAATCAACCATGGATCTAAAATGTTTTTAAAAATTATGTATACATTGAACACATACTAACTTTCTTTGTCATTGTTCCCTAAACAGTACTGGATAAAACCAGTTACACAGAATTTTCATGTTACAGAAAGGATGTTCAGAAGTCATATGAAAACTTTATGCCATTTTATATAAGGGGCTTGAACATTGATGGGTTTTTGTTTTCACAAGATTAGTCCTAGAACCAATCTTCTATGGACATCAAGGAACAGGTTAAAATATACCTATAAACTGAATAATTTCAAAGGCAAAACTTAAGAAAGAAACCTATGTACACAAAAGCCAAGCATGTTGATTCAGAGAGTGGACTGATCACAGGTGAGGTGAGAGGAAGCAAGCCAGTGCTGCACAACAGAGGTCCTGATGTGCAGGGTCACTCACATTCCTCTGAGTAGCCTTAACCCTCTCCTGCAGGATTCTGTTCTCCATTTGCTAAGAGTATATCGAGACAGCAAGACTTGTAGGCTAATACAACACCAGGAAAAAAGATACTTTCTTTGCCTTTAGCCCCACAATGATTTTAGTCAGCTGTAACGAACATTCTGGAAACTTATGTTTGGTGTTTATCCAGAGCTACTGGAGATATAACTTGTTAGAAACAGAATGTCTGCACACAAGACATTCAAACAAAGCTACTTAAAAGATGTTCCCTCTTCTTGCTGCTCTATATACTTTCTCTCAACTCCCTTCTTTTTTCTCTATTTTTTGTTCATTGAAAATCAAATTTATATATGTCAAAAGTTAAATAACTTTCAAGAAAGTTATTTCAAGAAAGAATGTGGCACAGAGTGCCTGAACTATCCAAACTCAATATGTTTTTACTCTTAGTTCCTCTGTTTTTATAGACTTAAATAGAATTAATGTAACATCCAGACCCTTCCACCTTTCACCTACATTAAAGTCACCACTTACCTCCATGAAATAGACAAAAGTCACTTCCTTTGTTTTCTCATAAGTACTTTGCTGAATCAGAGAGAATCATTAGAAAAGCAATGCAATAAGATCATACATATCTATATCTATATATATGTAAAAATATCTCCATCCATGTATTTATATCCATATATATTCATATACATCAATACATTTATATATATATATATATATATATATATATATATATATATGGATATGTGTGTGGGAGGGAGCATTTTCTTGCTAAGAATTTATTGTGTGCTAGTCTCCACAGGTTATTTGTACATTACTTCATGTGCAGTTTGTGGATAATATATTTCACTACCTCTGAACAGTAATTTGATTAATTAGGTGCAATTATTCAATTAAATGAACTCTTACTAGAAGGTTTCTCCTGCTAATTACATCCTGAGCAATGTTAAAAATTCACCTAGGGGGAGAACAGAGCATAGTGGGGATCACAGCAATTTCTATTTAGACTCAAAGTTATATAAGTAAAATACAGGTAGCCCTTAACAGCACATTTTCATGTGAAGTCCTGGTTAGGACACATGAGAGATTCAGGTGTCTATCCTATGGGCTACTGATGTAAAACAATCAAGGTCTTAGTTTATTTCTTCCTTTAAGAATTTAGCATTTTCTGCATGTATAAAGTAAGATTAATGTATCTATATTTATGCTTTGCATTTTAAAATAACTACAATGTGCAATCTATTAATACCCCATGCCAGGATGTGGCAGTGTTCATCTTTTCCTAATGGACATGTGGGTATGTTTCACATATGGAACATGTATTCACTTTGGCATAGAACAATAACTCTTCAGTGTATGGCTGTTTCCCAGTGACTGGCACAGAGCCTGGCCCTTTATAGAAGGGACAATCTGTTACTAATGGTGAGCATAAGAATGAATAAGGAAGTAAGCAAGTAAATGAACAAAGGTCAGGTTTATTCAGAAAAATCTATCTTAATTGACAAAGGGAACGAAGAAAATGAAGAAAGATACATTAGACACAGGACAGAATGCTCATCTCACCCCACCCTGCACCACAGGTAAGGATGTGCTCATGTATTTGTAGAGCATATCCTCATATTTCTTTTATGTGAAAGGTGCTGGATCTAAACATTAGAAGGCTTGAGCAAACATGCACACACTGTTCAATACAGGATAAGAATAACAAAAGAGTTAAAAGTAATATTCATTTTCTCCACAGTCACATAATGTGAAAGTTCAACCAGAAAGTTTGTGTTATCCATCTCCAAATATGCAAATGGTGACTTGTCATCTCCAAAATTCTAGAGTTTACCGCAAAAAAAAAAAAAAAAAAAAAAGCTAGCAGAAAGTTTGAACTTGTCAGAGCAGATTGTGGAACAAAACTCACATGAATTTTTTTCTTCTTTATTAACACCCATTTTCTGGAAACCCTAGCCACTATCCACCGTGCTCTGAAAAGTAAGTGCCACTCATAACATACCCTCTGTGATCGACCCACTATGTCCTGCTGTCTGGGGCACTGTCATAATCCTACTACAGGAGGCTGTTTGGAAAACATGCTCTGTGAAGATGACCCTGTCTCCTTCTTCCCTTCACACCTCATGAATGTCAGGACAATTTTTCTTGTAATTTTTAGCACTTTCAGGTTTTCATTTAATGCACTACTTCAATAATTGCCAGCTAGAGGTGATTTGGCAATTGGGTTATTTGCCAATATCTGAAGACTTGTTTGGTTATACTTGGGAGGCATGTGTGTGTGGATAGATGACTGGGATAGGTTCATGGCAGGGATGCTGCTGAACCTCCCACACTGCACAGAACAGGCTGCTTTGCAAAGCATTATCTTGTCCAAACTGCTAAAAATACAATGGTCTAGAAACTGTCCATAAAATGGCATTATTTATCAATGTATATGCAGACCTATTATGGTTGATGCTTTATTTTAGGAAAGGGTATTATAACTTTCTGATTTTTGAATGACATCATCTTTTAAAACTTCAGTGAAATTGATTGTATTAAAGCTAGCACAGAGGAGATAATTGGGTTGGTGTTGAAGTGTATGGTAAAATATACATCCCCAATGTAAGAATATTCTTTTAATTTGTGTTTTCAAATTCAGTGTTTTAGACAAATTTTGAACCTAAACAATAATCACAATTCATCTTTTATAGATTTGATTTATTTGTAGGCTAATTCTTTGTTAAACCAACAGAATATTTCACTGGAATTATATGCATGTTTGGAATTTGTTTTGCTGTCAGATGAGTAGAGTTAAGGAGGTCAACTATACTTGGTTCTCATTCTGCAAACAGACCTTGGGTGCCACTGAAGTAGGTACTTCTCCCCATGGAACGCCTGTCCTGCCCCTTGGTGTCAGAACTGCTGACTTGAGTGAGATGGCTGTCTCAGGCCATTTGGTCTGCCCTTATACAGAGTAGGTAGCTTATATATATATATATATATATATATATATATATATATAGGAATGTATTTCTTGCAGTTTTGGAGGCAGCTAAACACAGATCCAAGACATGGAATTCTGTGTTTGGTAAGGGCCTCTTTCCTAGTTCATGGTTGAAGCCTCCTGTGTCCTCACATGGCAGAGGGGCAAAGAAGCTCCTGAGATCGCTTTTAAAAGGGCTTTAATAACATTTATGAGGACATCACCTCCATAACCTGGTGATATTTCAAAGGACCCACCTCTTGGAACCGTCATGTTGGGGATTGGGTTTCAACACATGAATTTTGGGGGAACATAAACATTCAGACCATAGCACTGGCTTTCACAATTAAATGAGTCCCCAAAATATGCCATCTATATAATTACTTTACTTTTAAAGAAATGGAAAATGTAATTCTCTCACCAATTGCTAAAGATTCCACCATATAATACCTTAATAATTTTCTTTAATCTTTCCTGAATTTAAGATCACTCCTGGATTCAGAAAGTCACAGAATGTAAAATGGAAACCAGTTATTAATTATGAGAGATGTAAAGCTAAAATATTAAATTAAGAAAAATGAAAAAAACACATTTATTATTTTTTAGAGTAAATCAAAATTGGATCTTACTCCTAGTACACACACACACACACACACACACACACACACACACAGTTTTAAGTAAACATACATTTGAGAGAGAATTAAGGTAATCAACCCTGTGTCAGAAAAATCAAAGTTTACAATGTAAATATATTAAAGGTTAGTTTAAGAATTAATTTACCTAATTAACTTTAACTTCTGAATTCCCATCATGAAAAAAGAATGGACATAATATGAATCAGTCCTAATTGCTTTCTCCCCTGCTGTGGTGTTAGAACAGTCACCAAAAGTGTGTATTAATATTCTGTGATCAACGTTGGGACCACATTACAAAATGAAGTATGCTTCATATCACGGTGGAAACTGTCTCCATTCTTCCCAGCATGACAGAACTCAAGGAAGGTGGATGGCAGCAAACTTATTACTAAAGAGATCAGAGAAAAAATTCACAGTGTGCTCAATCCTTAATTGCTTTAATATTTAGACCCTGGCCTTATGGAAATCCTTGGGTTTCAATATAAATCCTAGAATTTATATTGAAATGAAAATGAAGAATTAAATAATTGAAGTTATTGAAATAATGTGTATTCTCTATTTTTCATATCTTCTGGCACTTAGATTGTAAAGTCAAAGACAATTTATCATTTAAAAATGATAGAACTTTTTGAAAAAAGCATCCCCACTCAGAGGTTAATCATTTTTTTTCTCTCTCTCTCTTTAAAAAAATAGTTCTAATTAGTTATATATGATAGCAGAATGCATGTTGATTCATTGTACACGAATGGAGCACAACTCTTCATTTCTCTGTTTGTACACAATGTGGAGTCACACCACATGTGCAGTCATACATGTTTCTTGGGTAATGATGCTCATCTCACTCCACCATCTTTCCTACCTCTCTAATTTTGAATCACTTTCTCACTCTCCCCCCAATAAAAACGTTTATGTATAAAAATCCACCTAGAAAATATTTTAGTCAGTTTTGTCATCCCTGTAGTGATAAAAAGATGTGACATGAACTACTTAAGAGGAGGAAACTTTTATTTAGCACTCCCAGTTTCAGAGGCTCAGTCTATGGTTGGCCAACTCCACAGCTGTGAGCCCAAGAAGAGGCAGAACTTCACAGGGTAAGGGTATGGAGGTGAGAAACAGCTCAAGACATGGCAAACAGGAAACAGAGAAAGATCTCCGTTCACTCCAGACAAAACATAAACACCAACAGCACCCTGCTCCTCCAGCCATACCCTACCTGCCTACAGTTTACACCAGTTGATTCCTATCAGTGCATTAATGCACCAGTAAGGATTTAATGCTCCGAATCTCATCATTTCACCTCTGAACATTCTTGCATTGTCTCTTGCATGAGCTCATGGGTGATATCTCATATCTAAACTATAATAGTAAAATTAATTTAAAAAAATTTCCATAAAATGTGAAAACATGAAAATAGCTATGGCAAAGCACATATATTTCTTCAAAATAAGGAAGACCAGTAATATGAGGGACTGTGTATAAATACCATATTAATGTAATGGTGTGGATTATCTTGGATGTAAGACATCTATTGAAACCCTCTGTGACCTACAAGGACCTCCTCAAAATATTGGCATATAAAATGTGTTGTCATTTATGTTGGTGTGATATGTAGATTCTCCACTTAAAAAATAAACTCTTGAATTTTACTGGTAGGAAGGTAATGGAGAATTTTTATTTCTAAAATCATAAACACACACACACACACACACACACACATAAACACTCAACGTGCTTGTGATTTACTTTCAGAAAAAAGGGAGAGCAAGTTTTATTTCTCACAGTAATTCTGATATTAGATTTTTTCTAAAATACATTTTCACCTTTAAAGGAATAATTGTGGAAATAAATATCTGATCCCATTACATTTTTGTATGTGGGAAACAACCTTCGTTTCCCAGAACTTGCATGTGCCACAGAACATACAACAAAAACTACTCTGCAAATTACTTGAATAGTGAGCTGTCAGGGTTTTTTTTTCCCCCCTTAGGGAAGGCATGGACCTGTAATCCATTTTTTTCTTTTCTCTCTGCCTTCCTTCTTTTCTTTCATTTTTCTTTCCTTCCTTCCTTCTGGCATCTAAAAGAGTTCATGAAAGTGAGTTATATGTTCCTTCCACTTTCCCATGAGCCAATCATAAAGAACATTCTGAGTGTCATTTATGTCAGTTGTAAATAGTGGACTTGAGATCCTGCTTGAAAGAATACATATTTTTTGTGTAGTGACCTAAGTGACTGCTTTGTCCTTGGATTAACATTTATGGTAAAATAGTAAGAGGTGGTCAATCCCCACTCACCAAACGGATAGTCAACCACAGGTAAACTGCTGGAAGCAGTGATCATAGGGAAGGGGCCAGGTGTCAACTCAAATTTGTTCCTTTTAAAATGTATTCTAAGAATTTTTACTCATTTTATGGAATGGAACTCTTAATTAAAAAGTCAAACAAATGGAAGAACTAGGTTTCCTTCCCTATGCTAAGATTTTTAAGTAGTTGGTATCAGTAATCCAAAGGAAAATCATTTCTTGTCTGATTGATGTAGTGAGATTCTAACTATGTTGATCATAAGTAGCTGACCTAAATTATTTATCTGCTAACTATTTTAATGATAAAAAACACTGTAGTTAGACTCTATTTTGTACACAAATCCTATGAGGCACCTGTTGTCTACCCTTAGGAAAAGGCTGGGCCTCTCTTTGCTTCTTGCCTGTTATCCAAGCCCCCAGATACCCAGAGATAGCTTTGAGTCTTTTCACTAAAGTTAAGTTTTTAATAAGGTTTCTTGCATAGTCTTTTAAAAATGTTTCTGAGCTTAGGTGAAGATGCCCAGTACCTTTTGAACTTTACTGTCCATAAACTGGTTCTATGATCTTGGAACAAAATTCAGGCAGCATCCAATTCTTGGCCATCCCATGAAGATCCAGGAGATAAAAATATATGAATCAGACAGAATTGGGTTTATGTACCAGTTTACCTGCTCACAAATTCTAAGTGATCTTGGACAAGTTGTATGCAGCTCTAAATTTCAGGATCCACACATTAAATGGGAAAACAACATACTTGTAATCAAATGAAATATTGTAAACTAGACTATGTAGTTCTGAGAATGTTCACAGTGGAAATCTTTCTGATCTTTCCTTCAAGTAATTTTTTTACCCTTCTATGAATAAAAAATGGTACTAATAAGTTGAATATCATGAGTCAATACTCTCTCTCCTTTCTTCCTTTCCTCCCTTCCTCTCTCTCCTTCTCTTCTCTCTTTCTCTTTTTCTTCCTTTCCTTCCTTCTTTCTCTTATTTTTGTGTTTTTGCTTGATCCAGCTTGAACCTAACCACTATTACTAACAATGTTTTTTTTTTCTGAAAAATCTGCCTCATTGAAAGCAATTATACAGACATCTGTACCAAAATCTGTTTGAAAACCAATAAGATATTTTTTTTTACATACTTGCTGACACATGTTTCCTGGTGGAAGTAAGAAGTCCCTGTGTGAAATATATGTCTTTAAAGATTGAATGACTCATCATTGTACACACAACATAAAAACACAAACATGCCAGATATTATTCTAGTTAGTAACAAAGAAAGGGAAGGAATAAAAAAGCATATCATTACAATTATGGCCAATTTCAGTGCTTCTAGAAAGGCAGCACCATCCAAAGCCCCTTGTGTCATTTGTATAGAAAGAAAGGAGAGGCTGTGCCCTGAGAAGAAGTCATCCTTTTTATTTGTGAGTGGGTACATGGTATTGAACCCAGGGGCACTTGAACATTGAGCCACATCCCCAGCCCTATTTTGTATTTTAGAGGAAGGGTCTCACTGAGTTGCTTAGCACTTTGCTATTGCTGAGGCCGCTTTCATCCTCCTGCCTCAGCTTCCCAAGAAGCTGGGATTACAGGCGTGCACCATGGCACCTGGCTAAGTCATTCTTCCCTGTAACAAAGATCTGGCATCTGCTCAGGGGCACTCTTGCAGGCTATGCGGTAGGGCAGTGGGTAGTAATTAGTTCCTCTTTCTCATTCAGCCTTCACATCATCTATTTCTCCATTTCATCCTTACATTCTTATATCATAAGATTCTTTTTTTTCTTATTCTTCTTTCTAAATAAGCAATATGAAGATCATTAAAATATTTGTTGTTTTAAGTTGAATCAATTTAGCTTTATGAATATGAGAAACACATTGTCCTTTTGGTTCAGTCACCAAATACCTCTTACCTTGGAAGATAAATTTATTTTAAAGAACAATGTACATTTATTTTTAAGAACAACATACTCATATATTGGCTCCAGTTCTCCTTGGGTCCATTCAAAAGGGATGCCCAAGCAATTTGAAAATACTTGGTACAATGTTTTCCTTTTCAATTTCTTGTGTAGAATTTGAAAATCTCAAATATAAAAGACTCTACCATGTTGTGAAGACAGGGCAAGCATGCAATGAGAGCAAGCCTACATCCAGACAAGGGTTCTTGGATTAAAGGAAAATTGGCACAGTGAATTCTCTGCTTTCCCAACTCTAGTTGCAAAGCCACTTATGGCTCTGAGGACAAACACTCTTATATCTCCTGCTGGTGCTGAGCGCTGACCTTAGCCAAGTGCCCTGCTTTTAAGGAATCTAAGGTCAGGCAAGCTCTCTGGGAGTGTTTACCTATACCACATGCCAGCAGGAAAAATAAATCCTAGATAAAATTAAGTTATTTGCTAAAGGGATTCCCACAGCCTAACTCCAGTGAGTTTGCAATCAGCATACATCAGTGGACAGAGCTGAAGCTCTAGTGCTCAGGGCTGAGTGCAGATGAAGTAAAATAGCTTGCACTGTGACAAAGCACATCTTCATTATTAGAATGTCCCATATATTAATAATCAGGGGCTGGGGATGTGGCTCAAGAGGTAGCGCGCTCGCCTGGCATGCGTGCGACCTGGGTTCGATCCTCAGCACCACATACCAACAAAGATGTTGTGTCAGCCGAGAACTAAAAAATAAACATTAAAAAAAAAATTCTCTCTCTCTCTCTCTCTCTCCTCTCTTACTCTCTCTTTAAAAAAAAAAAATCAGTAATTCCTGATACAATTGAGTCAAGACTATTATATTGAAACAAAAATATTTTCAGTTGCATATATGAAATTTTTCTTTGTGTGTGTGTGTGTGTGTGTGTGTGTGTGTGTGTGTGTGTGTGTGCGTGCAGTACTAGGAATTGGAACTAGGGGCACTTAACTACTCACTGAGCCGAATCCCTAGTCCTTTGTTGATTTATTCAGACAGAGTCTTGCTAAGTGGCTTAGAGTCAGAGGTGACCTGGAATATGCAATCCTTCTTCTGTAGCCTCCCAAGTCACTGGAATTACATGTGTGCATGTGCACCACCATGCTCAGAAATTATGATCCTAAAAACCACTTTGTTATTAAAGTTAGAAGTATTTCAGAAATGAGATCATGTGTATACTGTGCATAGAAAACCAGACAAATATAATGTCAATTTGGGAGGTCATTATAATGCTGATCACCTTTGGGGGCAATTGGGCATTTTCCACTAAAGAACTTAAGAGATGAGCCATTTCCTTATGTACAAAGCATTAATGACCTTTCCAGTGTGATTCTTGTGTCAAAAATGCCCAAATTCCCCACAGATACTCCAAATGGTAAAATCAGAGAAGGTCTGGGCACAGAAAGTGCCACCCATACATTGCAGCTGAGATGAACTGCTCTCAGTTTACACCTGTGCCAAGAGGTGGAGTCATCACAGGAGTCCAGCAATCACTATAGGCCAGTGATATAAGACAGGTATGAAACACTCATCCTCATTCCTGAAATTCATATCCTACAAATGTCCAGCCCATCATACAGCCATGCAACTGGTGTTCAGCTGAAGTATGTAATCTTCAGCCCTAGAAACTTGAATCCAAAGTAATTTACACTTAGAATTTTGAGAAGAAAATATCATTTAAATGCATCACTAGGATCCATGTTGCTGGAGTCAATACCACTTATATTGCTGGTTCTCAGGCCATGATTTCTACTATTGGGGTATATACATGGAGAGAACCATATATCCACTGTGCTTTGTAAATCACAATCACGCATCATATGGAGTGTTTTGTTTGTTTGTTTGTTTGTTTGTTTTTTAACTGTCATCTTAACCCCAAGATGTAATAATTGATCCTAATGGCCCTGTCAAAGGGATGTGGTTTGGTAGGGCCAATGAATCTTTTGATTCAGACCTGAAAAGACATCCTTTGGTTCTATGCAGTATTATGTGGGGTCCCTCTTGGTAAACCATATATTCTGTGGCCCAGTGGAGAGTGATGCAGGGAGGACCCTTGAAGAAAAGCTGTTCTGAGTGAGAAGAGGGAGTAGCTGACGAACATTGGAGGGATCCATCTGTTTAGCAGTTCTCCTTGGTGATGGGAAACTGTGCTCCTCAGGAAATGAGACACAATGTCACTCTTTCTCCCCAGTCCTGCTTATCCTCATACATAGCCTATTTCCTGAACTTCTTGTCTCCAACTCTATTAAATTGCTTTTTAGGGATTTTGTCTAAACACCTGAGCCCTTGCCCAGGGATCCATAAAAGTCTTAGCCTTAGGCATCTCTCTGTAAAAGGTGAATGACCAAGGACACAACTAACTGCTCTGCTCAATGGGGAGATTTCCCTTGACCACTGCCTTCAGGGCCATCCTTGCTGGCCTGTCAAGAGTAAATGTATGACTCAGCCACCATCATGCAGCATGGAAATCTAATAAATTTGTGAACAAAATGATTTTTCACCTTTACGAGGTTATGGAAAAGTCTCTGAAAGCCTGCATATATAAACTAAGCAAGAAACATTGATTTAACAGAAGTGACAAAGGCATCTAAGCCATCTATTTACTCAACATATTTTTTGCCTTTTGGACTTTCTCAGACCAGATCTATAATGTAATATTTCCAGCGTAAATGGATTGCTGCAGCAGCTGTCCAATATGCCTGATGGATCTCAGAGTAAGCAGGTCGGGATGGCTGTTCTGGCTGTGAAGTCACTTGATGTTCCATGGTCAGACACTTGGACCTGATAGGACCAGAACTGCATGGCTGATTTTGAGATGATTTGTGTTTCTCTTCCAGAGAAGGCAAGACATGACTTCATTTTGTGAGAGGTATGTTCAGTACCTCATATTTTTGGCCTGCTAGAGATTCCATGCTCTGTCTTATCTACTTGGATACCTCTAATAGCTTCAGATCAGTGGAGTCACATGGCATGCAGGCAGCTGGTACTGCAGCATAGACCTGCTGCAGGCTTTCTTGTAGACAGACTTTGCATTCTGCTGTTAAATGCCCTGAAATATCATGCCAGATGTCATACATGCCATGCCCAGAATTTAAAGAGGTCTGGCAAGTTTAAGTAAGGTGAAGAAAAAGTGCAGAAAACAGTCTTGTACTTCAAAGGATATATGTATACAGGAATCATACCTTGGGTTATTGGGTGACAGGTCCCTCAATCTTTTAGAACCCTCCTTCCCACCAGGTGGAATGCGTATATCTTGTTAAAATGCTCAGAGTCCTACACACAGACTAATGAAATCGCGATGAACATGACTGCATTAATATAGTGCACCAGAGTGATGTTCTTCAGGACAGCCAGATGGCAAAAAAACCCTGAAGACTACACTGTACCAGAAGAAAAAAGAATGAGCCTGAGCAAAAAAAAAAAAAAAATGAATTTGCACCATCGTTCTTTTCACCAAATAAATATTTATTACATTATAAAATGAATAGAAATAATAATCATATGTTTTCATGTTGCTAAATTTCCAAAGTGGAAATTTCAGAGTGACCCATCCTTATAACTGTCACCATGGCAAGACCTAGTACATCTTTAGCTGCTTTCAAGTCCCTGGCCTCTCCATAGCACAACCATGATCCTGACACCAGAAACTAAAGAATGGATTTGCATTTTCTTGAAATTCTGTGTCTCTATCTTCTTTTGTTCAACATTATTTTTGTGGGATCCTACTATGCTACTGGACATAGTTTTAAATTGTTTAATCTTATTGTTCTTTAGGAGTCTATTTACATTTCAGTTTATTCAGCCTTTTATCTATGCACAAATGGGCCATCACTTTGAGAGTATAATGAGTAATGCTTCTATTAAGGATTTCATACATTTATTGTGATAGACATATAATTTTTTTCCTTGGTAGGTACCTTGAAGATAAATCATTAGGTAATAAGGTTTACAAAGTGTTTTAGTCAGATTTTTCGTTGCTGTGGTTAAAAGACCTGACCAGAACAATTGTAGAGGAGAAAAAGTTTATTTGAAGCTCATGGTTTCAGAGATCTCAGTCCAAACCAAGGTGGCTTAATTCTTCAGGGCTTGGGGTGAGGCAGAACATTATAGTGGAAGAGTGTGACAGCAGCTCACATGATGATTAGACAACAGAGACAATTCAGTTGCCAGATACAAACTGTATATTCCACAGCCATGCCCCCAATACCCCCTCCTCCAGCCACACCTACCTTCCTTCAGTTACCACTCACTTAATCTGGTCAGGGGATTAAGTACTTATTGTGTTTTGGCCCTCAATTTTCCTCTAAATCTTCTTGCATTGTCTCACACATGAGCTTTTGGGGTGACAGGTCCCTCAATTTTTTAGAACCCTCACTTGAGCTTTTGGGGGATACCTCACTTTCAAACCATGATGCAGAGGTATAGCTGCATAACTTTTTATTGTGATTTTTTCTATTTACATGCCATTAATATATATAATATTACTTAGTTATACATCCTTTCAACATAGTTATCTACTTTTTCACATTAGAAATTCTGGTGGGTGTTTTGAGATATCAAACTAGGATTTTACCTTGATGGATAGTAGATTTTAATAGTGATTCCATGTCATATTTTGTGAAGAACCCATCCAAATATTTCTGCCTTTCTTTCAATTAAATTACCAAAAATGTTTACTTATACATAGTCATTTTTATATTTGATCATGAATAATCTGTTGTTTATAAATATTATAAGTATCATTCTCTGGGGTTGTATTTTTAAAATATTAATACATTTTAATGAGAATTCTTAATTTTGATCAATAGTCACATACCCAGTGTCAGAGATTGCAGTCAGTTGTTTAAGTGTGGATACCATACTGACATGCTAGCTGCAATTGAGGTAATATTTGTTTCGGTTTATGATGCTCCATAATTACCTGGCACAATTTGTTGATTTTTGTCCTGGCAGATTGCAAATAAATGTGCATTTTTAGGCCCCACTTCTACAGGATCGTTTGATTTTTAAATAATAGTGTTCATCATTTTCGATCATCCTGCTGTAAATCTGTGTGGTGGTGGATGAAGAAGGTTTTAGAGCATCACACTTGACCATCACCATCTCAATGGCTCTCAGTTCACAAGTAAAAACCTTGGTGTGGGCTTTTCTAGTTCTAAGTTATTCTAATTAAACCGTCAGGATAAGAAGCATGGGATAGTTCAGGGACAGTTTGGATTGACTGAGATGCGCACATTAGTTAGAAATCCAATGATCACCTGGCCCCATGAGTTACACTCTTACTGGAAAGTAATCATGATAACTTGATTCTCCTGGTACCTAACAGACCTGGCATCTAACGGCTTCGGGTCGTTTCAATTTCTTCACACACACACACACACACACACACACACACACACACACACACACCTATAAGGATGTTTTCACAAAAGTATTATATGTCTTCTTTCAGGCCGGGCTTAGAGGGCTATATTGATTTGGTTGCTTTGCAATGAGGAATTTACCATGAAAATTAGACTTAACTTGCAGAGGTGGTAAAGTATATGCTGGTCCTTTCCATCTGGCCAGCCAGGCTGACAGGAAGGAGAGCTGATTGTGAAGTACAGGAGAAACTGGATCCTTCTGCACAAAATGGGGCACATGAAAATGAGGAGAAAACTGTGACTGTCCCTTGTCATGTCATCTGACATGCAGGAGGAGAGCTGCCTTCTACCCAGAACAAATGCCAAGAAGCCACAGAGGAGCTCTGGGCCATTGTGCACCTCATATCAACAAGGTGAGCCAGCCAGTGACATTATAAACAAACTGCCTCTTTGCCGAGTGCACAGCTCCAAGGCTGTACAGAGCCTCTCTTTCATTTCTTCTAAATTTCAAATTCATTCTCTTATGGCTGGCTCCAACATAGCATCACAGAGAACAAACTTCATGGAGCAAGCGGGGACAGTCCATTTCTTGTCAACTTCACATCCTCACATTCCCCCTCCAACCCTGATTAACTCTGGACACAGACTACAGCAACATCATGCTTGAACCAAGTAGGATGCACCTACCTCTGAAAGAGCTAGAAACAAAATGGTTGGCTACCCCCAAAGAGGAGGCAGAGTACTTTATACATCTCTGGGAACATTACACTTAGCTTTTTCTCAGTAACATATGGCCTTTTATGTTTCGTAACTGAAATGCAGAGAAATATAAGGTGTCTATATAAGGTGCAACCCTTCTGCATCTCAGACCACCTTCTCCTCACTGCTGTTTCTTAGCAATTGTTCACTTTCCTTGGGAAGCCAGGATTGAGCTCCCTGTATGGCACCCTGGCAGCTTTCTTTACCATGCACTCACTGGCAGAAGAAGCCCAAAGTGTTCCAGCGGCAGACTCCCCTTCCAGTCTGATGGGGTCCCTATTGCATCTTCTGCTAGGTACAGCCCTCCCTGGAAACTAGATTTGTAGACCAATAGAGCTAAAGGTCATGTAGGAATAGGATATTCCTATTCACAATATTTTATGAATGAATAACAAAAAAGCAATAGTGAGGTGATCTGTTTCCATTTTCATCCAGCTGATTCCCAATCCTGCCTATTGAAGAAATATTAACAAGCATTATTCTCAGAACGAGAATCTCAACTGCATCCCAGGGGATCTTCATCTATGCTTCAAGAGCTTGGCAAATACTCACTGTAGGAATTGAGTCTCGACTGTCCCACTGTTCTCTTAGACTAGCTGCTTCAGAGTTCTGCATAGCAAGGGGACAGTATTTCCAAGAGCATGAAACACTGCCCCACTTTATGTGCTGTAAAATGAGTTCCTCATCTGAGGTGATGTTGGTGGAGCACCAGTATAATAGATTGGGCCTTTTGTAATTCCACAAGAAGTTTAGCAGAAGCATTGTGGGTGGTGGGCAGGGGTAAATCCACGTCTGGAGTAAGAGCTTCTAACATGGGAGTGAATCTGATGAACTGCAGTCCACCATCAGGTTGCTTTGGAAACATCATCCCCACAGGAGGGCCTACTGCCTGGGACTTCATGTTGATCTTCCCGGTTGACAGGATGAGCACACAACAGTAGCTCCAGCTCTTATTGTATAACCTGCATCCTTGCTGCCTTTTGGCACTTGGTTTATGAACCCTTTGAGCAAGAACACAGGTGGCCGCATTAAGCAGCTGCCAGAGAGAGAATGAGTCATGTTGTTCACTTGATTAAGATCCTCCTTGGCTGAAATTTTTCTTTGCTAAGCATTTCCATGACTCACAAACATCCTGACATTCTGTGCCCTTTCAGAGAGATGGAACCGCATACCTCTTCTCTTATCTTCCTCATGGGTAATGAAAAATTATCCCCTTCTCATTTAGCAGCATAGGTCCTCTGTCTTGCCATCTACTCCTCCATGTAAAATAAACATCCAGACATACTACCTAGAGCATTGCCAACTGGGGGAATTCTCCTTCACCATTGTCTCTCTGTGTCAAAACAGAGTGTAACTATCATGTTAGAGCCATTCACTTTTGGTAAAGGAAGCATATTATGCAGTTCTTAAAGCACTTTAAACCATTCTTGAATTTTTTCAATCTTACTTTGTTCATTACAGGGAGTTACCAATGAAGCCACATTTGTGGGTTGACAGGCAGGAGGCAATGTAGCAGGAGTATGGGCTGTGGATATTATGAGTTACTTGCCCATACAACTTGCTCTTTCAGGGTCTCTTTTGGTCTGATGTCATATATAGTGGTCACATTTGATAATGGGCTATGCTGCACATGCTAAAATTTTTGATGTGGCGAAAGCAACTTTAGAGGCAGCTGAGGTCTAATGGAAACTTGGGGTTTGCTGGTCAAGTACTGAATCACTACTAAGATTACTTGTCACAGTTGTTTATTTCAAAGTATTGTTTATCTACAAGGGACTGCTTCAATTTTTTCCAAAATCCTGAAGGTAAAATTTCTAAAGGTCTAGATTCACTTATTGATAAGAAAAGCAGGATTCATTTTAAGGTTTTGGCTTTATGCATTTGTAGAAACTGGTAGAAAAATCTACATATGACCATTCCATCTAGTTGCAGGCCTTGATGACACACTAGAATTTGTGTTCATCTCTCACCACCTTCAACCTCAATGGAATAGGTGACCCACAACAGAAGTTAGCATCCTTCACCATATTCCTGCACACATATTTGGTACCAGGACCAGAAGTCAAAGAAAGAGGTCCTATAGGAGCCAGAAGTGTTATTCCACACCATCAAGGTGAGCTAGGTACCAGAGAGGGACTGCCTGAAATGCTGAATTACTCTGAATTTTAAAGTGTAAAAAAAAAAAAACAAAAAAAACTGTTTTCTTTATTTTCAATTTACAAACCTTGTGCACATCTGTCTTATTTAATTAGTTTCCCATTTTTGTTGCAAAAATTTCCCAAAATTTGATAGTTTAAAACAACACTTTATGTCCTTATAATTCTGGTGAGTTTTACAAGGATAAAATAACCAGGCGGGCTGTCTTATGTTTGTAAGCTCTGAGGAGGATGTATTCCCTTAGTTGTTTAGCTTCCACAACTCCGGACTTCTGAATGTGTTGACTTATAACTGCTTTTTCATCTTCAAAGACGGCAAACACATCACTTGAGCTACTGTTTCCATGGTCTTCTGTATTTCACTGACTTCTGCCTCCAGCCCCCCTATTTTAGGGACCCTTGTGGTTTCACAAGATCCATTTGTAGCGATAACCAGGATAATCTTGCCTCAGGTTCTTAACCTGATGACATTTGCAAAACACTTTTTTGCCATGAAAAGTAACATAACATATAGGCTACAGAGATTCAGACATGGATGTCTTTGGAGAATTATCCTGCCTACCACATCTACCTAGAGGACATAGAAAAGGGAACCATATTCCCATTTTAACCTGAACTGGCTCATTAAAAAATCACCACACTGTTATGGGACAGGTCACTCAGAAAACAAACCAAGTCCGAGTTTTGTCCAAATTGGAGAGTTTTTATTTAGACAGCCGGCCGGCGACTACCCCCCCCCCCCCATGGGACCTGTAACTGTCTTTGCAAGCAACAGCCCGAGCCTAAGCATTTTAGGATATTTAAAGGCAAACCCACATCTGGGTTGATGCAGCTGCAAACAAACAAGTACAGAGATGAATTGGGCAGTTAAGGAGACAATGCAATGGGTACATTGGTATTTACCATGGGACTTTCCAGGTTGGCATAGCAGCAAGCAAGCAGAAGGGAAGGGGGTCAAAATGACTCTAGTTCAGTACACTTTAGAGAATGGTTACTAATGTCTAGGCAATCTCTGACAAGATACATTGCCCAAGAAAAATGGAAACCAACGAGAGCAATTTTAGATTGTGTAAGAATTGCTATGTTGTGTTACCAAGTATGTTATGCTAGGTAACTATTAATAGGTACAGAGGTGGGGCTTTCCCATGAGAGAAGCATTTCTTACATGATATGGAGTCTCAGGGTAAAATGGAGTCTGTTTGGTCATTGCCCATATAGCCTGGCCCAAACACATATTGCAAATATTCCATTTGTTTCTAGCAGGATTTATAAGGCATATCAGCAGGCAAACCTCCCTTAGTTTGGTGACACAAAACATTGAAATAAAAAATTAAGAATGTCATATTTTTATATGTTATTAAAATATAATTTATAATTGTCCATAAGTTATCTCTTGCCAATTCAATCATATGTAGAAATGTAGCTAGTTACTTGTCTACTCCCACTCACTGAGATGTGCCAAATATTTACATTATTGAAAGTGCTCCTTATTATGACACATATAAAGTAAAAACCTTCTTATGCATCGAGATAGATAAGCCTAGAGAATTTAAACAAATTACAAATGTATTTATCATATAACAAATTCAGCAAATAAACATTATTCATATGATTTCTAACCAAAAAGAAAGTTTAATATTTGAATGGTTTGATGCTGAACTTTTTTTTTCTTTTTCTTTTTTTTTTTTTTGCTTTTGATTTCCTTGCTGTTAAGGATAAAACTGTGCTTCTCTACCTCTTATCACCATAGTCTCTTGCCCAATCAGCAGGATTACTTAACTTTTCTGGACTTCCTGACAAATAGAGCGAATCCCTCACCAATGGGAAATTGATTTCTCTGGGGTACAGGAGCTGATGAAGGCTAAGGTGGGGAACTGTGTCTTTTTTGCTCTGGGACATTTGTATTTAAAACAAATTAAATTATCTGACTGACTCCTTCTCCCTGAGGGGGCCTTTGGAGTGGCAGAGAAATGCATGATAGCTTTTTGAATACTTAAAAATTGTGTTTTAACTCTAGAACTGCGGTAAAAGTTGTAATCAGAACAAATTGGAGAAGACGGCGTCCCATGGGGTTGCTGACAACTACTACTTTAGGTGCTGCTCTTGGAAGACCTTCACTGTGCAAGTTTTGTCTCTTCCTGTTAGACCAAGAGAAGCAGCTGCCCAGGGAGCTGGTCACAGATGTTGAAAGCTGACCAGGACAAAGAGGCCTTCAGTTCATGGCAAGTCCCAATTTTCTAAAAAGCACATGATGAGCATTGTAGAGGAGAAGGTGCCTCCTGCAACCTATTTAATAAATAAATAGCCCTGTATTCTTTCCTAATGAAATTACACTTATAAACAACAGCATCAACATTGAAGGACTATAACCAAATCTGAAGAATTTGAGCCCAGGGGTTTTTCAGTTCTGGAATACTTTAGAGAACATCATGGGATTCTGTGCCTTAAAGGAATGATTTTTCTGATGTGTACAGCCAGATTCCCCTTAAAAACCCCAAAATGGTTCCCCTGGGCCTTCCAAATCAAGGAGGCACTCCTCAGTCTGATGTTCCTGAACTTCCACTATCTGGCTTGCTACATTTTACTTCGTATCCTACAGCTTTCCTTTGAAACTCAACTGTTAAGTCAAGCTAGATTTCTCCTTTGGCTCTTGATATTCCTGATATTCACTCTACACTTCCACATTATTCCCTTAGGATATTCTTCCCACTTGCCACTCTTTCTACAAATCTTATCTATTGCTAAAAATCTATTTGCGATACCATCTCCTCTGTGTAATCTTCCCTGATCCTTTATACTGCGTATAATCTCTTAAGCTTATGGAGGCTTATTCTCCATTGCATTCTCCCTTCTCTCTCTTACCAGACCCTCCCTTCATTCTCTCTTTAAGATAATAGATAACCATATTTTTCAAATTTAACTAGCTTACTTATTTAATTACACACGAAAAACATATAAAATGGTTTATCTAAATCGTTTGTGTTTTGGTCAGTTTTTATTTTATTTTTTTTCCTTTTTTGCCCCTATGGCTGAAAAATCCAACAACAAGTTAAGAGGAGGGAAAGTTTATTTGGGACTCCTGGTCTCAGGCCACAGATGGCGGATTCCACTTCCAGGGGCCCAAGGTGAGGCAGAACGTAATAGTTGAAGGTTGAGGCAGAACAAAAACTGCTCAGGACATGGCCAAACAGACCCCAAAGGCAAGACTCAGACCCACCTGCCTCCAGTTACTGCCCAGTGAATTTCTATTGTGGATTAATGAGCTGATTAGGTTAAGATTATAAAAACCCAACTGTTTCACCTTTAAACTTTCTTGCATCGGTCTTCCACATGAGCTTTTAGGGAACACCTCATATCTAAAGCATAACAAGTCTGATTTCTTGAACTCTCTTTAAATGAAATGTCATAGTCATTTAAACTACCTGGCTTGTTTAATAAAAAGTATAATTCTTGGTACAACGTATACCATGGTCCACATTGCCATGACATGATCAAATCCTAAAGTATATTTTCAAGTTTATATTTTAGAGGGCCAACTAGGAAACAAATGTGGTGAGCCGTTTCAGCGGACTGTGGCCGCCATTACAAGATGGTGCCGGTTTTCGCCGTGGTCTGTGACAAACAACTCCTTATTAGGGAGAGTTGGCGTGTCATTGTTTAACACCCTATGAGAAAGGTCCACGTGGCGGCTTTGCATTGGGGCTTGGTGTGCTTTATTAAGTGTGAGAGGTGCGAGCGGAGAGAGAATGCTTGAAGACATGTCTGAGTAAAGGCCTGAATAAACTGCTGAGAGAAGATTCCTGAGTCGTGTCTTCCTTGCTGGTGAGGGGTCGCGACAAAGAGTTAGTTTCTTTCTTTCTTTCTTTCTTTCTTTCTTTCTTTCTTTCTTTCTTTCTTTCTTTCTTTCTTTCTTTCTTTCTTTCTTTCTTTCTTTTTATTTTCAAGCATGGGAACTTTTTACGAAATATTGCACAACAAAGATTTTTTTTCTACAAAATTCAAGGTAATTCCTAAACTTCAGACATCAGCCCTTCCTTTGCTATGGTTCTGATAAAAATAAAGGTAAAGACAACATAAACAGATTTTGGAAAGCAAATGAGAAAATGTATTATAAACCAAAAGGAGGAAATTCCAACATCTTATCCTAGAGTTTTGCATAGATATGTTCAAAATATATTAGAAACAAAGTTAAATAAGCATTTTGCAGGCAAAGCTGCTTCCTCAGCATGAATTCTTGAAATCTCCTATACATAATAGAGTAAATATTCCATGATGAATCCATCATTTTGATAAAAGAAAGCAAAAGCAAGTCTGAAGGACAAGAGCACATTAGGATTTGGGTTGAAGAAAGAGAAGGCATGGTTTTGAATTTCCAATAGGAAAATCTTGGGTTTCAGTTCTACATGCATCCAAAGTGGCTGTTTATTTAATTATACATCATTAATTCCACATCTGAATTCTTTTCTTAAATATTGCTTTCATTGTAAAGTTCCATAATGAAATATTCTCTACTAATATGATTTTAAGTAAATTTTTTAAAAGGAAGAACCCATCCAAAAAGCTTCAAGATCCTCAAGTACACTGTGGATGAACTTGGAAAGTGAAATAATAAGTAGAAGTTATCTAAGAAAGACAAATAACTATTTGACTAATCACAATTTTAGAAGCATAATCCATCATTTTTATTCTAATAGCATGCTAATATTCCTAGGAGGAGTAAACATTGTGTTAATAATTTTGTTATTTATAAAGAATTATCAAGAACTTCATATTTAGCAAAGTGTGCTCAAATAACTGAGAAAGTATGATTCTTACTGCCTTGATGTTATTATGGTTGAAAACAAAGCTTATTTGATGTAATAAAAGAGGATTATGTTATTTGTGTGGCTTAATAAATACATAGACTACAAGTATTCAGGAAAAGAAATTTTAAAATGAATTAAAAGACAATTGCCTTTATGACAACCCCCCCCACACACACACACACTCACTTTTGGAAATGATCCATGAAAACATTATTCTCATTATTCAGGATTGGAAAAATTAGTTTATGCACTTAAAATATTCTCACACTTGTTACAGTTTCAAATTTTCCATTTTCTTAGTTATGAATATGAGGGGTAAAGGGCTGAAATTCAAGAACAGCAAATGGATGAGAATCTGACTGGTTTTTTGTCTCACATGCGAACTCCACACCCATTTCTGGACAATAGTTGAAAATGGTGCTGCTAAATCATGAATATGCATCTTTTTTATAGCTAATAAAGATATTCTATGAGATATGCATATATCATGCACCAGTTCAAGAAAAAAAATATTTAGCAAAATTGTGCACCCATTGCTTTCGGGGGCTGATGAATGTCCCCTGATTTTCAAATTCAAGCTAATGTTAAAAATGAACATTATCCCATGTTTGCATTTCTTTGCACTTCTGAGAAGCAGCTGAGTCCAAAAGCAGAAATGCTAATATTCTATGAGAACAGCTGTTGTTACGGTATTTCTGGACTGACTGCTTGCAGGAAGATTAAATCTTGCTATAAAGCTTGCATTTTCTTCTAGAATTCTCAGTTGAGTTTCACAAACTCAGAAGGTTTGAGTAGGTGACATGCAATTGTGATAAAGCAACCTAAGTGAGGTTATTTCTCTGAACTGAAACAAGCCCTTAAACTTTTCTTGACTATAATGCATTTCCAATAATAGTGAGTTTGACATCATGGATTATAGTGAAAGCCACAAATATACCAAGTCTGAAGAAAATGAGAAAACCAAAAATTGGAAAAGGAAATCTGATCTGAAGTGGGAAAAACGCCCCGAAGCATTTATTTATTTATTTGTGTGTGTGTGTGTGTGTGTGTGTGTGTGTGTGTATTCAAAGATATTTGACATCCATTGAAAATAAAGTTTGCTTAAACCTCACCAAAAGATTTGGTCCACACACCACAGAACCAGAAAAATAAAACAGTGAGATAATGAGCACTTGAGTTCACCATTACCACAGCTACACCTGTATGCCTTAGTGATTGGTTTTGCTCCTAATAACAAAATTGTTTTAAATTTTTTGAGCTGGGCATGGTGGTACATGCCTGTGTACTGCCAGAGATTCAGGACTGAGTCAGGTGGATTACAAGTTCAAAGCCAGCCTCAGAAACTTAACAAGGCCCTAAGTAACTTAGGGAAAACCTGTCTCAAAATTTTAAAAAATTAGAAAAAACAGGAGGGACACTGCGGATGTGGCTCAGTGGTTATGTGAACCTGAGTTCAATCCCTGGTACAAAAAAGAGAGAGAGAGAGAGAGAGAGAGAGAGAGAGAAGTTTTGAATATTATATTTATTAATGAAATAAAGATGGGTAGCTTTTATGTGTCTTGGAAATATCTCTGTTAAATCTAAATTTTTAAATGGGAGGTTATTGGAGTTATCTTTTTTTTAAATGTAAAAATATAGCATTAAGGACAAAATGCTATCTCCATAAAAGTAATATGAATAAAATTAAATCTAAATATTTATTAAATTTTAGCAAAGAATTTCATTTCATGAATATAATTAAGGGGCAAAGTCAATCAACCAACCAAACTACAAATGCTAAATAAAACTGACAATTTTGGGCTCTCTGGTGAGTTTGAGTAAAAGAAATATTCTAAAGATATAGGGCTGGGGTTGTGGCTCAGTGGTAGAGTGTTTACCTCCCGTGTGTGAGGCACTGGGTTTGATTCTCAGCACTGCATATAAATAGATGAATAAAATAAAGGTCCACCAACAATTGAAAATATATATTTAAAGAAAGAAGTATGTGAAGTTAAGAAAAAAAAGAAAAAAATAGGGTAATGTAAAATAAATGCAGAACAGCACCTGAAAATTACAGAAATGTGTCACTGTTCATATCCCATTGATACAGTGAGAAAAAAATATACAAAAATTTATGTATGAAGTGATAATGTATACAGAATGAAGTAATTTTTCTTTCTTTCTTTGATAGATCATAGATGTAAAACAAACATTACCAAAATAATTGAAATTTGTATTTTAGATATGATTCTGCTTAAACAGAAGCAAAAATTGTTCATTCTACAGGTTCATAGGTGTGGATTTTTTTCATTTTCATGGTAAAAATACCTCAAAGGAATTTCTAATATTTATTTAAAGACAAATAAACAATGCCTTTTTGACTCGATGATAAGGGGTATATATAACTAATAATTCAATTAATTAGTCTATCAAAACTCCTTTTGAGTTACTTTATACTATTTTCTTATCCTAGCCATCAGAATTATAAGATTTATTTACAGAAAATATTTTAGATGAGTGATGGGGAAAACGTGATTTCAATGAAAGTAGAATATATCCTAAAAAGAAAAACAATTCAAATGTTAAAAATTTCTAGAAGATGTCAAATGTTTAAGTTGTGTATTTATTCAATCTATATCAATATTTTAAAGTTTGAAGTCTCAGAATGCATGATGGTCTGTGGACCAAATTAAAGGACTTATCTAGACAGTCACATACTTTCCTTGACAGGAGGATAGAAGGATAGGAGGATTCAAACAAAACAAAAAAATTAAAGATTTTTTTTCTTCCCCAAAATAGCAAACTGTGCATATAAGAAGAGTTTCACTCATTTTTACAGAAATATATGTCAATGTTATCCAAAGAACTGTACTATCTATAGCCTTTTACTATATATAATTGGGTCACCAATGTTTATTGATTTCTCATCATTACACTCTATACGTTCTGCACATGAAACCTTGGGCAGATTGATACACAAATATATCTTCAGAGTCTGCAGATGAGATTTTCAATATACTAATGTTATCTTTCAGTAAACATAAATTGTTAATTTTAACAAATTTTTGTTCATGAATCCTATATTTATGGTTAGTATTTTTTTATGTTTAATTTGTTGACATAGAAAATCATGAAGATAGTTTTAAACCTTCTTTTTCTAGACATTTCATTGTCAAAGCACTCTTAAGTTATGCTGTAGTTTATTGAAAATAAATTTTGTATGGCCTTCTGTAAAGTTTTAGGCCTGTTTCTTCTTGGGGCTGGGGCTGTAGCTCAGTGGCAGAGCACTTGCCAGCATACAAAAGGAACTGGGTTTGATCCTCAGCACCATATAAAGATAAACAAAATAAAGACGTTCTATCTATCTACAACTAAATTTTTGTTTTTAAAATTCCATCTGTTCTTATGAATACCCACCTAACTTGGCTCGTGTTCATACACTGGTCATCTCCCCCTCTCTCCCCACTGATTTTTTGGCAGCATCTACTAAGAGACATACTCAGTTGCTTCTGCAGACTTTGTTATATTGATTTATTTGTCTAAAATGGTACTGAAGGCACACTGTGTTAGTTGCAGTAAATATGTACTCATTACTACCTGGTAGTATAAATTATTCAACTTTTACTCTTTCCTTCCAAATTGCCATAGCTACTCTAGGCCCTTCACCTTTCCATGTAAACTTTAGGAACCATACCAATCCCACACAAAAAAAAAAAA